>NC_056502.1:14689213-14745914 GCF_014905685.2 Nematolebias whitei
AAAAAAAAAAAAAAAAAAAAAAAAAAAAAAAAAAAAAAAAAAAAAAAGTCCTTCAGTTTCGCTCAAAGCCTTATAATCGTCCTAATCCTAGAATATAAACATGTAAATAAAGCATGAGTGAATGCAAATACACAATAAACTGCTAAATATACAAAATGGACTGTTATTTCCTGAGTGTGTTAATGTTCAATTGGTTAAAAGTGACTGCTAAAGCCAGAGTCAGTTCTCACTTGTTAAGCATCTGAGTTTGTGTGCTGTAAAAACAGTTCAATTTTAATCCCTGCAATCTTAAAAAAGAGACAGTTAAAGTCACCTTCAGAGCAACCTGCTTTAAAAAAATACAAAAACACCTATAGAATTTTTACTTAAAACTATAACCAGAAATAACTTTCATTTTCTATGAATGAAAATAACCTGACACCTGCAGTTCACGCTGTCAAAGAAAAAACGTTACTTGATGGGTGAATGAGCAAGGAGATAAGATATATCTTCTTATCTCGTGCTTTGACATATTTTCTTGGCACACCGGCCGTTATCTGAGCTGAACCTAGGTCCACGTGTGACGGGTTCAGTGTTGAAGGAGTGAGCAGCAGAAGCAGATTGGCTCTTCATCTGAATGCCGGAGCAAAGTTCAGTCTCAGACTCTTGTTAGGACGTGTTGAATGTAATGTTTGCGATATTAGAATCTTTCCGGTGTGACTGTTTATATTTGACGCATAATTTTCATCCAGTTTTCTGAAATAATGTTTGAACAGTTATTTTATTTATTTATTTATGTCAAAGGTAAAGTCCAGTTTGCAGGGGAACTTGCTCCACATTCAGAGTTTTTTGTTGTGAAATTAATCTTTGTTTCAAAATTCCCCACACACAAGATAGATTTTGTGTTTTTGTACCTCAGAGAGGTGCTAAGCTTGAGAGGACGGACTCCTGGAGTGGCGAAGCGCAGCGAGTTTCTGTAGGTGACCTGCTGCACGGCCCGATTGAAGCTCTCAATGTCGTCTCCCTCCAGCACCAACACAGACTGACTCGGGTTCACGTGGACCTGAGAGATTATATGAACTTACATCAATACTCTTTAACGATTTAACACCTCACAGTTTTTGATAAAGCTTTTCTGTATGGAGACAAGCAAATTTTGAGTAAACAAGGTCAAAATATTCTGATGTGACAAAAACAAATATGACTAAATCATTTTGTAAAATACAAAATATTTTTAAGATGTTCACTAACATTTGTGAAGGAGACAAATGTTCATGCATATTAGTGTGAATGCTTAACCAACATTCGTACTGTAATTTTCCTGTTTTGGATTTTTTAAACTATATCTGCATACTTTGTGATATTCCAGCCATTTGTAGATCAGAACTTTATTTACAAATACTTTCCCCATAAAGTGCGTAAAAAAATTGTATTCCTTAAAAAATATTGTTGTTTTTAAAATCTGTTTTAGGATACTGGTAATGGCTCTGTTTTTGATTTTACATAGTCTAGCTATTTTCAACTTTTACCTAGCCTTTTGCTACTTTAACTTACTTAAATTGTATTATTGCATTATTTTTAGCTTTTAGTTAGTCTTTTGCTAATTTAGCTTTTAGCTACCTCTCTGTTAGTGTTTACTAGCTACCCGTTTGCTACTTTTAGCTAACTGTTTGTTTTTGCTAGCCTTGTGCTACTTTTAGCAAAACCGTTTTCATATTTAGCCAGGCTTTTTGTACTTTTAGTTTTAGCTAACATTTTGCTTCTTTAATCTAACAATTTGCTACTTTTAGCTAGCCTTTTGTTACTTATGGTTGTTAGTTAGCTTTTTGTTGTGTCATGGTTGTGCCAGAAAGGGCATCCTGTGTGAAAAAACAAACAAACTGCCAAATCTTTTGTGCAGTTTTCCTGCTGTGGCAACCCTGAAGAAGGGAGCAGTCAAAATAAAAACAACAAGTTAGTCTTTTGCTACTTTTAGCTAGCCTTTTGTTACTTATGGTTGTTAGTTAGCTTTTTGTTGTGTGCTGCTGTAGCACCAGTGTCATGGTTGTGCCAGAAAGGGCATCCTGTGTGAAAAAACAAACAAACTGCCAAATCTTTTGTGCAGTTTTCCTGCTGTGGCAACCCTGAAGAAGGGAGCAGTCAAAATAAAAACAAGTTAGTCTTTTGCTACTTTTAGCTAGCCTCTTGCTACATTTAGCTGGTCTTTGCTAATTTTGCTATTTGCCAGTTTTTCTTAGGCTTTTGCTACTTTTAGTTTTTAAGTAACATTTTGCCTCTTAGTATTTTGCTACTTTTAGTTTTTGTTATATTTAGCTAGTGTTTTGCTATTTCAGTTACTGGTAGTGTTTTGCCTCATTGAGCTAGTGTTTTGCTCCTTTAAGCAAGTCTTGTGCTTCTTTTAGATTTAATAACTCAATTTCAGCTTCTTCAGTAAATTTGAATAAAGTCATTCAATTTGCATTTTTGCAGAAAATCCAATTTCTCTAGTCGTTTTTGTTTTATAGATTTTGCAGATCTAATTTGCCAGAGTTAGAAACGGTTCTGTATTTGTTCAGATGCTTCCTGACAACAGTCACAACTCTGTTTCTGATGCAACATGATGCCACCTTCATTCCAGACCCCAGGGTCTCCAGATCTCCAAAGTCCAGCCCCTCCCTGCAGGCGTAAAGACACTCCACCACGCTGTGAGGCTCCACGCTACCCGGACGCACCGTCACCCCCGACAACAGGCCATGGTAGCCACCCACGTACTTCACTAAAACGTGAACACACATAATTTTATGCCTAATCCTTTCATATTTTCCACAACTGATGACAAAGATAAGTAGCTCCAAACTTTAAAAACATGTAGGTCACCTGAGTCTTTCCCCTCTGGGATTGTATTGTTTAATATTTCCTTCTGCTTTTCTTCGAGCTCTGCAGGGAAAACCAGAGAAGAGCAAAAAAAAAACAGAAAACAATAAGATGCACTGAGAAAGGCACTTTAGCGGAGTGAGTCATGAAGAGTCAGGTAGACTAAATCTGAGTGTGAAAAGATAGACAGAAAGAAGGAAATATATAGTATATAAATAAATAACATAAGCGAGAGAACTGTAGAGGATCTTCAAAAATGCAACATCTCATTATCTGGCAGCAGCTGCTGCCACACAGCCAACACACACAGTGGGGATGAAAAAATAAATGTGTGTGTGTTTCGCTGGTAATTGGCAGCCAGTTTCCCATTTTAACGAGCAGTTCGAGTGTAAGTGTCTCATAGCTGTCTGCCCCCTGTGTTGTTCTGCTGCCCTAAATAATTGATAAGTCATTTATATTATTAGACCCTAAAAACAAAACGCAGCTATGGAGCTGAGTAAAATGAGGGTGTGGAAAGAAGCAGAACACAAAATGTCTCAGCGGTTTTTCCTGAGATGCCTCATGAGGGTTCATGATTATAGCCAGAAAAACACAGACAACTATTTTTGGGGATGATATTTGATTTAAATTATATTCTTGGTGTTGGAGGAACATAAAACAAGGAGCAAACTGCGCAGATCATAGTTTTTATGCATGACATTAAACGCATCATTGAGCTGGAATGAAAATTATACTAAAGAGCATAAAATTTACCCCAGCAGGCGCCAATGAGCATCCTCTGACGGGGTGCAGGGTTGGGGATGGCTCCGTTGTCGTGAATGAGAGCAGGGTCAAAGGTCACACCATCCACATAGAGAGTCACTGATGGGAACTGGACACTGAGGGAGAGATGATGCCACTCACTGTCACACACCTGCAGGACAGAGAGTACAAGGAGTCAACAAGAAGCCAAAAAAAAATGTATGTTGGAAAATCAGTGGCAAAAGAAGGATTCCGATCCTTATTTCACTCTACAGAAAAGTGTGTATTCAGGCTGCTGAGTCCGACTGAAAATGTCAGGCCCTTTCAAGATAAATCTGATAGTTTGAGAGGTCTTAGTGGAAAAGACCTGCACGATATTAGAAAAGCATGCAGGTACAATATTATCTTTAAATATTGCGATGACATTAATGATTGTGAAAAACTCTCGCTCTTCTTTTTCTGTTCAGTTATGATAACGCTCACAGAACTTTCCCTCTACTTCAGCAGCTGGACTATAATTATCTAACCCTGGAGGGAGCATTAAGGGCAGCGGGAGTCCATCTGAGCGGTCAATTATATGATAAGCAGGTGAAGCATTAATAAATGGTACTTGAAATATGATCGCAGTCTGGGTACAAACCAAAAATTGATTTATTTATTATCTATTTATTTATTTTGGGGGGCTTTTTTGAGTGGAATTATTTCCTTTTATTTGTTTGTTGAATGCTTTTACATCTTTAAAAAGTTTAGAGAGGAGCTTGTTTTTGAAGAAATGTGGGAAATCATAAATGTGACAAAATTGTTTGAAACAGTTAACAATTGAAATCAGGTCTCTCTTGTAAAGGAGTCCTCGAGGCTCAATGGGATTTACCTGTCTAAATAAAGGTTGAATGAAAATTGAAAGCCTATTGTTTAATGAATAAATAATGCACATCACTCACCACCTTTCATGCCAGAGTTTAAGACTAAGATCATCTTATTTTGAGAAATGAGTTGTAACTATTTACCAACCCATAAAATAATGTTATGTCATGCAAAACTGCCAGAGGTAACTATCAGACTATGTGTTCTGGATGATTCTCAGCTACTACTAGACCAAATTTTAGCTCAATTTTTGTAAGCTTGGCTGAACTATAGCTATTTTTATGTTTCTTAACACTGATAGCTGTAGTAGCCATCTTGAATAGGAGACTCCAAAAGGTAATCCATAGCCTTTGCACAGCCAATGGTTACTTTCTGAAGGTTTCATCTAGTGGTTTATGACATAGTTGCTAACAGACAGAGTTGACTCCAATTACAGCAATAAATGACAAAACTTTAAATAAAGATTTAGTGCAAACTGTTAGTGTTCAGAATATGAGTTGGAGATCAGTCTCAACTACCAAGTCTTAAGTCATTATCTATAAAATTGACTGAGTTGCTTTTGTGTTTTTAAGGTAAGTTGGCAGTGGCAGCCATCTTGAACTGAGTTTACTCTCAAATGACTGTTTTCTGATAGGTTGAAGAAATATTTTGCTAACACAACAGACAGTATAATAGTATAATAAAAAAAGTATAATAGCACACACAGACATGGGCAAAAACATTATCACCTTCAGGCAATAAATAAATAAACAAATAAATACTATATTTATCCTATTTCATGAATATTTCCGTGAAGTAACTTGTACTACAAATTTATTTTACTTTTTATAAACAAACTGTGAAAACAGAAGCAACACAAGAGTGTCAGGGAAGTTTTATAGATAGTGGGGCAGAGAGGAAAAGACCAGGCTAACAAGATAACGTGATTCAGACAGAAGGATTTAACAAGCTCAGCTTCTTTTAATCCAAGAGACTTCAATCTGTCTAAGACCAGTGGATTGAATCAAAACTAACCTTATTTCACCACAACACACACCCAACCACACAGACGCACAAAGCTTGCATGAAGAATAATAAAGTGGCATTACTTTTTTTATGCACTTCAATGCCCAATCATTGAATGCATGTTAATGACAAATAAATATGCTTTTTGCTGATTCACGGATGCACAGAAGCCAGAAACAGAGTAGACTTTTAAAGTAATGACTTTACGTGAAAGCTTTACAAAACAATTTAGGTGCATTTATCTTTTAGGTTAAATTTATCTTGCAATAACATGATTTTAAATCTGAAATAAACAGCTAGCGGAACTTCCATGTGAATATATTAAGTCGCCTTTCCTTTTGTTTCTTCCCGTGATGGTATTTTACTTGATTAGTTGATATGATGAAGAAACAACAATCCCGTGTAGCAGACAACAAAAACAGCCTGAATTAAAAACAAGAAGAGAGCCTCGATGAAGTTTAAAGAAATTGCTGTTATTGCAACATTTTCATTTTTGCAAGTTGTCTTGTGTGCTACAACTTTCACAGGCAGCTAAAGGGGGAAGTAGAGTCCATCACAACCGATTTTTGTTTAAGAGGGTGAATTTAGACACAAAAATTTTATAAACTGCAGCCAAAAAGAGAGGGCAAAAATGTTTTTGCCTGCATCCATGTGGGTGTTTGTCTGTCTGTCAGCAAAAATTTCTTATGAAACCCTGGAAAAAAATTTAATGAAACTAATAGAGAGTAAATAATGGATATACATCTACAACAGATGAATTTTTAGAGTCAACCTAATTTAACATGGCTGCCAAAGCCAACAAACCTTAAAGAAACTAAAATGGCAACAAATGTCAGTATGACAGATATCGATCTAAAATTGGGTGTGGTAGTAGCAGAGACTAAGATTCAAGGTTCTTTATTTGTCATTCGCACCCCATGTGGTACATGTGGTGGAACGAAATTATGTACACAGGGTCCCAGTTACATCCAACAATAAAATGTAAAAGAAAAACAGTAATAAGATCTAAGATATGAACTAAGAAAAACATCAGCTAAATATACACTAAGCACTAGTAGCATAAAAACATTACGTCAAACAGCAGCACGAACATGAGTCTGCGTGAGCAGATGAGCACGCATGAACACAGCAACATGAAACAGATCAGCAGCAACATGAAACAGATCAGCAGCAACATGATGTGATTTTCAGAGTGATTATTCTGGTTAGAGATTCATGAGTCTAACAGCCTCAGGGTAGAAACTGTTCCTCAGACTGATCTGCAACATGAATTATGAGCAATGACAAATTGCACAAAATTTTTGTTTAAACTTTTATCATTAACTATATGTTTGCCTTTTAAATAACTCATGATCACTGAATTGTCAGGATCTGTGCTTTGCCGTCATTTGTGTTTTATTATCAGGTCGATTATGTTTTGTGATGTTATTTGTTCTAATTTTTTCAGTTCTCCTGCGTTCCTCTGTGCCATCAATTACGTCTCCTCAGTCAGTCCTGCCACGCCCACTTACACCTGTACTTTGTTCAGTTGTTCACCTGTCACAGCTGTAGCCTCTTTTCCTTCTCCGCCCCAGTCTATTTCGTCTGTTTATCTTCCTCCATCTTCAGTCAAAAATGATTGGCTCCTCATGCCATGTATAAGTTATCCTTGTGTTTCTCCCTGAGGTGATTCTTTTTAAGTAGTTTCTGCCACAACAGAACTTTTGTTTTAAAAATAAAGTTTATTTAATTTTTGAGGTCCTTGTGTCGGGCAGCACAGTGGCGCAACTGGTAGAGCTGCTGCCTCTCAGCGAGCAGGTCTTTGGTTCAAACCCCGGTCCAGGGGTCTTTCTGGGTGGAGTTTGCATGTTCTCTCCGTGCATGCGTGGGTTTTCTCCGGGTACTCCGGTTTCCTCCCACAGACCAAAAACATGCATGTTAGACTGATTGGTAACTCTAAATTGTCCCTAGGTATGAGTGAGAGAGTGAATGGTTGTTTGTCTTGTTTGTCTCTATGTGGCCCTGTGATGGACTTGCGACCCGTCCAGGGTGTACCCCGCCTCTCGCACAGTGATTGCTGGAGATGGGCACCGGCGACCCCCGTGACCCAAAATGGAAGAAGCGGGTAAAGATAATGGATGGATGGTCCTTGTATCCTGTCCACATTCTGGGTTCAAACCTCCCATCAAACCGTGACGTAAATGGGTTTTGATGAAACACATTCTCCAAGCACTTTTTATGAGATATTCCAATATCACATGAGAAAGTGCATAACTTAATTTACAAAGTAAATCATATAATCATATAATAATCTTATGTTAAAACTTTGGCTTGAAAGGCAACAGGCAACATGCATTACTGCCAGGCATGCCGGGCCTTTAATTATATCCCAGATAAGAAGTAATGTTCAACAAGGTCTGTCGCCTTGTTGCTGTTTTAAGTGCTTTATAAATAAAGTGGTATGGTATGGTATTGTTTCACAGGTAACGAACTGCGCAATACTTCAATAAGACAACAATTTCTTCAGATGGATGATGGACACAGCATGAACGATTAAAATTAGCCAATAACTATAAAAAGTCTGGGAGGTGAAGGAAAAGAGGCTTTATTTTAGAGTTATATTTTAGTGTTGTTTAATTGTAGAGAAAAAATATGTTCATTCAATTAAAAAACATGTTTTAGTGAAGATTATTTAGTAAAGATTATTAAATTTCTTCTGTTTCAGCTTAATTCTAAAATTGAAACAGAAAATATATGCAGAAAATAAAGTATTTTTCCCCGGTACCTGCTCCAGTTTCCACAAGAACTTGACGGGCCGTGCAGCCGAGACGTCGGGCCAGTAGAAGAGGGAGAGACGGCAGCCGTGGACGGAAAGGGAGTAATGAGAGTAGGAGTCATCTGAAGAGAAGAAAAACAAAAAGGAATAAAAAAATAATTGGTGGACCTATTTCTTCTGAGTAACCACAAAAAGAATAAAACAGTGCACTCTTTTTTTATTCTGATTTGTGAATTTCTTCAAAAGGTCTGTTTCCCTGTAAGTCACACAGTTATATTCACATGATTCACACAATATTTTAGGCACAATTACAGTGTTTTACTGGCTTTCTGCTGTCCACTCAGCTGCACAAAGGTGACAGCTGGAAGTCAAGTGCCTTTCGGAACAGCTTGATATTTGTCGAAGGTAAAATCAGGTTTCTTTTTTCGGCCTTGGTTTTACTTGCAGATTAGAATATGAGACGACGGTCATAAGTAACAGCATGCAATCACTGAAATATCCCATCAAAGAGTGTAAATCAGTGTCAGTAAAGTCCAGAAGGTGAAACGCACCATTCTTGACGGTGCTGCACACAATAGTCTCCTCATCCTTGCGATTTCCCCTGGACTGTGTGGTTGAAGCCTGGATGTTGGCACCACCCCTGCGCATCCACAGCTGGAGGGTGAAATGGTCACCTGACAGTGTGGACACGATCGAATCCGGCACCGCTGCAACATGATTCGACCCGTTGAAGGAAAAGACCAGAGATGAATCAGAAGAGGGAAGAGTGGGCAGAGCAGCAGTCCAGTTGGCTGCAGGAGATGGAGGTGGGAGGAGGTCTACTTCACCCCTGACGGCACCTGAGTAAATGACAAAGGAAAAAAAATAAAAATAAAGGACATGGCATGAATAAAACAGATTTTGTCTCATGATTATGGTTTTAGGTATAGAGTAAAACTTACCACACAAGCGGCGTACAGATCTATCGGAGTAGCTGTCTCTGTCACAGCCCTTTCCAATGTGGCCAGTCTGGAGCTCTACAGTGGCCTGGATGTTCCACACCGTCTCTTCACAAGTCTCCAAATGCAGGCTGGGGAACAGAGGGATGCTTCCTGACCCTGGTGTGTATTCTACACGCTTTGTCCATCCTTGGGGAGAAAAAAAAAAACTTTACACCTCATTGTGCTACATTTAAATTCTAAATGAATGAGAATGTTAAAGAATGCAAACAAAAAATAACTGTCTAAAAAAAGAAGATTAAATAGAAACAGAATGCGACAATCTGCAAATCAAATAAAGATAACATGTGTGGGTGGCCCTGGGGGCTCCGCGGTCGGGGTCCCTCCTGGGGTCTTGGGCTCTGGTCCCCCCTTTTTCGTCTGCCTCTGGTCTTGGGGGTCGGGTCTCTGCTGCTTCACAGTTACTATTAAATGTTCTATTAGAGAAGCCTTATACACTTATGCATGCCCACAACCACACACAAATAGAAGCAGGGATGCTTATGTAGGCTTTATATGTAGATATATAGATATGTATATGAATGTATATTCATGTGTATGTATGTATGTATGTATATAGGCGTAGGTATGGGCATATATATTTATGGAAACTTACTGCAAAGCCATGAATATTTTAAGTTCTTTATACATATGTATTTTGTTGCTGTGTTTTGTCATGCTCTTTGCAGGTGAACAGACAGTGGCCGGGTGTTTTGCCTTTGCTCTCTTTGTGTATAGTTCTTATATTTTGGAGTCTTACTTTGTCTTTTCTTTCTTTCTATCCTATTAAAAAAAAAAAAAAAACCTACACTAGATAGTCACTAGAATAAATATTTCATAATAATGGTGTGGAGAGGATGGCTGTAAGGGGAGAAGGGAGGCCATCTTAAAAAATAAATAAAAATAAAAATAAAAAGATAGCATGTATTAATTTAAAAAATCTAAGATTCTAAAATATTTTCTCAATCTGAAGAAGAAAGCTTAAAAAAATGGCTGCCTGTTGCATCACTTGTTCTATTACACTCAATCAGATTTGTACTATTGAATGCTGAAGATGCCTTCAGATCATGTGCTTAAAACTGTTAAAGACCAACAAGCAGCCTTTGTCTGCTCTGAAGCAGCATCCACGACCTCCAGATGTCAAACTTAACCACAGTCAAATGTGACATTACCAACACTTTGTCAAATTTATTTGATTTCTGGAAAGAATTCCTAAATCACCGCTGAGCATCTCATATTGAAGCCCCAGCATCAATTTTTAGACTGGCTGACCTAAAAATGTGTCAAACTGAATGGCCATACACATGCTTTATAACTTGAAAGTGAGAGTTTCACCCAAAAAAACATTGAATGGAACAAGTAAACCACATGTTTAAAGCCTTCACTGGGTTATTTCAGGACAGAAGAAGAGATATGTGCAATAATGATTACCGATCCAGCCGGGTTTGCAGGACGGCTTGACTGTGACGACAACCTGAGCATCAGCTTGAGCACGATTCTTTCCACAATCGAAGGCAGTCACCCAGAAGGTGTGAACGCGCTGCCGCTTTGAATCCAAAGGCTCAGTGTTCTTAATGTTACCTAGGAGACAAAGCATCAAAGGAAATGGAGAACATGACATAATGAGACAAACAGAAATAGTAAGTTAGTCAGCAGCAGCCTTGTATGATTGAAAATACAAAACAGCTAAAAGTACATGGAAAAGCCTTCAACAGCCCCAAAACAACTTCACAGAGCCACAACCGAGCTTGGTGCTCTGTCTATAGGAAGAAATCAAGAAGACAGAGGAAGACAAATAACTCTGAACAAGTAAAAAACAAAAAGTGTTTTTCTGCTTTTATAGATACAGGTGAATAAACAGAGAGTATCTGTGAAGGGCTGACTGCACCCAGCATGCCGGCTGATAAACAGTAGGTAGGAAGAGAAGACGCTTTGACATGATGAGATGAAAAACAAAGAGTAGAAAGGGTCAAAACTGAAAGCGAAAAACCAAGTAAACAGACAACAAAAAGCAAACGGCATCTGAGCAAGACGGGAACAAAAGGTCTCAGCTACTGTCTGAAAAACAGAAAGAGGCCACTCATCTTCTGCAGAACCCTTTAAGTTCTGGAAAAATCTGCAAAGTCATGCTAAAGCTGGATCCATCTCAACTGCTGTTAAAAAAGGGTCACATCTGATCGCCCACCAAGAAGTCACATGACTGTTGTATCTACATTCCCCACCAAAAAATAAGGTAATGATATAAGCCAGTAGCATAAGGCTAAAAAAACAAACAGTTGTTGCAGATGCAGAACAAAATCCCGCCCCCACAAATTCTATTTTAACGTCTTTTACCTGAGTGGAGTATAAGATCCCTGCAACTCTTTTCAATTTTTCCCTAAACAGACTTCAGTATCTCAGCAGTGGCTGCCGCTGTTTTCTGTGTGCTGAGTGCAGCACATCACAGAACTGAACTAAATTAAAGTTTTGCTTACAAACAAACATAAAACAGAAAATGTGATTATAGTGTTAGCACTGCAGTCTCTGAATTAAAAGTGTGAGATAAAAATCTTGGTACCGTCGTTGTCAATAGCGAAGGGCACACTGGGAGTGATGATGTCATAGAAGCAGATCTGGCTGTACTGCGGGGAGCAGTCGGCATCCAGAGCCTCCACGCGTACGATTCGGTCAAACAGACGCCCCTCTGGGACCGAAGCCTCGTAGCGACGCTCGACAAACACAGGGGAGAACTCGTTGACGTCGTTTACACGAACATGCACAGTGGCTCTGAGGGGAGGAGGAGTGGAAGGCCAAACACAAGCAGAGAGGCGCGGGTTATTGTGATAACAGGAAGCTGCAGTAGTCTGTACAGAGCACAGTCTGACACACACAGAATGTAAAACTGTTAAAAAGCTAATTTCCAAACTGGGACTAAAAGGTCTGACTTGTGAGATTTCTTGCTGTTGACTCCATCAGGTCCTTCTCCGCAGTCGTAGGCCTGGATGGTGAAGCTGTGTTCCCGCTGACTCTCACAGTCCAGCGGCTCCTTGGACCGGACCAAACCCTCGCCGGTGGAGCGGTCCAGAACAACGGCTTCAAACTGGACTGATCCTGAACCCAAGGGACCGTTATGAACCCGAAAACCACAGATTTCACCTGAGGGAGAAAGATTGTGTGAGACAGCTACAAAATCTGTTTTCCATATTATACAAACACTCAGATATTTAAATTAGAAGTTTTTTTGTAATCACTTTTAACTTGAAAAAAAAAAAAACTTGGTAGTTTTCCTTTATGGGCTGATTACTGCAACACCTACTTTGACCTTTTTATTTTTTGAACAGCTTTAAACTGGCCTCCTTCTGACTAATGAGCGTTGTTTTTCTTGCCTTTTTAAAATACTCCAAAAGCTTGTTCAATCAGGCAATCAGATATTTTACAGAAAAATATTAAAGGTACTAAATATCTCTGTTGAAAACACTCCTAAATAGATGGAAATTAAAAGAAAATTCTAAGCAACTTTTCAGTTTAAATGTACCTTTCTGCCTTTATACCATTCTAGATGTGTGTAACTAATTAGTTTTTTTAATCTGTCACAATTATCGATTTGAGTGATAATTGTGACATGCTTAGAAAATTGCTAAAAAGAGAGATATAACATGTTATTACTTGTAACATTTTTCTAGAAAACTTGAGATGTTACAATAAATGTAAAAATACCAGATCATTATATATTAAACCTGAAATAAGTCACTTTTGGGAAAAAATTGTTTACTTTAAATTTTATGCCAGTAAGTTATTTATAAGTAACTACTCCCTTTTGCTTGTTATAAAATTTCAGCTAAACATTTTAGTTTATAGACTTATCTGGAGTAAGACAGTTTTGCACCTGAACATGTCAAAGCCAAGTCGTAACATGAACAGAACGTTTTGTTTTTATGACATTTTCCTAAAGAAAGCAAATCTTTCCCTGTGAAAATCATGTTGTCTGAGTGCAGCCTATGTTGCTCCCCAACCTGAAAACGCTGTTCAGCGTCAATGCTGGTGACAAAGATTTGCAAGCTGTCCATAACATGTGCTCCATTGACCCAAATACAAGCCCAAATTCCAGTTTTAGTGCACGGATAACAACCCAGATGGTCCTCATTCCCTTCAGCCCTGAGGAAGCAGCGTCTTTGGTTTCCAAAAGGAACTTAAAATTATAATTTAGCAGACCTCAGGTATACAATTATCTTTATGGTATATATTTAATTTTAATTTGTGGATGCAGCTGTGATGTGTGTTCACTAGCAATGATTGTTTTGAGCCCATTTCTCTGATAGAACTGTGTCTGTTTTAATGTGCAAAGGGCCACTATTGATTCATAATTTGTAAAAATAGCAACAAAATCAATGTGATGATCCTTCAATGGAAGTATGAAAAAGAAATCCAGAAACTATTTCCCTGATTTTTAATAAATGCAGTTCAAAGTAACCCTTAACATTTGACAAAATCATCTTACTTATTACCAATTAACCTATGTTGCAGACTGTTCCAGTCTTCTCTTAGTCCTCTTTTCATGCTATTTTAAAACATGATGCTGACAAAATCAAAATGTGGAACATATTTTAATTATGTGCAAATCACAAAATTATGTTTTACTTTAGGGCAGCACGGTGGCACAGTTGGTAGAGCTGCCGCCTCTCAGCGAAAAGGTCGCCCCGATTCAAATCCCAGCTGGGAGCCTTTCTGGGTGGAGTTTGCATGTTCTCTCTGTGCATGTGTGGGTTTTCTCCGGTTTCCTCCCACAGACCAAAATCATACATGCTAGGCTGATTGGTAACTCCAAATTGTCCTTAGGTGTGAGTGAGAGAGTGAATGGTTGTTTGTCTCATTTGCCTCTATGTGTCCCTGTGATGGACTGGAGACCTGTCCAAGGTGTCCCCCACCTTTCACAGTGATAGATGGACATGGGCACCAGCGACCTCCA
The DNA here is from genome assembly GCF_014905685.2 of Nematolebias whitei. Classification (NCBI taxonomy): domain Eukaryota; kingdom Metazoa; phylum Chordata; class Actinopteri; order Cyprinodontiformes; family Rivulidae; genus Nematolebias; species Nematolebias whitei. The sequence goes on from NC_056502.1 coordinate 14,703,333, forward strand.
CGACCCAAAAAGGAAGAAATGGGTAAAGATAATAGATGGATGGATGTTTTACTTTGTACTTTTTACATTGTGTAAATTAAAGGGAAGAAAATGTTGGCAAAATGAGTCACAATCAGGAATTTTTCCTATATATATAATTTTTTTTTAATTTGTTATCTCAATAGCTTCAAAATGATATGTAGTTTGTTGAAATCTGTCATTCTTTCACCTGGCCTGCAACAAATATTTTTCAAGAGTGCTGGTTTCAAACCTTGATTTTTATTGGTCTAAAATGACGTATTTGCGAATTCCAACCTTATATTTAAACAGGGGGAATGCCTATGTATCACAAAGACCAAACATTATACGAAGGGATTTCCTAGCGCAGCCATCAGAGAAAAATTGTAAATTTTATAGGAAACTGAAAGGACTAGAATTGAAAGGATTATTTCTAAAGGCATGTCTGTTAAAAAGTATTGATTTAAAAGGCAGATTAGGAAGACTACATGCTACTTTAATTACTGGGATCACTAGACGGCCTCTCTATGGACTCATTTTGTGCTCGTTCCGACTCATTTTAGCAGCATGAGCCACAAATGTATGCGACGAAGCATTAGAAATACTTAACGTTACATCTTTGCTGTTGTTGTGATACTGATAACTAGACTTTATTTCATGTTATCTCAAACAGCCTGTTATCATCCAAATTGAATGAGGAAAAAAACGTGATTCCAGAAGCGCCTAAAAAAAAACTTTGAAAAGCAGCTGATGTCTATCGGCTGACATAAGTCAAAGGTTCATGCTCAAACAGGTAATTTCCTCTTCTTTCTTGACATGGGCTCTATATACATCAGGAAAACTTCATGTAATTCAATTTGATTTTTTTGTAATTTGACTGAACACGGTTATTTCCAGGACTCTGAGGGCAAACATGATCACCTTATTTCATCAGGCTGCACAGGCAGAGCCCTGCTGATTGCTCCTGCAAAGAGAGGTTCAATTACACTATGATGGTCTAAAAATAGTGCACTCTGTGACTGAATACATTTGCCTTTCTATTTAGGTGGTCTTTAGGGAAATAATTCTAGTCTTATTGCTGAGAGAAGGTGTTTGCATTATTCACTATTAAAAGCTCAAGCAAACAAAACAAACGGGAATAAACCTCTGAGTGGTCATATGACTGCAGCATCATTCTGTCTGCAAAATAAAAGTTGGATGATTTTCTGTCTCATCTGTGCAGACGAGCTTCAGTTTGGCTTTGCAGATGATTTGACCCATTTTTTATTTCTTTGTAGCAGCCATTCAAAAGGGAAAAAAAAGACTTCAGTGAAAATCATTTTAACCATTTGATTTTATAGCCCTCCATGGTGCTTGTTGCAGTTACCAGCATAGTGAAGTGGGGCATCTTTGTCCAAGGCAAAGAGAGGGGGGTTGAGCAGGACGGTGTTGTCGTTCTCCATAACGATCCCCTGGTACTCCGTCTCGATCCATGGCTTGTGTTTATTGGCTGAATGGCAGAGAGGACACCAAAGAGGCTTTGGGTTAAATGGAGCAATTAGAAGGAAACCAAAGCAGCTATTTTTAAACATCCAATTATGGTGGAGGACATGGAGGAAGCATGTGTAAGGGGGAAACAATACGCAAAACATGTGTGACCGCAGTTTGATCATATTCAACTCTCTTTTCCTCCATACTGACCACCATCCCTTGTTCATTTCAAGCAACATCCACCAGCAGGATAACTATATCCACTCTGTTTTCCCTGTGTTGCACAGAAACAAACAGAAAAGTATTGCTCATATCTAAATCTGGGAAGCTGAATAATGCAGCAAAAAAAAGCAAAGTCAGAGTCAAGTGCCTTAGGTTTACTCTGAGTTTAACCCTTAATGTCAAAACAATTATCAATCCTTCTGCTGAATGTTCTGTGCTGAGCGATCAAAGGCCAAGTTAATGAGCCAGAAGGTTGACGATTTTACACTCCAGCAATGAGGAAAAACAAAAGGCGGCACGGCGTGCCCTCCCTCTGGTGTCTGTCTCCTAATGCCAGAAGCTGCAGAGTTTGAAATCAGACAGGAGCGCAAGACAGTTTTTGGTTTGTTGTTTGTTTGGCAATCACAGTGAATTTTCTAGAAAATTTGAGTGGAACTAATTCTGTGTGAGAAGTGAGTCAACAGAGGCGAAATGCTGCTGGTTCTAAATCTGATCAGACTTCTTTCAGCTCAAACACCGTGCTGGGTATGGTTTGAGATTTTTTATTTTTTTTGCTTAAGCATCACAGCTTTTACTATGCCTCACTGCTGAATTTAAAGAGGTTTTTGTTACTGATAAAAAAAAAAATCTATGTGTTGTGGTATTTTACTAAAGCATTCTCATATCAAACATACTCTACCAACTATAATGATTTTTTTTAATCATTTTTAGGCTTTACTTACATCAAACTCTGTTCATTGTATCCTGAGATATTATTGTTGCCGACAATAAATGCGTAATTAAAATGATTAATTGCACAGTTTTGACTCTTAATTACATACATTAACATGACAATATGGTTGATTTAGGAGGTAAAATGTTGAAAAATTATTAAGAAAAAACATAAACTGCTACTGTATTTTTTTAATTGCCTGACTTCGTGCAAAAATGCTAAAAAAATAACTAAATCTCACCCGTTTCTGTTGAGTTGTATTTTTTTGGGGGGGTTAGTTTCAGATTAAATGATATGTCAAAATCCTTGACTATATTTTTCACCCGTTTATAAATAAAAACATCTTAAAATATTTGGCAAATTTAAATAATCATTACTTGCAGGAAAAAAAATTGTTCTTTCTCCAACTATGAAAGCATTCTTACCTTAAAACAACAGCTGATAAAACTCTGAGTCGCTTCCAAATTTTTGTAATTATCTAAACACCTGATCATATCTCCACTTAATAAATGCTTATATCGCCAAAACTGTGAATTCCTGAAGTGAATATCTGTCAAACGAGTAAGTAAATCTGACAGATCCATCCATCCTGGCAGTTTGTAACACTCTTTAATTCAAACGTATTTTTAGCTGGCACAGAGAATGTGAGGTTCAACACCCAGAGGTAATCACAGACATTCATCCACCTCCTGGGTTTCCTCAGTCGTCTTCTGCGTTTTTGTTTTGGTCATTTATCTCGTGCCCTCTGTCCTCCCCCTCCCTCTTTGCTTCTGTGTAGCATTAATCTGAGCATCAGGCCTGTGGATTACATTCAGGATTACAGTTGAGAGGCATCTCACTCCATCTCTCTGCCTGCCCCCCTTGGCACTGCTCCTCTTTCTGTCACTCCCCAGCACTCACGCGTCCACCCCTCCTCATCTGGACCCTTCAACCTGACACACGTACTGTATGCACACAAAAGGCCCAGCCTCTCACACTTTTCTTTTTTTTCTTTTCTCCCTCGTGTTGCCCGATCTCATATTCCTCCCTCTCCCACCTTATCATCCTGCATCCCACCCACCCCCCAGCATGTCCTCTCCTGTCATGGCTTCATCTCCACTTACTCTTCTCATTTCCCTCTTCTTCAATCTACTTCAAGTCTTGCATTGGCCTCTTCTTCTGACACAATCTCCCTTCTCTGTTCCCGTTTCATTCTCTCAGCATGATAATCATGAAAAAAAAAAAAAAAAACTATAATAAATCTGCCAAAGACAGAGGGAAATGTCTGTTTTCTCAGAGTCAAACAGTAGGTGAAAAAGGCACATGCACACAGGGTTATGAGCAGGAAAATGTTTATGTATGTAGGTTTGAATGCACCGTTTATGCATGAGGAATTCAGGCTTTATGATACAGGAATAACAATGAAGTCATCGGGTTTATTTCTTGAGCAAAAACAGCCACGGATTCACCTGAAAACCCAGGCAGGTACGTGTTCCTATGGCAATGTAAACCATCATCTCAATACTTCACATTTACCAGTCAAAAAGGATGAGGAACTGACCTTTGTTGCCATTGGCAACCGAAGTCAAGCAAAGGAGAAGGAAGGAGAGAAAATTCATTCTGTCCATCTGAGGGAGGAAAGGAAAGAAAACAGAGAGGAGGGGAGGTAACAGGGTGGGGTGAAGACAGAGAGGGGGGTGTACAGTTCATGCATCAACAACTGATCAGCAGTGGACAGTACTGTAACGAGACAGAAGCAGATCAGGCAGAACAGACAGGGTTTTACGTTCACTGCTGCGTTTGTGCAAAGAAAGCACCAGATAAATAAAGTGTCATGGATGTAACGCCTGGAGGACTGCAAAACTAGCAGAGTTGCATGACTGGACCAGTAATCCATGAAGCAGTTTACCTTAATACTGCTTTGACTGGCATGCTTGCCCAGCCTGTGTGGAGTACCAACACATGAACGTGTGTGTAAATGTGTTTGTGGCGTAATTAGCCCGGGGGTTTATCTATCACCAATCCCTATATTTTGAGAGCACACACACAACATATTTAGTCAAACAGAGAGAGCGAGAGAAAAAAAGAAAAACTGCATGCGGCTCCATCCGTGCAGGTTGTCCAGGCTAACAACACTCACGTTCAGAAGTACAAACATGCTATGCGACAATTTCTAGCCGATTTTCATCACAAGCTAGTAACGACACGCGCTTACATCACGCGCTTCGTGGCTAAATAAACGGGGAAAAATTAGACCCGCTGGTGGGGCCCCGAGGAGTAAAATGTCGCAGAAATACGGATTTTTGTAGTTTGACATTACCGTGTGCTGAGCGCGGTGATGCTCCGGGTTGTTGGTACCTGCTTCTACGCTCGCAGCATCCGCCTCTCACGCCCCTGCCGCTCGGCTCAGCAAACCCCGGAGGACCGAGCACCAACTGACAAACCTCCAGGTGAAGAAGAAGAAGAAGAAGAAGAACGGGAGGTTCTCCTCCGAATGCGTTACAAGAAGCAGGAAGGAGGTGTAAGAGACCGACAGATGTCCTTGTTGTTTTTAAAAAAAAGAAAAGAAAAACGATGGGAATGTTACGCTGACGTTCCCGCCCTCTCGGCGTGTCTTAACCCGCCCACACTGCGTCCTTCACTCTCAGGCCCCCACCAGCTCTGAGGCAGCAGACTGCTGCTCTGGCTGTTTTCTGACTCCAACACAGCAATTCATCTCATCTCGCCAGCCGTCAGCTCAGGGTCTGCTTATTGACTGGCACCCTCCTCCTCCACATTAGTTTTCCTCCCCTTTTTAAATTAATTTGCACATAATTCACACTGCTGCTCAGTCATCTCTACGAGATGACGTCATGTCAACCCCTCACAGGAAAACATTGTGCACAACACAAAGTGTTTGAAATCCAGCATTTTATTGAACATTACAAAACTGTATTTGAAAATCATCCCCGCCTCCCACTTTTGTACATTTGCAAAGGGTTAGGGAGGAAAAAAAAAAAGAAGTCATCTCTGGAAATAGCAGTTCATTAATTAATAATAGTCACCACGTCATGTATAAATATGACTGGAATCTGGACCATTGCTACAGTGAGGTTTGTCCTCAAGTGTGTGAAAGGACGGCCGAGCTGAAGTTTTCAAAATGAAGAGGCATAATCCCAAAAATATATACATCGTAGAGGTATTCACATCAAGGGATATGATGCCAGCACCTCACTGTTAGAAACAGAAGATCAAACCAGTTTTTCTTCCAAATAAGAAATTTTCAAGTCTAGGAATCAGCCTGCGGCCTCTAAAACAGATCCAAGAGATACAATAAATAAGTGCGGTTCGCGTTCAGATTTGTGCATTTCGGAGTGAAAAGTCAGACTTGAACTGAGGCAGACGAACAATGGAGTGGCACAGACGGAGGATGTGGCAAGAGCAAACAAGCAAGCCAAAAAAAAAAAAAAGATATCAATTAGGAAAGGCAGGAGAACTGTGAAGTTGTTTTGTTAAATCCTATTCAAAAATTACAAAACGTTCTTGTTCCAAAAAACTGTTAAAACTTTATAAAAATCAAGTCCTTTATTACAAATGACAAATCAAATTCAGAAGAAATGAACGGTAAAAACATTCATTAATTCAAGGCCATTTTAAGTTGGGTGTTAGTGTACAGTGTGTGATTTACAGTGCTTGTATAACCACTAGCAGCCGTTTACAAAGAAAACAAAACCCTGACTTTAATCATTTGAACCTTTCTGCAGGAAAATGAAAAGGATGGATGTCGTATCATGACATCAGGACGTGTCCTATATGCTGGCACCGTGCTTAAACCTCTTGTACAGGCTTCGTGCTGCAGCTAAATGTGGGTGTCAGACGTGGGACCAGAACAATGAAACAACAAAACACACTGGATCCAAAAACAGACTCGGAACCTGTGACTCATAAGTGCAATCTTGTGTCGACAGCATGTACGTCTCAGGTTGCACGAGTCCCTCGTGTCCTCCATGTTTGAAAAAAATAAAAATTAAAAAAAAGGAAAGAAGCGATAACGATCAAGAAAAAGACTTGTCCCAAATTGGCTCACAATTAACCCGTGTGGCACAACGGTAATCTCCTGTAAACATTTCTTCAAAAATGTTTATAAAAACCACCCCTCCCACTTAAAAGCACAAAAATATATATTTTTTTCTTTACATGAACATATATTCATATATTTATATATTACTAAAGGCCTGAAAACAGCGTTTGCACTGTTCCTTGAATGTCACAGTTCCCTTCAGAGGATATTCAGCCTCAGACGGACCTGAAAGGAAACAGACTTCTGAAGCGGTCGTTCGTCTCTGGGTTGACGTCAGCAGCATGAGGATGGAGGAGAGTGTGCCTACATACCATGCCAGGTTTTAGAACCGGGGTTTTAGTCCTGCTTTTTCTCTCTCCGGTCCTTCTTGGGTACCAGAGCCTTACGGAGGAATGGCACGATTAAATATGCCACCAGGAAGAACACATGACCACAGAAATAGACGGAAGAATACACCTGGAAAACAAGAGACAAAATTCATCCCTGTGGATTTATGTCTTTAACACATAAACTCCTAATTCCCTTTACTTTCCTTTATGTCTCCTAATAAAAACCTACTTTTAGTATTAAAGTGTTTTTTGCTATATGCTGCATTTAAGGCTTTCCAGAAGTTATAGCAGAAAGAGCTCCGTGGAACAGCAGCATTATTCTTTCCAACGGATGAGTCTCTTGGCACAGCGGGGGCTCCGACATAAAAAAATAATGCAGGATCCTCTGGCAAATGCAGTTTATCTTAGCTTAATTATTGCTGCGAAACATTGCGACGACACAGAGGAAAGCCGAGTGTGGCCTGATCTAATTGTTGTAAGCAGATTACTTACAATACTTTAATGTAAAAGCCTCTGATTGCACAGAAAACCCCAGGGCTGGGCTCTGGCAACATTATAACTTTTTAAAAAATGACTTAGAGCATCAGAACTTTGCTTTTAGTGGTTGACGAGTTAATTAAATATTTTTAAATAAAAAGAACATCGATACAAAAGTAATTAAGAATGTGTGGGCATTGCTTTATCTGTTGTTAAGTGAAAAATTATACACATTAATAAAAACGAGATCCCGTGTCATAAAATTCAAGACTCCTCTTTCACAAACGCGCTCCTTCCAAGCTGAGCCCTCTAACTTCTTATTTACAGAGCACTTCTGATTTTAAATCACCGTCACCCTCAACAGTCCCCAAAGCTGTCTGAATAATAAAAGTGACACCAAAAAAAAAAAAAAAAAAAAAGAATGAATCTTTGGACTGGTGTAGTTTCAGGAGATTTGTGTTTACCTTGAGCCATTTGTCATAGGTGAAGAGGCAGAATGGCACAAGAGGATAGCCCATGAAGAGCCAGTGGATAAACTGCTGAACTACATAGATGAGGGGGTAGAGCTGGCTGTTGGCCAGTTTTGTCAGCAAAGGACTGTCCTGCACCAGAGCATGGATCTGCCACACAAACACATGCACAGAATACAAATGGTAAATGGTAGTAAAACACAGCAGAAGCAACACATACTCTGCGCTCTAACAGAACTTTGGGTAAAATTTGTCCAATAATTATTTGGAGTCACCTCTGTCCCATCTGTTAGCAGAATATCTCATGAAACATTGGACAGATTTAAACAAAATGTATAGAAAATAATCACTGGTTACGCAATGAGATCAATTCAATTAAAGACGTCCACCACAGCTAAGCAACATTTGCAAACACGAAAAAGGATACATTTGTCAGTTTTACAAATATTGCACAAAAACTTCTCGTTATATCGCATCTCGCATAATGTTATCTTTAAAGTTTAACCAAAACATTTTTAACTTCATCCCGTGTCATCGTAAGACGGTCTTAGTCTAAAACTCTGGAATGGAGAAATGCGATACGCGTTATTTGAGGAAGTTTTATGTCTTTATTATATGTAACCACCATCTAAACTACAAATAACATCAGCAGGGAGGTGCATTTAATCAAAGTTATCCCATTTATTTAAAGTTCATCAATGGTTTTTATGACGTTAACAAAACAAACACTGAATGTTTCAGCTTCACTTATTTAACGGTTATCAACCTTGACTTTGTTTTGCACCTAAAGCATACCTGTCTCTCCACTGTGATGATGAAGAACTCCATAGAGAAGCACAAGATGTACCCAGAGTGAAGGCCGTGCCAAATGGTCAGAAAGAGCAGCGTTGACACGTGAGACAAGGTCTTATTGCCCAGAAACTTCAGCCGCTTGAATACGTGCCTTTAAAGAAAAAGTCAAAGTTTTAAATTTCTTCATGGCCATGAATCTGGATAAATCAGTCAGAAACACTTAATGGATCGACTCTCACAGTGGCGTGCACTAATGTACCTGCAAGTTGTTGTTGCATGGCAACAGTTACACTGGAACATTTCAACAATTTAAGATTTCTATGCAAGTATTCAGTTTTAGTGTTAAAAAAAATGTCTAATATTTCAAGTGCAAACATATTTTCAGTTTGCAAATCAGAGCCCAGCCTCTCCCTGAGCTGTGGCTCTGAGGCTGACGATTCAAAACACAAAGTGGTTCTGTTTGGTCGAGGTTGATGCACTTCAAAGTGTCTGTGAGACAGCAGGAGTCTAAACTCGACTGGCAAAAGTAATCTGACGACGACATACTTTGGTAGCTTGCTTCAAATTGTTTTCACAACTTTCAAAACCAAATACCTAAACGCAACACAGCAGTTTTAAAATGTATGCAGATGGAAAACAACATGCTAACTCAGGGGTGTCCAAAGTGCGGCCCGGGGGCCATTTGTGGCCCTTGGAGTGATTTTGTACGGCCCACATTTGCAGTTTAAGAATGGTATAATTTTGCCCCGTAGGCTTCAGAGATTGATGCAGACGTAGACCTTTTGCAAATTTAATGGCGATAATTTTTTAATATAATTTTTAGATTTAACAGCAAAACAGAAAAAATAAACATGTCAAAATTAGCAGTATTAAGTTTATATGATTTATTGCCCAAGGATTGTATTAATCAAATTAATAATTTAAAAAAAAAGTTTTGAATGGAGATTACACCTTCTCCACCAAAATGAGTCAATTTTGTCCTTTCTCCAAAATATTGTTTACATTGAGTTTAAAAAAAAAAATCACTAAAAATATGTATGTTTTTATTATTATTATTATCATTATTATTCTTATTAAATGTTTTCTATTCACATTTTTGTGGCTCGTGACTCCTTTCATCTTAAAAGTTTTGGCCCACATGTGAAAATGTTTGGACACCCCTGTGCTAACTAAACTAACAAAACGTGAACTGAAGGAAGAAAAAGAATTGTCCATTGGATATCGAGCGCCTTTTTTCCCTCCAAACAATGCTTCATAAAGGTGGATATTCCTATACGATTTATGACATGACATATGAAAAATATTTGTGCAAAATACTGCACCATTAACATACTTACTGCCAGACGAAGCAAGAAAAGGGGGTAAAGATTTAGAGGAACTTATTGCTCCATCACCACAGAGATTTAGTGACCCATAGACACTCCCACATCTGCGTCAGAAACATTTGTTTTCTGTCCTTTTCCTAATTGTTGCCATGATTTACAGCAAAGACTTGCTCAGCAGGCTCATTTCAGTTTATTGACATTCAAAGAGCTGCTTTGTTTTCACCATTTATACTTAAATTTGTGTATTTAGAGAGACAAATTATAGGAGGCGGTACCCATGAGCACATTTTCAAGTGGATCTTGATTTATAAAGATATAGACAGATACAAGCATACGTGTTTTAATATAGAGGTTATGAGCTATTGTGCCAAGATGGAAATGTGTCATATCTCCAATAACCAGTAAATCTGGTAAGGCTCAGATGTCCCAGCTTTTTACCAGCCTTGAACACAGCATTACCTTTGTGAATCTGGAGTGGCAAGAAAATCTCGTGTGACTACTTTTGAGACGGATTTCTCTTCATAGTATAAAAAGGTTTGTGGGACTGTAGCCAGCCTCCCAGGTAATGGACGCAAGAGAAAATGCAACCCCAGGTTGATCAGAGTGAGGATAGCAGAAAAAGAGCCAAGAAAACCATCCAAAAGTGCTGAAGCTGAACTCCAAAGTCAAGTTACATTGCTGTCTAATCACATCATCAGTCACATTATGAGTCCTAATGGGCTCCATGGAAGAAAACCCAGGAAGGTTTTACTACTACCAGAAAACAAAGACCCAAAGTTGCCAAAATGCATGTTGATTAGCCCCAAAGTTTCTGAGAGGGATTTTTTGGGACTGATGAGAGCAAACTGGAGCGTGTTGTCTGGTTACATCAGCTGTGTTTTTTTTAATTATTGAGGAAGAGTCCTAAGAAATGTATCCATCTCTGTGTACGTTATTTGAAATGTAACAAACCATTACCTTTACTTCTGATGAGCAACAGTCGGTACAACAATCTCACAAATCATTTACCGATCCAGTTAAATTAAAGCCAGTTGTTAGTGAACTGCCTGAACAAGTGTTGTGACCTCAAAAAGTAGTGAGACTATTATTAGGCGTTCCGTTGTAGGTTAAATAATTAGATCATCGATGTGTCAAGTCTGTACCGCATTCACTAAAGGCTCGAAAATGGTTCAGTATAATCTCAGTCATCAGTGCAGAGTTTAATGACTATATCAATTACATTTAAACAGCCAATTTTCATTTCTGTTTCGGAGCCAACCTCCTCCTCTGCTTTCTGCATCTGAAGCAGTTTGAAGAGTAAGCAGAAATCGTTAAGGCATTCAAGGAAATGGACCATGTAATAAACTGTGTGCTCGATAAATAAATTGCTTTGTTCACTATGATATTCATCAAACTGAGCCACGTTCTGAAAGGATCTCATGTGTGAAGATTCGGATAGAAAACTGTCAGCGATTCCTTTCAAAACACACTTACTGTGTCCATTTCCTCTTGCTTTTTCTAGTGTTAAATAAACGTGTAGATCAAGGTCTTTGATGTTAAAGGACTGCTATTTATGCATAACTGAAGCCTCCGCCAGTCTATTATCTCAGTAAAATTTTAACTTTTACAACACTGCTTTAATAAAAGCTCAGGGACAACACAGATTTGCGTCGACACTAACCGAGCAGCCCAGGCGTTTGTGTTGATGTTGAAAGAAGCTATTGTTCCTCCAAAAAGTGGCGTCGTCTCAAAGAGCCACACCCTCATATTGGCACAGGCGTCCCACTGGTGCTTACCATCCACGACACCATTGTAGCCTAGACCACACAATATACATACACCCTCCTAAAAGTAAAAAATAAAAACAGGGTTTTTGTTAATGCAGAAGGGGAAAGCACAAAAAACATGTCTCTAAACTCAAAATCATGTATTAACTGGATAGACTAGGAAACTAGGACTCAAATGTGCTCAGTGTCAAAAGCAAAGTTTTTGAAATTCTTTAAAAAATAAAAAAACAGTTGACAAGAGACTCAACAAGAAAATAAAAATGATTTGAAAGAGGAAAAGGTAAATTGCTGATATATTTCATGCCAGTTTTAGACTAAAATCACCTGATGATGAGAAGAATAGGGGTTTAAGCTATTTTGGTGAAACCTTCTTATTGACATTAATCATGTGATAATGCAAGATATGTTGAGGAAGACTCTCGGCTACTACCACACCACATCATACTTTAGTTAAATATCTGCACTACTGATTGAGTTATAGTCGTTTTTCTAAGATTGATTCGGGTCGATCAGCTGTGGCAGTCATCTTTAATTGGTTCGTGTTTAAGATGTACCGTACCTTCCGCCGTACACGTCGCACTGCCGAATAAGTCGCATCAGTCCAAATATGTCTAATAAAGTGGAAAAAAACAAATATGTCGCTTCGCCGTATACGCCGCATCTATTATGCGTCACCGCTGACCACCCGGAAACGTGGGCCGATGTGCCAAAAATCGATTGGCTGCCAAATGGTGGCCACGGAAGCATGCACGGGAGGACTTTAACAAGAATTTAACAAGATTAACACTTAAAAACAATTATTTGTTTGCTCGACATTATAGTAAAGGTGTGTCTCTTAACTTTTCTTTAATAAATGCATTTTAATGGTCAAATCCGCTGCATTTCACCTGGGTGGCGCAGAGAAATGCAGCTGATTTGACGTTTGCTCCAGGAGTTCCGGAGCGAGACAAAGGTGGCTTGGTATGGCAAGCCATGCATCTCATTAATAGCTACTTTTACCTATTAATGACACACTTGGCTTGCCATACCACTCGAGCGCCCTCTAGCGGCAGAAAATGGTAGTGTTCAATATTTTACATGTCAGAATGAACGAAATAGTCGGATCTCAGACAAAAATTGGGTTATAAATATGGGGGAAAAAATGTACATTAGTCGCTTCGGTGTACAAGTTGCAGGGCATGCTAATTTATGCAAAAAGGTGTGATTTATACAGCGAAAAGTACGGTACAGCCATTGATTACCTTCTTAGGGTTTCACGAAATTCTGTCCAGTGGTTCAGGAGAGGAGATATTTTGCTAACAGGGTTGACGCCAACAGTTAACACTCAAGTTTTAAGCAAAACTATTGTGCAATGTGTAGTGCTTGAATTTTAGGTCAATATCCGTAATTTTGACGTACTTATAGCAATTTTCGTATTTCCTAAAAGCAGTTGGCTTAGATGACCGATAATTAAATTAACATAAAAACAAGACGTACAACTACTTCTGTGTTTTTTAAGCATGTCATATGAATGAAGATGAAATGCTGCTCAGTGGTGCTTTATTAGCACATTGTTTTTGAGTATAATATAGTGTCCGATTGCACTCTGACATCTGGTCAAGCTGCCCTTTCAGCTGACACAGCCTTCAGCCTCTGACAAAAGTTGGTGCCCTGTGGGACAAAATGTTTTGGAGAATAAAAACATCATCTTGGTTTCTTAAGGATGGCATGTTCTGGTGGTTCTTCACTGGAGCAAATTTCAGAGAATTAAATTTATAGAAGTCACCACGCTGGGTGTTTCTGGTCTCGCTGTTTTAGACTTGATCATTTCACCACTAACACCAACACTTTTGTATGATGGCAACATTTTAAGGTTTGGACAGAACAATACAAAGTCTAAACACTTACAAAGCACCTCAAATCAAAGCGATTGTTGCCACTGAATAATTGTTGGTTGCAGCACCAACAACAGCAGCCACTAAACATCCATGAGTTGAAGCACTTTGAAGCCTTCAAATACACAAAACTCTTAACATTTCCCTCAAAACTACGACAGAGCTTTAGGGCCACGCTAAGAAAAAATAAATAAAAGCCGTAGAATTATGAGAATAAAGTTTTAGTATTACGAGAACAAAGTCGTACGAGACTTTTTTTTTTCCAGCTCACGTTTATTTCTTTATTTTTCCACGAGTCGGATCCACTTTGCGACCTGTCAATCAATCCAGTAGGTGTGTCAGCAACTGACCAATCCGAAGCTAATGCTCCTCACCTGCAGAGAGCTGCCGCAGCCCATCAGAGTGTACCACCTTACTGTACGCAGGTTCAAAGTCCTGATACTGATAATAATCTGATGCTGATGTGCTAACAGATTAACCATCTCCTTATTTGTAAAACCAACACCAAAGTATAACTTAACAAGATGCTCAACATTCTTCATTTTACCACAGTTAAAATGCAGTAAACCCTGCTTTATCGTGTCAGAGTTCGGATAATATTACGACTCATTTAGCTTCGGATTGGTCATTTGCTGACACGCCTAATGGATTGACTGACAGGTCACATAGTGGATCTGACTCGTGAACTTTTTTTTTTTTAAGTAAACGAGAGCTGCAAAAAAAAAACAAGTCTTGTACGACTTTATTCTCGTAATTTTATGGCTTCTAGTTTTATTTTTTCTTAGCGTGGCCCTAAATCTCCGTTGTAGCAAATCTTAACGGAGCAAATCTTAGCTGCACAGCATCCAAACAGTACGACTGTTCCACCATGTTTCCCTGCATGAAGCTTTTTTCAGTTGCACTGCATCCTCAAAGAGCTTAACTTTAGTTCCTTCTGTCCAAAAATAAAGTGTTTTTGCGATAATCTATGAAAAGTTTTACAAACTTTACTTTTCCTTTGTCTTTCTTTCACAAGTAGTGTCCTCTGACCTTTGAGGTACCCCTTGGTTTAGTCTGAAGTACATCTTTGAGCTGAAGCCAGCTCCAACGTTCAGGTCAGCCCGAAGCTCTCGGTTTTATTTTCTGCAACAATTTTCCACAGATATCTCTCACGGTGTGCCTCCTCAGCATTGCCTCCTGTAGGCATCTGCAGCTTGATGACTGAAAAACTTACCAACTCTTAAAAAAAAATTAGTTTTTATTAAATTAGTTGTTTTTTTTTTACCACTATTTATAAAACACTACTTTACTGTGGTAGTAACAGAATTATTCACAACATATACTGTTCCCTAGACATCTAGTGTTATTACACAAGACTGACAAATATATATATATATATAATTTTTATTTTATTTTACTAAAACAGCCACGCCGTCATTTCTTTACACAAGGTGATCTTAGTCAAAACTCTGGCCTAAAGGCGTCTAGGTCTTTAATTTTTTAAATATATTCATAAATACAGTGCTTCTAGGTCACAAAGGCCAACAATTTGTGTTGCTCTTAATAATTAGGCAAATAAAAACAGGTCTACTTACAGCTATAACCCAACAGCTGACGTATTTATATAAAATAACTTTTCCCCACAGCAGAATGAACACGCAGCGATACCAGAATGGTTGAGCCTGCGGGGAGGAAACAGTTTTTAGAAATAATAAATATGAAGCAGAACTCGTCGGTCCTGTCGACAGACTGCTAGAGATTGTTTGCACATCATGTTCTTATTCTCACCTCATACTCATCTGTTAAATAGTAGCTGTCTGGGTAAGAAGGACTAAATATTGCATATATCACCAGGCAGAGAAAACCCAGGGAGAACCTCTTCATGGCTGGTAGAACGCTGGAACAGGAATGAAAAGATAAGAAAGAAGAGAAATGTTAACTGGAAGGTCTGAGACACTGGAAGGTCACTTTGTCTTTTTAAACACAGATCTAATTAAGATTGTGTCTGAACTCATTTTTCTCTTTGTCACTCGTAAGTTGTTTTTTTTTTCTCCCATTTCACCTGTTGGGAATCTTTCCAGGACAGTCGGTGAGCTCCCTCCCCACCAGCCTCTGGTAGCTGCGCAGCGTGAACTGGGGACCCACCAGGAAGCCGCCGTAAAAGAAGGAGAAGCCGAAAACCTCGAGCAGCGAAGGCACCGTAGGCAGGGCGCTCTTTTTCTGCTCGGCGCTCAGCTGAGACTGGATTTTAAAGATGCGAGGACAAAGAAAATGGGAGCAATATTAACACATCAACTAAAAGTAATTTACACGGAGGAGAAAATAATGAGAAAGTTCAGCAAAACTAAGTTTAAAACAAAAATACAACAAGATGGCGAGGAAATAAAAACAGTCGCTAATTTGCTCAGTCAAAAAACAGGCAGGTAAAAATGACATCAAAAAGAAGGAAAAAGGTAAGTCAGGGTTAGAGTGTTTTATTTATTATTATTATTATTATATTATTATTATTATTATTATTATTATTATTATTATTATTATTATTATTAACCTTTATTAAACCAGGGAAATCTCAATGAGATCACAGATCTCTTTTGCAAGGGAGACCTGAAGGCAGCCCAACATGCATGTTTTTGGTCTGTGGGAGGAAACCGGAGTACCCAGAAAAAACCCACGCAAGCACGAGAAGAACATGCAAACTCCACACAGAAAGACCCCAGGTCCAACCGGGGATTGAACTCAGGACCTTCTTGCTGTGAGGCACCAGTGCCAACCACTGAACCATCTGAAGGAAAGAGTTTTGCCGTTTATACAGATACATGCAGCTAAAGCAGAGATCCTGAACTGATAGGATCTGAATTGATACGAGACAAAAAGGCGCAAAAGGTCAGACAAGGTCCTTTGAACACAAAAAAGGCTTTTGTTAGAAACATTTGTATTGCAGACCGTCATGTGTTCAGTTGGTTCAGCGAGATAGATATAGAAGTTTTGTATAAACATAATATTACTTATATTTCTTTAAAATCTTATTTTAGCTGTAATAAATAAAAATGATCACAGTAACACAGAGGCCCAACCTGCTATTGAGCATTTATCACATTCTCATCTTCCTCCTCCATAGTTTGTCCTTTCGTTTTGTTGGAGCCTGATGTTTAGGGGTTGGTGTGTTTTTCATGTTTCTTCCACATTTTAGAAAACGGGAGCATAAAAAAACCAAGAACTAGCCACAAGAGCTGACAAAGACAAACCGTCAGCATCATAACCAGTGATCATCACACAAATTTTCATTTCTAATACTCAGATTTTATGGATGAGTATTGGATGAGTACATATTTATGTAAATGTGGGGGTTGCAAGGTTATTTTAGAATTTGTAGAGAGGAAAATGTTGTGTTTTTTAATTGTACCTAGATTTGTAAATTGTTCGTATTTTAATGTATAGTTTTTATTATATGAATTTGGAGGTTGTTGGGTTGATTACATGAATATGTAGGCAGGAATACGTAGGTATTCTTACTGTATTTTGATTGTATGCATTTTAATGGGTAGAAATGCCCAACCAGGGACTGGAGTTGCGAATTAGCAACAGCTACATACTCTTTGTGCAACACATCAGTCACAGACTTGTTCTGTTCTACGTTTGTGTGCAACGTCCCTGTCAAATAAACTGAACAAAATAAAAATCAGTCAACTCACTGGATCCTTCCCACCGTCATAGTAATCAAACGCCAAACCTGTCGATGAGAAAATGTAGCAGGCGTCACCGGCTAAACAATCGTGTTGAAAACAGAAGCTTTGCATCAACGGCAACCGTCAAATCAGACAATAACAGAAAGAGGCAGCGCGCTTCGTAAAAACCTTTGAATTCAACGGAGCACAAAGTGAGCTGCGTTCAACTCACCAATAAGTTTGAGTGTGAGAACACAGTGAGGCATCGTCCACTTGATGTCGTACTCCTCTGTTGCTGTGTAGTAATACCCTAACAGCAGGTATACCTACAGAAAAAAACATTCATACAGTAAATTAAAGCTACTTCAAATCCCACATTAGTGTCAGGACAAAAGAATTTATTTATATTCGTCTCAATCTTACAATAAAGTGTTAAAATTACTTGCAAAATATATAAAGTGCACAAAGATACTTTTAACACTTAAATAACTGCAAAATGGAAGGAATTACGTTCAGCCTCTTTAATATATAGAGGTTTTATAATATTTTACAGCATGTCCTTTTTTAACAAAACTATGTTAAAACCCAAAAGCACTGTGGGGAAACTCCAACCTAATGATTTAGTCACTCGTAAACAGCTTCTAGCAGCGACGACTTGAAGGAATATTTTTTCTACGTGACTTTTATCAGTCGCTCACATCCCTGTGGGGAATTTGAACACACTTCTAGTAAAACATCGCTTCTGATTTATGCAGTTTTTTCTAAAGACACAGCCTTTGATCAGAGTTTAGGTTTGAACTTTGACTGAAAAAAAAAAAAAAAAAAAAACAAGGACAACAAGAAAAATAAACAGAATTCACGTGCTGCATCGACCTGATTTGTTTCTGTTACGGATCACGGTCCTGCTGCACAAACCAGTCGCAGCTAAAAGTTGATTGAATATTTTCTGGTATACAGAGGAGACTACAAGGTGCACAGTGGCTGCAAAACAATCCCAGATCATCAGCCTTCCACCTCCGTGCGCAGCAGTTAATATGAATAGTTTGTACTGATTTGCTTTACATGGTTCACATCTGCACACTGATCTGGTCTATTCAAAGAATTGTGCGTTTCACACTAAGCTGTGCTCAGATGCTCTTTTAGACAAAGCAAGCTTTCTCCTTGCAACCTTTAGAAACAAGTCGTAATTGTTTGGTCTGTTGCTAAATATATATATATTTTATTTTACAATGCTAACATTCATCGAGCCAACTGGAGCCTGCAGAGCTCTTGGGTTTCTTGTAATTTTTAGAGGATTACACAGTCTGACCTCAGACCTGGTTAGATCATCCCCTCTTATTATAAAGACTGACATCTGGATCTGAAACATCTGGTCTTATGGACGAGCTGGCACATGCCGATGATGAGCTAATAAAGTGCATTTGAGATAGCATATCTGCTTTTTTTGTCCTCTTAATCTCAGCAGAAAAAAGTAAAGTTACGTTTAATTTATCACAAACTGCGTATTCTTTAAATACGCAGTAAGTAAAAATTACTCTTTGTTCTAACGCTGTATTTACCTCATTTTAGGAGCTGTCGAGAACCAGATTATTTTTTATAATGTTATTCATAAAACCTTGGAAATGAAGGAAGACTTGTGTTTAACTGTATATGTTTAAGTGTAAAACATATTTGCGGTCTCACAAAATAATTAAATTGCATCAACTTTCCAATACATCACCTGGATATTCTCAGCAAAGCTTTTGCTTCACCCACATGTTTTAGTGTGTCTCTTTCCTGAGATTAGTCCGTATTTCGAAACAGTTTGTATAATAAAGCTGTCCTTGTAGCATTTTCGAAGCACCACTAGCCTTTTTTATTATTTTTTACCATTTCT
The DNA here is from genome assembly GCF_014905685.2 of Nematolebias whitei. Lineage (NCBI taxonomy): Eukaryota > Metazoa > Chordata > Actinopteri > Cyprinodontiformes > Rivulidae > Nematolebias > Nematolebias whitei. The sequence continues at coordinate 14,722,326 of NC_056502.1, forward strand.
ACTGAGGAGAGAGAAGCCCTCTAGGGAAAAAGTGCTGCACCAATTTAACCAAAGTCTCCTACTTTTACAGGAAAGCAGCCGGTGTTGTAAACGTTGCACCTTTTTAATGCAAAAAATAAATCAAATCCAAACTTCTAACTCTTGTGTCCTAAAAAAAATGGAGCATTTATGGCAGAGATTGCATTTTGTAAATTGTTTTTGTGTAATATGTGAGAAAGAAATAAAACCAACGAACACAGAAGCCTGTTAAAATAAGCTGAACGCTCAAATACTCAACATTACTGGTGTTTGTGTCGTCGTGCAAACCGAACATATTTGTGAAGTCTCTAATCTGCACTGAAGAAAATGAGAGGTGATGCTCATGTAACATATTTTGGCACCCCGTCAGTGCTTTTATGGAGATTTTATTTTTATTTTTTTAAACGTGCAGACACACAACTTACCGTATTTTTCGGACTATAAAGGGCAATATCAATGAACGGGTCTGTTTTCATACATAAGACGCACCAGATTATAAGGCTCACCGTCATTTTAGGTGAAAATTAAAGGATTTTAAGTGTGCCTTATAGTCCGAAAACTACGGTAGGTCATTTTTGTGACATTTCCTCACTGCAGGAAACAAAAAGGCCTTTAACTGATCACAAAATAGAGCGAACAATATGATGTGTGGTACAAATAAGAAGCATCTGCATCCCAAAATTAGAGGAAAAAACAAAAACGAGCTCACCATTTGAAAGGTGAAACTGCACAGGACAGTTGTTACCGTCCTCCCCATGAGCCTCAGCATCAAAAACTGGACAAAGACGCATGTTACGGAGTGATAGAGCTGTGAGCCTGGGGAGCAGAGAAGAAGGGAAGGGAGTCGAAGAGGATGAAGGTGAGTGCGGTCGGGCGTGACCTGCTGGACTGAATGTGTCAGCAACGTTGCTTCTGCACATTTCAGCGTCGGCTCAGAAAGGTAAACACACAAACAGGAACACAACTTTAAATTAGACGAGCTTTGAAGGAGGAAGGTAAAACAACAGACCTGCTGTAAAATCCAAGTGAAGGCGCGGGAGAATAAAGAGAAGAGAAACATTTACGTTTGCGTTTAACTCGACCATGAGCGGACTCAACCACACATCCTTTCACTCTGTTAAAGTGTGACCACCATTAGCAATGTAGACGTTTTATTTAGTTTGACCCACTTCTGCTTCCTGTTGAAGCCAGAAAAGAACGAGCAGTAACCGAGCTGGATTGTACATATGGGGAACCATGTCTGGACCACGTGCATGAGATTAACGTGCATTTTTAGAGCTCAAACCTGCTGGCAAAATAAAAAAGAACCACGTGTACTTCCTCAGAAATTACTTGATAGAAGCTGATGATTCATCCATATGCAAAACACTCCGCCTCATCTGCAGATGCACGGATAACATCAGATGTTACCAGAGGCTACAGGTTCAAAAATAAGATGAACCATCTGATTGTTTTAATCCACTACCTGGTTTTATGAAGGGGTCACGAAAAGGAATAGTTTCAGTTAAAGGATGTAACCAGCAGTGCATTCATGTTGCAGTCTGTAAACATCTCCAACATGTGGAACTGCTTCAGACATGAACTCAAATGATTTTGCATTTCGTTGTTGCATTTTCCCCACTTTCTTTGGATCATTTAGCTTCTTATAAACAACTTTAAAGTTGTCAGCCAGCCATGCTAGCCCAGCCGTTCAATTAAACTTTAAGCGCCCTTGTTGTACCCGATAGGACTTAATATCTTTGGATTTGGACACAAAAAAAGCAACTTGTTTCATCTTCAGCTTCTGAAAACTAAACGACATGAACAGGTTTTTGATTTTAAACTTCATCATTCAGCTTTAAGGTCCGTCGCCTTCTGAATGAGAAAATCGTCCAAACTTTGACACCTACAATTCCTGAACAAATTAAAAAAATGTCCTTTTTTTAAAACGTTATTCAAACAAGAAATCCAGCAACGCAGGACACAAAGACAAAGGTGACTCAGCAGGTGAACGTGGATGAAATTAATCAATAATTCAAGATAAGTGAAAGCTCTGCTTTAGTTTATAATCAAATGTCCAGGCAAAACATTTGATCCGTTGGCGAGTCTCATCAGGTCAGCTGATAAATATACATTTATACCACGAGCTAAACGCTTTTGCAGGTGTTTCCACCCACAGGTCATCGTCCTTTTGGTCTCACCAAAGTTGAATGCAGCTAGCGCCAATCCGGAGAACATGTGGAACAAGTGGATGACTGAGGCATGCTGGTAGAAGAGGAACCTCCGGTACAGAAGAGCAAAGGGATACCCTGCAGGCGAATGACAAACAAAAACAGAAAATATGTTACTGTGGCGGTACATCAACACCCCAAGTGAACCACGGTTTACACACCCTGTTATTAACAAGTCACCTGGTGGTTAAAATGTGTGACGCATAAACAAAACGAGTCCTGTTCAAGTAGCTGCGAGTCTCGTTCACGAGCGATGACAGGACTCGGCACATCAAGGCTCGGTCTGCACTGCAGTAATGAGGGTGTTGCTCCTGGCTGCCGTAGTGAAGAAGGAGCTGAGCTGAAAGGGAAAGCTCTCTATTTACTGGTCAGTCTACGTAGCAACGCCCACCTATAGTCATGACGAGTGGATCCTAACAAAACGGAAAAGAACCTGAATGCAGTGTTTCTGGATACAAGCTGAAACGTTTGACAAATGAACTTCTTCTGTAGGATGGTCGGGCTCAGCCTTGGAGATGAGGTGAGGAGAACCATGACTCAGAGGGAGCTCAGAGAACTGCTGCTCCTTCGCATAGAAAAGTCCACTGAGGTGTTTCAAGTGTGAGACTACACTACGCCTCCTATTCTACTCTAGAGGTTTTCTGGGCACATCCCACTAAGAAGAAGACAGAGCTGGCTGGAAGGACTTTGTACCCTCTCTGGCCTGGGAACGCCTTGGGACCCCTCCAAGCAGGAGCAGAGGAATGTTGCTGGAGAGATGAGGGTCTGGGTTTCCCACCTGGACCTGTTCCATGATCTGCCACCCGACCACAGATACGAATCAGGACATGAACGGATGATAGTCAATAAGTTTGTGTATAAACTGTGATGAGTCTCTAGACGTCGTTCTTCAGTGAATATCAAACCTACTTTAATGTGAAAAGTCCCAAAAAGTCCCAAAGATACAATTAATTCAAGTCGAACTCATTAAAGCATGTACGTAGTCATATTTCTTTTTATTTTGTATAACGTTCAGTCTTGCTGAAAATTTGCTATTTCCACTAGATTAGATTTGCTTTAACGACTCGCGTTGCTCCAGCTCCATATTTCTGATCTATTAATCCAAAGTCTAAAGGACAAACATAAAGACTGGGTTTAGAGTACCACAGAAACATCTGTCAAGTCAAGCACGCCAAGATAGACAGATTAGGACGGTGGTTTTTTTTTTAACGATAAAAATATAAAACATTTCATATAAAAATGCTGCAGTCCAGGAAATCAGGTGCTGCCGATCAAATCATCTCTAATATGAAGGCAGGGTCTTCCAAGCTGCTTTGGAGTCACAAAACCACAAAGGAAACTGAAATAAAACCGTCAAATCTTTTTTTATACATTTTATTTTCCAACGAGGCCATCTTACTGAAACAAAAAGCCAAATGAAAAGCGCAAAAAACTAATCAACGTTAGTTGTGCGAGTTCCTTACTACTCGACTGCGGCATTATGCAACACACATTAAGCAATTCACAGGGCAGAGTTGGCCAACTGTGCCAAAGAGTGTGCATGAGGTTGACTCATCGCGTTAGTGCAATCAAAGTCTAATATAAATGCTCGTGTTCAGGAGTCTTATTGTACTGCTGCTGTGCGTGCATGGACAATTATGCACACGTTGGGGGCAAAATTCATAGATAACCTCACACAGGGAGCCCAGTCTAAAGAGCCACAAACATTTATTGACCCTGCTGGAGGGCAAACTCTTCAACACTTTTATTAAATATACAACCATTTCCTAATTCAGCTTGAAACCTGGAACCAGCTCTGACACCTCTGAGGTGATGTCAGAGTGAACTCAAAACTGGAGCTGGTAAAAATAGAACTCCATGTGCACCCTGAACACAAGTGCATGTTGAAAACCAGTAAGAAACCAGCAGCTCTCAGGGTAAGCCCAACTTTATTAAGCAGTGGTGATGCCCTATACTCACTTATGTGGGAAATGAGGAGTTGGTGGGCATATTTTGGCAGCCTGTGCACATTCCCACATGTCAAAGTGTCTCCCTCCCCCCTATGACACGTTTCTTTACCCCAAAGCCTGCAGCCCAGTTTCATCAATGTCTCTGTCCCTGGCGTGTCAGGGTGCAACAGTTAACAAAAACAGCTCCCCTGTCAACTTGCATCAGTGCTGGTGAGGTATGAAGGTTTAGGAGCACTCCAGGTGATCAAATATTACAAATAAAGCCCCGGTGTCTAGTTTTGCAGACTGCTTCAATGAGTTAGCTGGTACAGACAGTTACACGGAGCAAGAAGGAGGCGTTCAAACACGCCACCCGGCTCGACGGCGGCGGCTCCTCCCGCTAACACAAACCACCGACCCACGAGGCGAAACTCACCGATTAAAATGGATAAAATGAGTCGAACCGCTGGCTCCGGAGAACCCAAAGACTCCGACAGTTTCTCCAGCAAGGGAGCCGCCATCTTTCTTGTGGGCGGAACGAAACGGTTCACTGAACTTTCCCGAGGGCTCCGCTTCTTTTAAAGGCTCGGTCCGTCCGGTGGAGGCGGCGCGTTCCAACTGTCAAATCATCTCCTCCGACAAAGATTCTGTTCTCATTCAGGAAATCAAAACTGTTATCGACACTAATTGTATTTTTTTTAATTGATTAAAATCTCGTCGCCCAAGCAGTTGCACGCGTAGTGAAGGGGAGAGATGTTCACACAAACTATTTTCACCTAAAACGCACCATCGTGTGAAGTGGTCAAAAGTCGCCCTCATGTGGTCACATATGAGAACTACAACTATAAATGTGAAAGACGTTTAAATAAATTAAAAAAATATATCTAAATTTATTTTAGATCATTAATTTTTGTGAATTAAATTAATAAATTCTAACACCCCAGATGTTATTTTAATAACTATTAAAAAGCATAAAACTATCTGAGTTTGCAGTGAATTCAGTGTCTCAGGGTATGGATCATAGACATAAATATGGATGCTGCAAGCTTGATGGTGATTGGTTGCTGACATGTAGCCTGAGGAAGGAAGGCGGGACTTACATCAGCCTACCGAGAGGTTAATAAAGTTTAACATGGGTGAACCTTATGACTTATCGTCTTAAGAGTTAAAAAAAAAGGTATAGATTTAAAGCATTACAAAAAAGATGTTTAGAAATGTGCCCAAATATTACCAAACTAATGAAGTTATTAGGTCATATCATGTTACTGAATTTAAATAGTGTGTTCTCTAATCATACATTTCTATGTATAATTTATCTTAATTATTTATAAGCTAATTTACCTGTTTGGCAGTTTCAGGGATCTTTCAGCTAAAACCGTAAATGGTTAGTTCAAGTATAATTAATTCTTTGTTTGTTTGTTTGTTTGTTTGTTTGTTTGTTTGTTTGTTTGATGTTCAACAGAATGAGGGGGCTTCTCATTATGAGAAACCTACTAGACAAATATCTAAAGAGCTAGAATCCTCAACCAGATCGTCAGGCCTATTCAACTTAAGTAAAAGTGATCTACATATTTTAATTACGGTTTTTTTGTTAAATTAAAACGCTTAAATTAAAAGACATTACCAATTGTAGTAAGTTCAACAAATATTACGTAAAAATAATTTTGTTTAAATCGTGAAACGTGAAATATAATTAAGTTCTGCAGCAATGCACTTTGGGTATTTGAACAGCATCGAAAGTATTCTAGACATTGTCCAATCAGAACATTTTCTTGTTTCTCGTGGATAAGTAGGCGGGACTTGTTTCGTTTCAGCCAATCAACTATCTTGTTATTAATGCTTTTGAACGTGCTCAGGAAATTCGTGGCAAAAAAAAAAAACTATCTTAGATGCCAGATCAGAATAAAATCAGGATATTAAAAATCGTGTTCAAGTCGTGTAAACACACACACACACACACACACACACACACACACACTTATATATAATTCAAGTAAAGATTTAAAAAAAAAAGTTCAAGACAAAAAGAAAAGTAAAGATAGTTGTTAGCTTTTGAGCGTCTTGAGCGTTTATTGTGAGCTCCTAGAAATCATTTGCTCATATGCGTTAGACCCAGGCAGTTACTCTGCTGAGAAATGTGGATTGTATTATTAATTTTTAACAAAATCGCAAATTAGTGGACTCTTATAATCACAGATTTAAGCATCTTATTGGCAAATCAGACACAGGAAAATTGACTATATCATGTTTAATATTTGTCCTTTTTATTAAGAATTGTTGGACACGAAGATAATGTTATGAATACAGTGAAATTAAAGTTTTTAGGTTATTTAGCACAAACTATATAAACTTTATATGTATTTTTTTATTGATCAGTCAGAACAATTGCAGTAATACGTTTAGAACTATTTGTATATGTAAATTAATTTTAATGCAGTGCAGTTAAGTCATTTAAATAATAATCTTGACTTTTTAATTGCAATTGGCACTTAGTAACCTACCTACTGAAACATAAGGCCATTTTTGCATTTAAGGGGGCAACATAGTTCTTCACTATGAATGATATTAATATTAATATTGTTTTTGTTTTACAAACTCAGCAGCACTTTTACACACAAACATGAAATATAAAACTCTGACCACTGGGTAGTTTTAAAACGACTCAAAGTGTGTAGCTATAGTATCCACCTACTGAAAATTTAACAAGTGATGTCTTACTAAGATTTTTTTGGTCAATTATTTACCCATTAAGGCTGACATAACAACCTTCATAGTGGTAAATCAACCTTAACAATGCTGATTTATTTATTTATTTTTAACTTTTTTTTTCCAGGCCCAGCCAGACGAACTGAAATTGAGTTAGTGACCCACTTTTGAAATTAACTGATTTGGAGAGAACAGCATTAAGATTTTTTTTAATCCTAAGTGTGTTACATCACTGCATTACTAACTGACAAAAATATGTATGTATTTGTCAAAGTATGTTATCTTTTAAGATTTATATTCTTTAAAAATAGAGCTCGGACTCTGTAATGTTGGACAGCTGAGTACAACATAAATGCATTTGTTAGCTTTTAAAGTTTTAATCATAAACTTGTACATGTAGCAGAAAAATGTGAGCAAAACTTCTGTAGTATGTGTTATTTTCAACATATATGTTGCGTTTAGGTACGTGTTTGGTGTTGTTTAACTTTGAGTGGTTATTTGAAGCTCAAAGGGGCGTTAGTCCTTGTGAGGGATGTTTTCCCACAGCAATTGAATGCAGCATGACTTTCTGCTTCCTCCGCCAGGATGATGCGTTTACGGGCGTTCCGCCTCAAACCAATAGCGTTTCTGATCACTCGACGGAGAGGAGGGGTTTTGTTTCCGAGCTATAAATCCGTTGAGCCGCCCTCTATCGTCCGCTCTTTTGCCCCAGACGAAGGTGTTCTTGTAGTGTCGGTTCTGTTTTTATATTTTTTAGCAAATCCTCTAAAATAACTCGCAAACATGAGCAGGAAATTCTTCGTCGGTGGAAACTGGAAGATGAACGGCGACAAGAAAAGCCTCGGGGAGCTCATCCAGACCCTGAACGGAGCCAAGGTGGACCCTAATGTCGGTATGTGCGGGTTTTAACAGCAGCTGGTCGATTTAATTCAAAACATTCAACACCTTCTGATTAATTTAGTCAAGCTAAACCCCGATGTTTGTACAATTTTCACTGTTTCATTTCGAAAACAAGCTACGTTTATCGACCAAAATTTGTCGGTCATTCCATAACTCAAGGACACCTTTAGCATCATAAACCTCAAACTGTTTATAAAAGCTGAATTCTGCGTATTGTTTTATTTTGTTTTTTGCTTTCAATTACTTAATTAAACCGCTAAGCAACCATGAAGACCGGCAGGGACACAGATGAAGGACGAACAGGGTTTTTTCCATAATGTCGGAGGTGGGTGTTGCGTTTTCAGCAGCACGTAGTCCAGCTACTGTCAGGGTGCATTCAAGTTCACCCTGTGGTTACCGAGGCTTCATTCATTCCACAGCCTGCTGCGTAAAGTCTAATGAACAGCAAAACTATACAGTTTCAGTCACGGAGGTTTCAGTCAAAGTAGGAGTCCAAATAAAGCTCAATTAAGTAGGTTTTGTCTATCAGTGGCTTGTATGTGAAGTTCTAATGTTTGAATTTTGTTTTTCCTAACGTGACCTGAATGCATCGCCTGCTGTCTGCTTCTGCAAACCAGAAAGAGGCAGCAGTAGCTGTTTCAAAGGCCCTCTCTCGCAGCTTATTGAATGTGTTCTGGCCAGTTTGCATTATGCAACTCTTATATTGACTTGGCCAGTTCCAGACTGGATCCATTCAGGTGCAACTGTGCATACTATTATTTGGACCTTGGTCTCTTAACAAATCCACCCCCCATAACAGTGCCAGACTGAAATCCTAGCTGGGTCATTTCCCCACGGTCCTTTTCAGCGTCAGAGTTCATTTTCACCCTTCAAATATTGTTCTTCATGTTGTATATTTGATCCATTTGACCCCTTTGAACCCAGGCTCTTGACTTGTCATGACCTCTGCAGAATGCAGCCCTTCTGATGACCTTTTCCTTTTTAATGCACTTGACTCGGATCCAAGATAAATGACCTTTGCTAAACCAATAATAACATGCAGTGTCTAATATAGATCCTCGTAACCCCAAAGATATAGTTACATTGTGAATGTCAATGTCTCCACTTGTCTTGAAAAGTTTCCTACTTATACCATGAGGGGGGAAAAAGCATTTAAATGATATTTACTGCATAATTTTAGGTGTTTGTGGCATTTTATTTATTGCATCCAAACAACTTAAAAGCATATATTTAATTGTTCAGATTTTAATTAATTAACCAGTTAAAAATCTGCATTTATTGATAAGTATTAGTCTTTAGTTTTTAATGGTCATCTTCACATTATTAATACCTACTGTATACGATAGGCAACATTTAAATATGGACTAGAAATCCTTAACCTAACCAATGTGTTCTACATTAACAGAGGTGGTGTGTGGTGCACCGTCCATCTACCTGGACTTTGCCAGGTCCAATCTGGACGCCACGTTTGGCGTGGCAGCTCAGAACTGCTACAAAGTTTCTAAGGGTGCCTTCACTGGGGAGATCAGGTAATAAGAGGCTAATCTTATTGTGTGGTTTAAACACACAGCTGTGACAATTTTGTGTTCATTCTGTCCATCCTCTGCCTCCAGCCCTGCGATGATCAAAGACTGTGGTGTCAACTGGGTTATCCTGGGACACTCCGAGAGGCGCCACGTCTTTGGAGAGAGCGATGAGGTAAGGCTAGGTTTGCAAAAGTCAAATGTAGATCTTCTCACATTAAACCCCTAAAAAACAACAGTTTAAATTTATTCTCGTTCTGCGTGGCATCAGCTTATTGGTCAGAAGACTGCTCATGCTCTGGAGAGCGGTCTTGGCGTGATCGCTTGCATCGGCGAGAAGCTGGACGAGAGGGAGGGAGGCATCACGGAGAAGGTGGTGTTTGCCCAGACTAAAGTCATCGCAGGTACGCAGCTTCCATTATCTGAGCTGAATGCGGAATACTTGCAAAATCCCAATTTAAGTCTTATCTCTTTGGCAGACAATGTAAAGGACTGGAGCAAGGTTGTGCTCGCTTATGAGCCTGTGTGGGCCATCGGCACCGGCAAGACCGCCTCCCCACAGCAGGTAAATATTAAAAACTGCTAAGTATTTCTACACAAGGACTACCAGGGTTGCAGCCTCAAACACATCTCCTGTGTGATATCTCAGGCCCAGGAAGTTCACGAGAAACTGAGGGCATGGTTGAAGACCAACGTGTCCGATGCTGTGGCCAATTCAGTCAGGATCATCTACGGAGGTGAGTTCATGGTTGGGACGGATTATGGGAAAATGTTGCATTTTCTGAAATCAGTCTTTTCACATATATCAATGCTGTTTCTCAGGCTCTGTAACCGGTGGTACCTGCAAAGAACTTGCCTCCCAGAAGGATGTTGATGGTTTCCTTGTGGGCGGAGCCTCCCTCAAGTCAGAATTTATTGACATCATCAACGCCAAGGCATAAAACCCCGACGAGATGAGCTCCATTTAGAGGATACGGTTCCCTTATCCCTTACACTCATACTTCCTCCCCCTCTTTTTATTCAAAGTAATTGTGTAATGTTGTCATTCCCCCCCCCTTTTTTTTTTTGGTACATTTTGTCAAAGAAGAAGGGACAGGCTGACACATACATTGTACTGCACTGATAAGTCTACTGAGAACAAACTTCCACACCAAGTGCTCAAGCTGTAAAGGCTGACACCTAGAAGTGGACAGGCAGTCCACTCCCTTACTTGAACAGTTTACAAACTTTTTTTTTTTTGAGGAATGGTGTCACAGCACTTGTACCTTTTTGTTTGTCTTTGTACTGGTGTTTTTTGTGTAATGTGTGTCTGTGACTTTGACTTCCCCTGTAGATGTGCATGATCCATTTCTTATTGGTTGTTTTACTGAGAGGAAAGTACTCCTTACACGTTACCCATAGTGTGGCCGTTTAATTAAAGGAAAGAACGGTTGTAAGAAAATACTATAATAAAGAGTTTAGGCTATGTCAGTGTGCTGTTTTTGCCTTGCTGAATTTTGTACCTTGAGTTTACATCCAAACATTACACACACATATATATTTTATATAACAGTGGGGAGAAGGTTTCCAATTACTTAAGTGAAAATGCATCAAAGCACTTTGCTTTTTTTTTATTTATTTTTTTTATCCCAAAGCTGAGACGGCAGATAAAAGTTTAAAAACGGAAAAGCTGCAGCTTTGCCTGGTAAAAACTCACGTGTCAATTTAATTTGTTTAATAAGTATTTCGCTATAGATGAAGATTTTCTTGAACACAAAGAAGTTATTTAGGATTTTATTAGAGGCTAATTAAAGAAGAAAGCCTGCTAATTTAGCATCATACAGCAAACAATTATGCTGCAAGAAATATTTCTACCACAATTAAGGGGCAAAACCTTCTTTGTAATCTGCAGTAAGTCAGGTTCTGATCAAATATTTGCTCCCTCACATATTTGCAGGCTCTGTTGTACAATCTCACTGTGGAAACGTCCACAGACGTGAGCTAAAACTGCTGATAACGTAGAGCAAACATAGACGATTTTGTACAGTAAACATGTTGAATGGAAGTTTAAAAGATCAGTCAGGAGAAAAAGAAGGAATTGTGAAACTACAAAATTGTACAACTGAGAACCTTTTCCCAAAACATTTGTTCAGGTATAAACCAAAAACTTTCAGTCAAACCAAAATGTGAAGGCAATTAAGAAAGAAGAGTACACATCCTGATGAATTCTCAATAATCCAAGTAGATAAATTTAACAACTGTGGAACGGTGATTAATAAGTATCTTACCTGTTAATGATGGCTGTTCAAATTACCTTAATTTGAAGAAATAAACTTTAATTTTGACCGGATTGAAAAGCAAAACAAAAATTTTATAGCAGATAATGCAAGTGCTATTTCAGCTTTAAACCTTTACACCTATCAGTTTTACATTAAATGTTAATTTACTGTACAGTGCATGTATTTAACAAGGTTGAGTCAGGTCCTCTGGACCGATTCTTTTCTTGTTAAAACGTTTTGTCTTTTATCCAAGACTTCTTCAGTCCATCACCTGCTGGAGCTGGTTAGGAGTCATCAGCACTCTGTACCACAGAGTGGACAATGTCCCCACACTTGAGCCAGGGAGCAGGATAAATCCTACACAAGACAGGCCCTGGAGCAATGTGGATATCCTAACTGGGCCTTCCTGAAAGGTGAGAGGAAACCAAAACAGGACTCCAGCCATCAGGTGAAAATGAGGAACCCAGACCAATGGTCATTCAGTATGTCGTGGAAGTTTCAGAGAAACTAAGATGTTTATTTTCTAAACATGACATCCCAGTGGTTTCCAAACCCCAAAATATATTATGGCAAAGACTTTCATCCCAAAGATTCAGTCCCACAGCACAAACGGAGTAATATTGTGTACGCTGTTCAGTGTCAGGTGGGCTGTGATCATCAGGGAAACTAAACAGCCACTGACCAAAAGGATGGCCCAGCACAGAAGAGCAACATCATCAGATCAGGACTCTGCGGTATACACTCATCTGCAAGCCAGTGATCACTCTTTTAGGGACGAAGATGTTCACATCCTTGATAGAGAGGAACGATGGTTTGAGAGAGGAGTAAAGGAGGCCATCTTTGTGAAAAGAACCCGTAAATCGATAAACAGGTTCGGAGACCTCCATGTTCCAACTGACCCCCTCTTACAATGCTGTGATTGCAAGTATCACTCAGCCCTCTGTGATTAGCCAGCTGCCACCAGAGCACTAATGATCACTTGTTAGGTTGATGGTCCTCTTTTGCATGTGAACAACTAGTTTTGGAAGTCACCAGCAAACTTGTTGATTCACTGTGAAAAGCTGCTATTTATAAGACTGAGTTTGTTGTAGCTCCTCAGACTGAAAAAGATTAAACATTTCAACAAAAAATAATCCATCCAGAGGACCTGACTCAAGCTTGTTAGAATGGAAAGTGTAAAAAACCCTCAAGAATCTGGATTTGTTTTATCTAATTCACTACATTTTTTCCTATTTAATGAGACCAACTGACTGATTTTAATGTGCTAAAATGATCAAATTAAGTCTAAATTTGAATTTTACCCAGAACCCGACTCATTTTACATTTTTTTCTATTAAAGTTGTGACATTTTCCAGATGGTTCGTGTTGTCGTTGCTCTCCGGTCCAGCAGGGGGCGGTAGCGTCACGCGCCCGTCGCTTTGACTTGACTCGCGCGGCGTTCTTCGGTCACGTCCGTGTTTACAATCGATGCGTGACGTTCACGGACCCGCAAAAAATACACGTCCTTTAAGCTCGTCCGTGGGCCGTCGGTTTTCTGTGTACGAATACAAAAAGAATGCAGTCGCTGAGAGTTTTCCTCAACGAGAGGCTGTCTCTTGTGGCGGAGGAGATATTTGAAGCCGTCGAAAAGACGATAGCCGGGTACACGGAGGAGATTTTACGCTCGAAAGATTTAGAAATAAGTCGTCTCAGAATGCAGCTGAAACTACTCAAGTCGAGTAAGTCTGAATTAAATTCGTCTGGTGAACAAACGGTATGCGGTTTTGCGTTATTTTGTTAGTAAAATATTGTAGCTGTGATGTTATCCTCTTTCTTTTGTTCAGAGTCTGTGTCGAACAAGTGTCTTGAAAGCCAGCAGCAGCACTCCGACCACCGCCATTATTCTCCTCCCCTTGCTCCTCTTCCTCCTGAACAGCTGCACCATCAGTCATTCCCTGCAGTGGCGACCCCTGAGCCCCATCATTGTGGGGAGGAGGGGGACAGCAGTCTGGATCAAGAGCTTCCAGAAATCTCACTGGTCAAGAATGAGGAGGAGGAGCAGGAGGAGTCGGCCCACAGTCACTACTGGATAAACCATGCAGAAGGCGAAGAAGAACATGTGGAAGATTCAGACATGAGGTCATCTCCCACTGATCTGAAAGCCAATCTGCCTGAGCAATCCTTACATTTCCAGCATTTCCTCAACAACAGCAGCGGTGAGGAGAACAGAGACAAACCCTACATCTGCTCCGTTTGCGAGAAGCGCTTCAGTAACTGCTCCCACCTGGCAGCTCACATCAGGACTCACACAGGAGAGAGGCCGTACATGTGCGATACATGCAAGAAGACATTCATCACTACAAGTGCTCTGAACAGACACAAGACCATCCACACTGAGGGGAAACGCTTCATCTGCAATTGCTGTGGTAAATCCTTCAAATGGATGGAGTCTCTGGGCAGACACATGAGAAGTGTGCACAAAGACGGCATGCCCGAATGAGCTCCTGCAGGGAGGAGAAAGATGAGATCTACACTAAAATCCAGTGGCTTAGTTAAGTTGCAAAAGGCACACTTAGTACTATTCCGTTAAAAATTTCCTCCTGTACCTATCTTATTGCACATATTTGAAATAAAGCTATACATCAAAACGTATATGTTCAATCAGGAATAGTGTGCTGTGACTTAGTAGCAGTACATCACACAAAATAGACAAAATTGCAACAACAAATAAACAACAATGGAGATTTATGGACTTTTGGCAAAGTAGATCAGAAAACCTAGACTTCTTTGAAGACTTTAACTCGAACATACTTCACAGTAAAAACATAATTCAAAGTTTAAGTGAGTTACAGGATGTTGGACCCTACATGATTGAACTTTCGTTGCAATATCTTTGAACAATTTTTATGCAATTGCATTTTAAGTTTTATGATTTTTGCATATTTTTTCATAAAATGTTCAACTGACAGTAGATGATGAACTTCAACTTTTGAAATGTCTAAAAGTTTCAAAACCTTTACAAGAAAACTTTTCTTACTCGCACAGCGTTCTGGGTACTTATTCAAATCACATCAAAACGTAGGCATTGTTGTCCTTTGCCCAGTGTGTGTCACTGCTGTAGGACAGAAAGCAACATGCACAGCCAAGCTTCCAAGGATTCAAAACTGGAAGTGAAGGGTCTTTTTCATCAGAACATCAGAGGCTTTTGCAGCTCATGGTTCAAGAATTTGTGAGATTCACCTCATAGTTTCTGCACAGCAAAGGCATGAGGCTTATTTTTTAGTCTGCTTCTGGGTGCCTCATTATCTTAGGAGTGACAGACACAGGTATGTGGTTACCATGGTGACCATAATGAACCACTAGCAGCAACTTTAACATCTTATCTGATCTTCTTTTTTTATGTAAACATTTTTTCTTAGATTTTTTTCAGTCATCTTCAAACTTTGGGCCGGAGCTGCATTGGCACCCTCCAACATCCATCCATTATCTTTACCCGCTTATTCCATTTTGGGTCACGGGGGTCGCTGGTGCCCATGTCCAGCAATCACTGTGCGAGGGGCGGGGTACACCCTGGACGGGTCGCAAGTCCATCACAGGGACACATAGAGACAAACGAGACAAACAACCATTCACTCTCTCACTCACACCTAGGGACAATTTAGAGTTACCAATCAGCCTAACATGCATGTTTTTGGACTGTGGGAGGAAACCGGAGCACCCGGAGAAAACCCACGCATGCACGGAGAGAACATGCAAACTCCACCCAGAAGGGCCCCTGGACCGGGGTTTGAACCAGGGACCTGCTCGCTGAGAGGCAGCAGCTCTACCAGTTGCGCCACCGTGCTGCCACCCTCCAACATTTATTAAGGAATTTTCTAGTTATATAGTCACATGTGATTTGATTATAACATATTAGAAAGGCTTGTATTGTGTAATAAACTGTGTGTAGTTGTGATTACAATTGGAAAATGTGCATGGAGCTGATTAAACTTTGTGTACTTTAACAGCAGAATATGATGTGTAAGTAATCTTTTTTTTTATTAAAAGTATCTCAGTTTCTTGTGTGTTCATTTGTGCTGCAGAAATGCAAGAAATTAACTCCACTCTATTCCAGCAGGTGGCAGAAGCAACATTCATTCATTCATAATTTCCCATCAACCCAAAGCACTATCATCTCAAGACTGATCTTTCATGCTTCCTGTGATCCATTCAGAACAAGTATCTTTTTATCTGAAGTGTGGTAAGACATGCAATCACATTTGCCTCACTAAATGTAAAAAGGTAAACTAAGTAAATGAGTCCTCGAGGCTCAATGGGATTTACCTGTCTAAATAAAGGTTGATTGATAAGTGTGTGTTTTAAGGAACTGCCCAGAACAACAGGCTACATTTCATATTGCTCAATTATTTGTAAATGTTATACACAAAATGGTATCCCTTAGCAAAAAGTAGTTTATTTAAGTATACTTATTTTACACTAAAAATGAGGAAGTGTGCTTGAAGTTTACTTTTTATAAACTTTATTTGATATACTTAAAAATAGTATAAAAATGCCCCAATTTAGTCCAAACAAGTATTAAATCAGTATACTTCTAGTACACTACAAGTATGGTGTGTAGTATACTTGATATACTTAACTTAAAAGTATACTTGCAAAAATAAACTTCAAATGTACTACTTTTTGTTAAGGGATGTATACATGCATAAACAGTAGGTGCAGTGAAAAATATATTAAAAAGTATTGGTCTTAAATAAGTATCTGTAAAAACACCTGTTTGAAAAGTGCATTCATATCGATTTTAATCGTGCTGCTGCTGGTTGCAAACTGATCAACGCCTCAAGATGTTGGCCTCATTAGTATTTGAAATTAGAAAAGATTATCTAAGTTAAAAAATTAAGTGAAAAGGGCATCAGAATGAGTCTGCAGCCAGACCGTTTCAGACTGGTGTGACTCCAGTGATGTATTAGAAGATGGGTGTGGGTGGTGGGTGGGGAGATCCACCCCATTCTATCTCTCATTTTACAAGAAAACCCTGAACGGTTTGGGGAAAACATCTGTCTGAAGGAAACCAAGGCTGAAACAATAAAACTGAAGATGACAGAAGTGAATCCAAACAGAACTACAGCAGCTAAATGAGAGAAACAGTCGAGAGCTGGGACAGACTGAACTCGAATGTTGGAGTCAGCTTTTTAAAGTTTGATCCAATTGTTGACAGAAGCAGCAAACTGTGGTGAAGTTCTCAATGAACAGAAAAAGAAGAAAGTGACATATACTGCAGCGAGCTTTGGGTCCGCTACTAAACCACATTGATCAGTGCATTCAACCAAAAACACGTGACAGCGCAGCTCAACAACACTGGTATCATTTGGAGGTTACGTTTTTGATATGTTCAGTGGCTTTATAATATGTAACTAGAATGCAATACTTTCAGGAATGTCTTTATTTAATTCTGTTATTACAAGGAGAAAGTTATGGTATCCATCAGCATAATAAATAAACTTCACTGGGTGTTAAAACAGTTTAAATTAATCTGGAGGTCTCATCTTTAGGATTGGGCATCAATATTCCCTCTATTGTGATTGTTGTCCCATGTCCCCCGAGCACAATAACTTGAAAAATAAGTGAGGTACCACTTCCATTTTGGTGTGTGGCTACACCAAGTTGTATGAAAGTTTCCTTACGAAACTGGTTTGCCAGGTCAGAATCCAAAATGGTCTCCACCATGCATATGTAAAGTGAGCATGATAACTTGGAAAATAAGCAATGGGCCAACTTCTTTCAAAAATTGGGTTACCAAGTCAAAATCCAAGATGGCCTCCACTATATATATATATATATATATATATATATATATATATATATATATATATATATATAGTTTGTTTTGTTTGTTTATATATTAAAATATATATTTTATATATAACCGGCCACCTGTTTCATTTGAGGAAAATATGTGTTCTACTTTTTCTATAGTTTCCTCAAATGTTTGGGGTGGCAGAAGATTAATCTGTGGTGGCCAAGGCCACCACTGGCCACTCCCTGGATCTGCCATTGCACCTGCTGGTGGATAAAAACCTTCTGTTCGTACACACAATGCATCACATATCCACTTGAATATCTTGCACCAAAAACATTAAGGTTTACTTGCATTCCTTGTTCAATTTCAGTACAGAAAAAAATGCTCATTTTGAAAACTGCAAACATTCACTCTTCAAATCTTTCAGCGACGAGTACATCGGCTTGTCAGAGTCAGAGTCAGAGTTTCTTTATTGTCATTCGCACCTCATGTGGTACATGTGGTGGAGAGAAATTATGTACGCAGGGTCCCAGTTACATCCAACAATAAAATGTATAAGAAAAACAGTAATGACATCTAAGATATGAACTAAGAAAAACATCAACTAGTTAGGTTAAAATAACGCTACTGTTGAGCTGCAAGAGTGCAATTTTAATTATCATGTAATGAAAGTCAAACCCTAATCCCTGGACTTGTTTGCTTAGTTTGCATAAATTAATGTCACATGTCAAACCAGCCGCACTGCCAAAAAACAATCTGGTTTTAATTTGGTCTCACATCGATGCTCAGCAAAGCTGGTTATTTCATGAACCTGTAACAATTGTAGCAATAACCAGATGTAAGGACTGAAGCGAACAAACCCCAAGGTCCAATAAGATGTTAGTGTTTGTTTACAAAAAGTGGAATGTCATCAAATGTACAAGGGGCGGAGCTGGAACCCTGAAGAATATAGGAGATGGATTAAAATTAGCAGGGGTGATAATGTTGTTGCTTCTCTTCCTTCCGATAAGGATTGGAGTCAATTGTGGGGATAGGTGACCCACTGGTTCCAGAGCGAGGAAAGAATAGGTTCGGTAATGGTTCCAGCCCAGGAAGGAGGCAAGCAAGTGGCAGGAAGGCAAAGTGGCAGCTGAGGAGGCACAGGAGAGCTCAAAGTCCAGAGGAAATCCCAAACACAGGAGGACGATGGAGACCATAGAGATGGAAATTCTGACTTTCTAAATGTTTGTGAAAATACTGTAATTTTAATAAATAAATAAATAATCAAATCAATAAATTGTAAATGATTGAAAGTTTTCCATTTTTAATTAAAAGCTTGCATTAGAGTCCTGTGTTGGACTTGTGGCCTGTCCAGGGTGTACCCTGCCTTTCGCACAGTGATGGCTGGACATAGGCACCAGTGACCCCCGTGAGTCGAAAAGGAAGAAGGAGGTAAAGATAATGGATGGATGGATGGATGGATGGAAGCTTGCATTAGACATAAAAGTGCAAATGAAACAAACAAAAATAGTTTAATCTTGTTTCAAGAGGCACAACTCAAGATTGCCTTTTAAAACTTGTTTAAAAATACTTTAATCATGACAGTTGTGGCTAAAGAGGGACAAATGATCCTTTAACTTATTAAAGTTTTGAACTGGGTTTGAGTGCAGAATTTGACTAATTAGTATCTTACCTGCAGTAGACAGAAGTTAAAGCAATTTCAGTTTGGAGATATGGAGAGAAATTGGAGTCAAGAAAACATTTACTCAGAAAACTTGTTTAAAAGTAAATTCCAGAAACATCTTAAACCTCAAAAATTTTACTTTGAGCTTTAAGCAAATGCTATGTTGTGACATTTTACACCATACTAATTTTTGCATTAGTTACAGAGTGTTTAGCAGTTTGATGATATCGCAGACGTCTTGCACCATCCAGTTTGTTGGATATTTATTGTGACTGCAATAAATGTGAACAAAAACAATCTCCATTTACTTATTATTTTTTATGAAATCGTGCTTTATATTTTTAATTTACTAATGTGTTTATAAATTTAAATATTATTCATATCTATGTTTAATTTTGGAGGGATAGAGCCGCAGGTTGCAGACCCCCGATTTAGAGATGTTTAAAACTCCAATTGGTTTTACTTACACTGTAAAACCATTTGATCTGGTTCTAAAACTAAGCACGGCATATTAACTGAGAAAAACAATAGTTACTTTATAATCAAATTTTGTTGATATTCCAACTTTCTGGGGTCTTTTCTGTCCCCCTCCACTGTGGACAAAGGACTTATGATGTGCTGAGAATAAACCCCAGATATTGAGTCACCTGGGTGGGGGGGGGGGGGGGGGGGGAGACATGTCCTGCTCAAAGATAATGTTGACACATTTGCTCAAGGTGACTTTTAATGACCCAGAACCTGAAGTCATGTTCGTCCTGCAGTATGAAGGCCTGCTCTTACATTACTGAAAAATGGTGCAGATTTTTTCGTTTTGCTTTGGGTTCTAGGACGTATCAATAAATATTAAACCCTGCAATAATGTGAAGCTTGTTCTGCGAGCCAGCAGTCTGTCAAGGCCACAGTCACTGAACCGCAACCGGGTTTGGAGGAGATTCCTCTGGTGGGACACGGTGAGAACACACACAACCCTGAGCCCTTAGCAGCCTTCGTAAATCACACCCTCCCTTCTCTCTCCTTAAAATTTTCCTCTTTTCTTCTTTTTGCAGCGCTGTGAGGAATGTTCGCTCTACGGGGTGGCTGCTGTTCACTGGAGCGACTCACCTCCCGTGTCTCACACTCATCCCATGTGTCTCCTATTAGCTACACTCGCAAAGAGGGAGAAGCTGGAGAGATGAGACAGGGAGGAGGGGGGAGGAATTTGATATGCTTTGTGCACAAGTGACTTGTATAAAACAAAGAAAAAGGGCAAATACATTGAAAATGTATGGAAACTGCAAGCATTAATATTCAAAAGCTAGCAAAAAAAAGAGATTATAATTTATTTCCAGATGTTTTGTTTTTTTGCCTTCATTTGCATCTTGTTTCACAATTGAAAATAAAAAATAAAAACTGACCGCCATAACATGAAAATGTAAAAAAATAATACAAATAATATGTGCTGTATATATAATATATCATTATCAACAAACAGACCACATTAATCATAATAACAATACGATTATCAGAAAACAGAACACTAAAATGCTGGTTTCATGCATATAGAACGCCCCTCAGATACAAAAAGAGGGGGGGGGGGGATTACTAAAAATAGAACCAAAGGTTCCACCGGTTCAGAATAAGCGGCTAGCTACATGCAACGACATATAAGGGACTCGTGTACACGTTCCTTCAAGTATTTTACACATACTGGACTTCACTATGGTCACCCCACCTCCTCCATTTAATATTCTGTACAGAACACAAAACAAGATTAAAGAACGTAATGCAGGAAAATGCAGGAGTCTGGTGCAGTTAGCAGGAACTATGTGCAACATTTTCACTCCCTCCATCGTCTTTTGTTCATCCTTCTCATTTCCTTCAGTGAATCAGCCCATTAGTCCAGGTTTTGTTCATAAGTCCTCTTGTTTTCAGTGCTTTTCTTTTCTTTCTTTATTTTTTTGTTTCTATTTTTGCACCACAGTTTTTTTTCTCTGGCTGCTCCTCCCTCACAGGGTCTTGTCACTTTCTTTCTTCAGGTGACTAGAAAAAAAAAAAAAAAGAATCATGTAAGTGTTTAAAACAAAAGCTCAGGTTCGGTTTTGTTTCAGAGTCACTATGAATGGTGCAGCTGACTGCCACGCTCCTATTAGTTTATCACACACGTGTTTAAAGATTTAAACGATCCCTACGTTTCCAAAGAGTTGCTAAGATTTCTGAGACATGACAAGTTTATTTTGAGCTCACAGATCAAAACCCAAAAATGACAATAACAATTTGTGTGTGTGCTCATTTATCTGTAGCATTACTTTTTAAAACATAATTGGATGTGCATCTACAACTGATTACCTTTTGAAGTCAACCCCATTCAAGATGGCTGCCACAAATAACACAAATATTGCTACTACTCATTCAATTTTAAAACTACTAAGTTAAAATTTGGTGTGGTAGTCTCTAAGAGTCATCCACAGCACAGATTTCAGATTACAGATAACATCTTTTACAAGGTTTGACCAAAATGGCTGGTGGGGACACCCAGGACAGGTCTCAGTCCATCACAGGGACACATATTAGAGACAAACAACCATTCACTCTCACACTTAGGGATAATTTAGTTACCAATTAGCCTAACATGCATGTTTTTTGGTCAATCTGGCAACCTTGTTGCTGAACCAACTGCTCCACTGTGCCGCCATGTCTGTCAATCAGCCATTATCTCATCAATTGGGCCAGAAATAAACTCTATTTAACCAAATGTATTTTGTTCAGGGAGATGAGAGAAAAGAACATTTTTAGTAATCTTTCTACAAAATGTCCCTTCTTTATCCCATTAGGGACTTTTTCTGTACCTGTAATACTCGTCCTGGGTGAGGGAGTGGTGGTGATGGTGGTGGATCCACTGTTGTTCCAGGGCCAGTCTCTGGATCTGCAGCTCTGCGCTCTGGGCCTGCTGCATGGCCTGGAGCTGGTGAGCTGCTGACATGGGACCAGAGAGGGAGGACGGCTGGGGCAGGTCACGGAAAGGAGCACCTGTTTCATTAAAAGAAAAAAAAACGAGGGGGAGACACTGGGGTTAACCGTCACCATTCAAGAGTCAAAACGTGTCTTCAAAAACTTTTCAGCTTTGTGTTAGAGAAGAAAACTGAACGAGTACATGGAAGAGGAGCCTTCTCCTCACCGAACAGCTGCTGGCGGAGCACCTCGCTGTCAGTGAGGGGGTGAGCCAGGATTGGAGCGCCGAGTGTGGCTCCGGGGTAAGGGAGACGTGTCAAAGGAGACCCCGACGCCAACGGGTCCATCAGGGGGTGAACCCCGCCCGCCGCTGGATGCCAGTGATGTAATAGGAAATACAAAAAATATTTAAAATGAGTCAAAGCACATTGCTCACATTAAAAAGCAATCAAGCTGCATTGCAGACTTTTTTAAACTGGGGTAAAAGTCAACCAATAAACCTTTAAACTGTTTTATACGGGAAAAAGATTAAAAATAAACGAAAAAAGCATCCAAACAATAAGAATAAGACAGTTTACCTAAATTTTATAAAGCAATATGGATCATTATGTTAAGAAATGTAATTAGTTTGATGTTCGATTTGTAGCTTTTTTAGACAAAACTTAAAAACATCTTAGTATAACAATCAAGCAATATTGTAAGATGTCAAGCTCCAAAGATTGTTTCCTGAAAGTTTCATTTAAAGTTTCTGTCCAGTGGTTTATGGTCACATAAGAATCATCTGATGATAAATTTAACAGATTTCGAGCTCAAATTTGCTGTGGCAGTAGCTGAAAGTCATCTCCAACACATACTTTGGGCGCAAACAGATTTCTGTTTTAAACTTTGCCATACAAGGCAGTAGACAATGTGCATTCCTACAAAGAATCTTTGATCTGAATCAAGGTGAAAGCCTGACAAATTGCAGCCTCCCTTTGTTTATCAGTAATGAAACAATACTGGTCATGTGTATGGTTAAAATTCCAAAATATTGGTTTAATGCAGATCTAAATAAGCTAATCAATTCAATTCAGTTAATTTATATAGCGCCAAGTCACAACTGAAGTCAGCTCAGGGCACTGAACAGAAAAACATATATAAAAATAAGTTAACAGAAACATTCATATATAAAAATAATAATTTAACACTATTTAGCTGAACATAATCTACTATGAGACAATAACATATGATTTCAGGATTCTCTGTGTCTCGCTCAGTGTGTTGTGCATCTTTTTCTGGGACTATTACCTTGAATTTAACCCAAAATTACTTTAAGCTATGTGTTACCAGAACCAAAAATATTTTCTTCATCTTAAGAATTCTGCAAATTTGTAATTGTATGCTTATTTACTCTTCATTGTACTAAAAATTATTCTCTCAAGACGTTTTTTTATTTTTTTTATTTACTAAAATACTTTGAACTGTACAATAATACCACTTTATGTTTTTGGCTTGTAGCAAACAAATTACGTAAAATATGTTTCTTGCCTACACCTTTCGTGTGTGTGTGCAACAGGATTGTGTGTGTGCTGATAGTGACCGTATCGTTAGTAGCAGTGGGTACCTGTGTCTTGCTGGTGCAGGTGAAGATGTGAGTGGATGTGTGAATGCTGGTGATGATGAGGCGTCACATTGCACAT
>NC_056502.1:14746314-14764492 GCF_014905685.2 Nematolebias whitei
GGAGCAGCGGGGGCAGGGGGTGGTGGCAAATGAGAGGACAGAGAGCTGGGAAAAGAAGAATGGGGGACAGGGTGATGAATTGAGGTGGCGTTGGAAGTCGGCGGACCAGGCTGAGGAGGTGCTGGAGGCGGAGCAGAAGGGGCTGCCGGGGCTGAGGGGGCAGTCAGTGGAGCAGATGATGGGTGAGAGGGGAGTGAAGGTGGGAGGAGAGATGAAGGAGGTAGATTGGACAAGGACTGCGGGGCAGGGGGGTTAGGGGGTCGAGCTACAGCTGCCAGAGTTGGGTTCTGGAGGTGAGGAGGACCAGGTGGAGCTGGAGGCGGAGGAGTACCATAAAGTGACACCTCATTAGCTACTGCTGCACCTCCTCCAAGGAGCAGGGGGTGAGCATGTACATGGGAATTAGCGTGGGCATGTGAATGTGAGTGAGCGAGAGCAATTGCTGCAGGATCAGCTATGGATACTGGCGGGTAGACTCGCTCATCACTCTTAAACTCATATCCGGGCTTTATCCGATCTCGATGCGCAGCCATTGCATGAGGGAATCCAACACCTCCTAAACCTGCTCCCCCAATTCCTCCAGGTACGGGGCCTCCTGCCATCCCGGGGTGCCCACCAATACCCGGACCGCCTTCAAGGCCGCCACCATACAAGAAGCCCAAGATGGCTGCTGCTGTTGCAGCATCAGTAGGCAGGTGGTGTGGGTGGCCTAAAGCATGATTCTGAAACTGGGGAAGGAAGAAGGATGGGTGAACGTGGGGGTGACCGTGGTGGACTTGAGAGTGGTGCACCTGAGCACGACTTGCAGCCCCGAGTGGCGACATAACATGCGGACGAGCATATTCGCTCAGAGTTCTCAGCGCTGGTGTGTCAGGGCCTAAATATGGACCTCCTAAACCTATACCCAGGGCCGCCTGAGGGCCCCCAACTACTGCTGAGGACCCACCCATGGATGGTAAGAGGAGGGAGTGGGGGATAGAGTGGGAGAGGCTGGGATGTAGATGGTGTGCTGGAGGAAGGTGAGCATGTGGATGTGAGGGGTGATGCTGGGGATGAGAGGGAGGGTGGGAGACAGGGTTGCCGGAGGAAGAAGCAGAAGAACATGAAGGGTCAAGAATGATGGAGGATGAGGGGGGGAAGAAGAGTGAGGAGCCCTGGCGACCCCCTCCAGCAGCGCTGACATCCTTCTGCTGTGAAATAGAAAACAAGAGAAGACAGTAAATCATGTTTGCCTGACCTACATTACTCCTCTTCCATTAAACAGATCAATTTAGTCTCAATCCAATTCATTAAATTTAACACTGTACTTAATTATCACCGTGAAATGTGCACACCTGTAGATGTCGATCCAGTTCCCTCTCTCGCTCACGTTCTCTTTCTCTTTCTTTCTCTCTCAGGTCTCTGGCCCTCTGCTCAACTTCCCTGCGAGCCCTTTCAATCATCTCATTCCTCTTTTTCCACAGCTTGGAGCCGTCTAATGGGACGAAAAGGACATCACTGCGGGCGCAAGAGTTTCCGCTACCACGGTCAAGAATCTTGTGAAACCTAGAATTGATAGACAGCATCAGAACATTGTTTTTAAGATGCTAAACACCAAGAAGACTGACAGTCTTAAAGTCAGAGTCAGAGTTTCTTTATTGTCGTTTGCACCACGTGGTACATGTGGTGGAACGAAATTATGTACACAGGGTCCCAGTTACATCCAACAATAAAATGTAAAAGAAAAACAGTAATAAGATCTAAGATATGAACCAAGAAATACATCAACTAAAAATATGCTAAGCACTAATAGTATAAAAACAATATGTCGAACAGCAGCACGAACATGAGCCATGGCACTAAATGTAAAGATAATCATTGCAATGTCACGAGAACTGGCAAAAAATTATAAAATACCGTAAAAATCGAATCCTCACAATTTTTTTCTCATATCCACGGTTCATGTGCTGATGTTCATGTCTCTCTTTATAACACTACGCCTCTATGCTTGATCCTTGATATTTATTCTTGATAGTTGTCTTACACATTGATTCTCTTTTCTTTAATGTTTAGCAGCAAATTTGCTCTTATTTTTTCACCTAAACATCTTTTCCTCAAATCTATGCTTGTCAATTCCATCTTATTTGTTTCCTTACACAGACTTTGGCCAGCCTGCTGTAGGTCAGTCATGAGGCTTTGCTTGCATTAAGTGCATTGCAGAATGGCTCATCAATATATCTGGAAAACCACTGGAGTAAACTCTTTCAAACTGTACCACATGATAGCATTCATGATAATCTACTGTATGACTTACTTTATAGTTTGCAACAAATACTTTAAGGTTAAGGATAATGAGATGACTTTACCGTGCTGATTGGCTGGCGTGAATAGGAATATCCACATGTTTTGGTTCAGGAGAAGGACTTTTCAGCACTGGCGGTGGGCTTTCACTCTCCTCTCTTTCCTCTGGGGGTTCCTCCTTGATGACAGGTGTAGGAGGTAGGCTTGAATCTGGATGTCCTTCTACACCAGGATGGGAAGAGCTCGAGGCAGGTGTTGAGATGTTGCTGTTGTTGGTGGAGTTACTAAGAGGTGGAGGAACCTTTGAGACATTTTGTGGTGAGAGCGACTGCGAGTTGGTATTGCTGCTACTGGCTGCGCTACTGCTGCTACTAGTGTTTGCCACAAAGCTGCCATTGTTTCCATTAGAGTGATATGTTCCACTGAATTGAGGGTGGTTGTTCAAAGTGCCATGGAATGATGAAGGACGGCATCCAGGTGAACAGCTGGATGGCACACCTGGTGCAGGAACTTGTATGCTGGGAGCTGATGAGGAACCAGAAGGAAAGGACGAGAAGGCTCCCATCTGATTGGTAGATGGGCTGGGTAAGGGAGACAGGGGTGTTGGAGGAGTCTGGGCTGAGGACTGATAATGTGAGGGACGTACAGAGGGTCCAATACCGGAGGGAGGTGGGGGGGCATGGGAAGCTTGAGGTGAGGGTAGAGTTGGTGGAGGAGTTGGATGTGGGTATTGTCCATGATGACTAGAAGAGGAGGAAGGAGAGAGTGCAGGAGGCTGACTTGGCCCCCCGCGGCTTTGGTACAGAGCAGACTCTCGCAGGTTTGCGTCCCGTTCCCTGTCTTTGGGACCAGACTGGTAGTGAGGGTGTTGTGGGTGAAGATGTTGTGTTCCTCCAGGTCCTGAATACTCTCGACCCAGATTTGGAGTTACCCCAGGGGAGCTTAGGTACTCCCGATTTGTGCCAGCTGAAGGAGGTCCCCCAGTTGGAAAGTCTTTTCCTCCAGTCGGAGGGTACTCTCTGTGAAAGTGGTCTGCTCCAGAGGAGGATGTTTGTGTCTGGTCAATGGGAGGAGGAAAGTCCCGGTTTGATTGGTTTGGAGGATGAGAGTGGGGGTGTGAGGGCAGTGACGAATGGGAAGGGTGATTAGGATTGTTTTGGGGAGATGAAGGTGGGTCACGGTTGAGGATAGGAGTGACTGGTAAGCCACCGGTTGAATTTGGAGGGTTTCCTTGTGGTATGGAGTTGTTGTTGGGGTTGCTGTTGCTCACAACCTCTCTTGTCTGGCCCACAAACTCACCCCATCTGTTGCCATCTTTGTCTCTGGGATGCCCCCCTGTGGTTCCACTGGGGCCAAAGTCTCTACTCTGGTTTTGATTTGGCAGATTAAACTCCCTTCCTCCTTCACGTTCCCTTTCTCGCTCCCTGTCCCTAAAAGCTGGACCAAAGTCTCTTCTTTCTGGGCCTAAATTAGTTCCATCTCTTCCACTACCTTGGTACTCTCGGTTTTGCCCCGCTGATAGACCTCCAAACTCCCGACCTGGAATGCTGTTGGACCCCCCCATGGCACCACAACCATTATTACTGTTGCCCCCACCACTACCATTGCTGCTGTTGCCAATGGGAGCAGAAAACTCTCGGTTGATCTCTCTCCCCCCACACTCCCCTCTCGCTCCCCTCTCCCTCTCTCCTGCAGCTCCTCTCTCTCTGTCCCCTCCCCCTCCGGCATACCTGGGAAGGTACTCCCTGTGGGGGTGGGGATGAGGATGGGGGAGGTAAGAGGGGTGGGAGGAGGAGTGGCGAGAGGATGGAGGGTTGTAAACAGAGGGGAGTTGCTGCTGCTGCACAGGAGGCTGGTGCTGTGGGTGGTGGTTGCCAGAGTAACGAGAGTAGCCCCAGCTACCCTGGCAACCAGTTGCTGTGCCACCCTGCCAACTGGTGGAGCTGTAGTGGTGGGGATGGCTAGAGGGCTGGGTCTGAGGCTGAGGCTGGGGGCCGGCCTGTGGCAGCAGAGAGGGAGGTGTTGACTGAGTCTTGTCCAAGAGTTTGTCTGATTTTTCACTTTTGTCTTTCTCTATCTTAACTTCAGCAGGCAAGCTTTGACCGCCATGTTCCAAAGGCTTCAGAGCTGGCGGAGGAGGAAGTGGAGGGGGTAATGAGTGGGGGCTGTTGTGTGAAAAATCTCCACCAGAGATAGTTGTCTTGTTGATGCACTGTGTGCTGGCTTTGGAAGTCATTCTGTTACCACTTAGGGCACCTTCAACACCCGCTGGTGTACCATACTCAACTTTACACATTAGTTTAGAGTCCAGGGAGAAATATGACTTCCTCCCACAACTGCTGTCGTTTGATGAATCTCCAGCTCCACGGAGAGAAGGAGTCAGACTACAAGAAGAGCAGGGAGTGGAGGGGGGCTTTAAAGACGGGCAGTCCTCAACTGTCTCCACATCTCGCTTTTCACCATCGCCGCAGGATTCTTCTCCTCTCGTCTCTCGTAGTGTTCTCCTCTCCTCTCCTGTGACCTTCCCTGCTCCTCCCTCTTTACCTTTCTCTCGTTCTCCTTGCTTTGGTGAGTCGGGGCCATCAGAATCAGAGTCCAGGCTACCCAAAGGTGACGCAGAAAGACTTGGAGATGAGGAGCGATTGTCCTGGTCGATATCCCGCCCGCTGCTCAGGCTACTGCTGCTGTTGGCCAGACTCCCGACAACTGAACTTCTGCTGCCCTGGGATTGGCCATCTTCGTTGTCACTCTCGCGAGATTGGCTGGGAACGGTGGTCGGAGGCGGGACAGTGGAAGGAGTCGAACTTTCAGTCATATGTGTTGATGTTGGAGGGTTTGGGGTAGAGACCGAATCCTGACAAGAAATTACAAAATTTCTGGATGAGATGAAAAATGATAATCTTGACTGACTACATGCTGGTATAGAAGGGAAATAATTAAATTTGAGCTAAAACAGTCACATATGAGTGATTTATCTGAACCATGGCTTTATAATTGGTCTTTATGTAACAAAATGTAACACAAACCTGAACTTTCTGCCTCTTTGGAGGAGACACAAGTTCCTCCCCCTCGCTCTCTGATGAATCATGGCCTTGTGATCTGCGACTGAAGCGATTTCCAGCCAATTCCTCACCAGCACTTCTTTGCTAAAACAACACAAGACTTTTTAATTGTATTGTGATAATCCTGAATCTTTTAATAGACCCAAATTTGTTTTTAGAACAAAGCTATAGCTGCATGCGCTCACACACCGCATCTATTTCCAACACAAACCATCAAAGATTTCAATGTGCAAAAGGTGCACATCAAGCAACTCTCACTATTCTTACACTGCAAGAGCATATCTGCAGAACTCGTGCCGATGACTCATATGCTGACAGCACACACCTCACCAGTACCGCACATCTTTTATTGTTCATGACTTTTGGATATTTATGCACAAATAAAATTAAGGCCCAGACAGATAGAGGTCTAAACCTAAACAACAAGAACACAAAGTAAAAGAGATGAGTTCTAACCGTCTGTCTGTCGTTGCGTTCAGGGCGAGTGGGGCTGGCGTGCGGGCGTCTACCCCTTCTCTCCTCACTTGCCCCCCTCCGTCGCCCACTGCGCATGGGCATCTGTAAAATCCAGCAAAAGGGAATACGTGGCAGGTGGTGCAAAGTGTTAAATGTTTATTTAAATGTTCAAGGAGAAGAGCATAAAGAGGAAAACTAGGCACATATGTTGATTGGAGTGACAATAGAGTTCATATAAAACAAAGGAGAATAATTTGGTTTTAGGTGGAATAAGCATGCAAAAAATGAAAGAAAGAATGTTAAATAATTTAAAGCTTAGCATTCATTGAAGGAATGCATATCACCCGCCACCTTTCATGCCAGTGTTTTAGAACCTCTTATGTTGAGATATGACAGTTATAACTATTATTATAAACTACTTTGTATTTAGTCAGACAAATCCCATTGAGATCACAGATCTCTTATGCAAGGGAGGCCTGAAGGCAGCTAACATGCACGTTTTTATACTGTGGAAGGAAACCGGAGTACCCTGAGGAAACCCATGTAAACTAGGAGAACATGCAAACTCCACGCAGAAAGGCCCCATCCAAACCGGGGATTGAACCCAGGACCTTCTTGCTGTGAGGCACCAGTGATAACCACTAAGCCACTGTGCTACCATTTTAGTCACACCTTGAAAATATAAATATTATTATACACAATTTTATGCTATATTGCCAAATTTCGCATGACCTTTCAGTGCTTGGAGTTAGTATTTGTTGTGAATGACTGTGAGGTATGACCACAGCAAATTTTAGCTAAATATCTGTAAAATTCAAAGAGATGTAGCCATTTTTGAGTTGGCTGATTAGTTGTGGTGACCATTTTGAATCAGATTAAGTACATAAGTTAATCAGTTGTAGAAGTCAACCTATGATTTCCTTCTGAAAGTTTAATTAAAAATTTTCAGTAATTTATGAGAGACTTCAGACTGTACAGACTGTCAATAATGTGTTTATAGCTTTGATTTTCATAACCAAATAAATTCTAGTGAAAATGGTGATTTAGAACAATTGTCTAATTTTGTTCTAATTATGATGTCAGAAAAACTAAGCAGGTAATACAACCTCTAACAGCACTATAAAATGCAGACAAAAGCCTTGGGCCATACCGATTCCTTGTGTGTCCTTGTTTTCATTATTTCTTCCTTATGACATCCATTTTACGACGCAAGCCATTGCAGAAACTGAACTGGATCCCAGTTGTTTACCCACTCGGCTGCGTTACACCGAGAAAGCTACCAAAACCTGAGAAGAAGCACAAGCAAAGAAGGCATCATTCAGTCTGCATAGCCATCCTCCTGAGAATTAACTGTTTCACACACACAAGTAAAAACACAACATGAAAGAGTTCGGCGCTGATCCGTGTCATTTGCTATCTGCACCAAGAGCAGAGTTCAGGAATTTGTGACATTAAAAAAAACATTGGAGTGTACGACTGCAAGAGCACAGCAGCAGCATTTAAATTCGCTGCATTCTCTGTACGAGTACAACTGCTCTTCACCGTGGCTCAAAACAGCCTCCTCTCCACGCTCGGCTTTCACCTCAGCAGCAACTGGCACATGATTAACCCCTTCTTATTGTCAGAATGCACCAGTTTGAATCCACAGTGCTTAAATAGAGATAATGGAAAAGTGGCCTGCAGAAAACAGATCAACTACAGAAAATATCTTGAGGAGGGGGCACAACCCCCTCCTTTCTGCTTCCACCTTCCCTACAACAACCCACAGCCACTTGTGGTTAACCCTCATGACCTGGTTATGGCCAGAAGAATCACATGTTTATTTATTCAGCAAGCCATTAGGGAAGTGAACAATGTCAAGCTTCTTTATCCATGTGGTTGTGTCTGGCAATGCACAGTAGATACTCGCAAGGCTTGTCTAATCCATTCATCCATTCATTCATTCATTCATGTGTCGCTAAGATGTAAAAAGTGGCTCATGTATATTGAATGAGGTTAAAAATAGTGCATACTGTTGGGCGGGAAAAAAGGAAGAATGATATACTCTATAGCATATGTGTCAAACTCAAGGCCTGGGGGCCAAATGTGGCCCTCAATGACATCTTATCTGGCCCACAAGATTTTATTTTAAATAAACAATACTTTAATTACTTTATTTTTTTTCAGTAATATTTGATTATGACGTCAAAAGTACAACAGAGAACATCAAATGAGACCAATCAAATTCTTGTTGAGGAACCTGTGGCCAAGAAAAGATGTCGGGTATTTAACTTGAGTTCATGTAGATTCTGAAATTGGCCCTTAGTTTGAAAAAGGTTTTAATTTTGGCCCACTTTTGTAAGTGAGTTTGACACCCCTGCTCTATAGGGAAATGTGCTTAAACGTAACTCCACAACCATGAATTTAACTATCCATGCTGCTGTGGAATATTCAGAATCAATTAAATCCTTAAAGTTGCAATTTATTCACACGTAAAAAATAAAATAAAGGCCTAGAATTACTTGAAGGAATGAACGTCGCTCGCCGCCTTCAAGAACGTCAAGAGTTTTAAACTAAGATCATCTTATGTTGACGAATGACTGAGTCGTGGTGGTTTTGGTTGAATCTTAATAACATTATTGCATGCAACATCGTGCTCATGACTTTAACGCGGCAAATTTGAGCTCCGTATCTGTAAAATTACAGAGTTCGAGCCACCTTTGACTTCTCTAATGTTGATTAGCTATGGCAGACATCATGAAGTGAATTGGCTACAGAAGATATCAGTAACAGATGAACAAACAGTACTTTCTGTGTACTGTTAAGAGACAGCTTTCATGAGGTGTTTCGCTAACAGACAAACAGGTTTGACTCCCAACAGTTAATACTAAAATTTAAGGCAAATATACGAGTAGCACTTGAACTCGGTGTTGTGAATGACTTTCAGCTAAAACCGCATGCAATTTGACCTCAACATGTGTAAAATTGACTGAATTAAAGCCAACAGAGCATTTTCTGAAGTCCCTTGGCTGTAGTGTCCACCTTTAATTAGACTGGCTCAAAAAGTTAAAGAATTGTAGATGCAGATCCAGAGACGATTCCTTCTAAGTTTCATTAAAATCCATCATGTGGTTCATGAGATTTATTGCAAACAGACAGATGGCTTCAAACAGTTACTGGCAACATTATAAACGAAGATCTTGCTCAGTCTACCATATGGTGATGACTCTCAGCTACTACCACATCAAGTTTAAGATCAACATCTGTAAAACTGACTGAATTATAGTCATTTTGTATTTAAGGTCAGTTGGCCGTGGTGGCCATCTTGAACTGGATTGGCTCCAAATGTCAATCAGTTGTAGATGTAGAAGAGTTTCATGAAAATCTGTCCACCGGTTCATGAGCTATTTTGATAAAACTCGGACACAGACGTGAGCAAAAACATTATCGTCCGCCTTCACAAAGAGCATGTGTGCAGAGATCCATGATTGGAGCAGGACCATTGCGTGCGGGCTACGAGACAATGCATCTTACAGGTGGTAGGTAGCAGGCCCGCCCGCCCGCCGGTGGCCCGCCCGCGGCCCGCCGGCGGCCGCGGTCATCCAGTACACACCAGCAGCGCGAGCCTACAGCGCGTGCATCATCCAACAAACCGGCCTCTGCATGTGATGCAAAGCAGCAGCATGCGGAGGCTCTGCTTACATCACCAGCGTGCAGGACGCAGCCGCTCCATTCTCCTTCTTTTCTTCTTCCCGAAGAAAAACGGAAAAAAAAAAAAAAAAAAAAAAGCTCTTGGTCGGTGCACGCGCGCGGGGACCGGACCCACGGCGGAGCCCAGGTCGTGCACGACGTGTTCAGCAATCTGAGCGGATGCCTGTGCACGCAGAGCCGCGTTTCCCAAACGATGCACATGTTAAAAAAGAAAAAGGTGATGATTCAGAATGGCCGAATTCCCTCCCCTCTCTCTCCCCCCTCAGCCCCTTTCTTTCCTCGCTAATGGATGCAGATCCTGAACATAACCTTGCAGGATAGAATGTAGCCCTAATAATAATAACGCAGGATATATGATTAGTGCACAAAGAAACGGGGTAAAAGATGGCAGGGGGAGAGCACAAACGTGGCTCCGAACACACACACAGAGAAGCCTTAAGAATCCATTTTCCTCCTTACCTATTAAAACATCCAGCGACGCGTTCTTCCACTCTCACTTCTCGTCCCTTTCTCCCCCGTTTTAGTTTCTTCTTCTTCTTGTCGTTTTATGTTGCACGCTGACACGCGCACCTCGGAGCCGAGGCGTCTGTCAACAACACGGGCTCGCGCTGGCTCATATTGCAACCGATCATAACAATAACGCAGAAGAAGAAATCTTTTTGCTATTCCTTTGCTGAAGGAGGGGGGAGTATCCCTAAAAATAAAAAAAGGGGTGCCAAGTGGAGGCTATACAAATTGATGCCTCCCCCTCTTCTAAGACGACTTGCACTTCTTTTTTAAACCACCCCTCTCCAGGCGTACAGTCAAAATATTTCAGCCGGAGAGAGGGATGCACGTCGGGTGAGGGAAAGGGAGAGTGGTGAGGGCGTGATTTGCATAAGGAGGGAGGGAGGGGGAGGAGGAGGGAGTGTGGCAGGGAGAAAGAAGAGAGGCGCAGAGTGAGGGCCAAAACTCTGAAAAGGGAGGGTCTCTGTGCTCCCTTCCGAGTCACCTTTAGGAGAGCCTCTCTGCTCAGGCTGAACCCGCAGTGAAACCAGAAGAGGGGGGGGGGGGAATATACGGAACAACCTTTAGCTGTTTTTACTGAACTCATCAGTAGATTCAAAGGACGTAAAGTGTAATTTTAGCTAATTTGGCTAACAAAGGCGGCTTCAACTCGCTTTAAAAACGGCTAAAACAGTTAGCTTCCATGGTTCCTCCCGTGTTGACTCAGCTCCGTGCCCGCTGCGGTGTCCAGTCGAGCGGCTCTGCAGACCTCCTCCTCCTGCTCCTCCCTCTCCTCCCTGCTCGTAGCCCCCTGTCCCGTCTCCTATTGTATGGTAACCATGGTAACCCGTTCGGAGACTGCGCGCAGTGCGCCTGCGCGGCTCTGTCCAGCCAACCATTAGTCAAGGTTCGGCAGCTATAGCAAAGGCTGCCAAAAATATGAGTGCAGCTATCGCGCCCGCCCTCTGCTGGTTAATCTGCGTAAAGACAGCACGCGCAGACGTGCTGTACTGCTCTGCAAGAATCATGTTTACTTTTTATCAAATCATAATAAATATTATTTCATCGTTAAATGCTACTGTAAATGCTAGCGCATACTATAAATGCGCATGCGCTCAATAAAAGAACGTTTTTCTTTCCACATGTTTTGGTTCCATCTTGTAATTTTTTTAAAAAGTGTGAATGTCTGAAATATTTATTTATTTAAAACAATTACTGCTTTTTCACATTTTCCCAATCCAGTACTTGTACTTGACTAAGAGCATGGTCTGCTGTGCATCTTTAAAAATCTGAGAAAGGAAAAAGACGGCCTTAAAACTACATATATAAAGTTTTTCATAAAGTTATATAAAATTTGAACAAAAATAAATAAGTAAATTCATCAAAAACATGACCTAACAGGTGCATCATGTTTATCACTGACTGACAAGTTTTGGGCTAATTGCTCTTTAGGAATAATAAAAATACTGTTTTAACCATTGTTTTTAGACGTCACTAAACACATTTCAACAATTATTAAGAATTGTAAAAAGTGGTTAGAGAACAAATAAATAATTTATTAATCATTTGTCTGTGATCTTTAGACACATTTATTTTATATAAATGGAAGTCATTTATAGTTTTTTTTTTTCAAGTTTCTGTATTGATTTCTACATAATGGCTTATAAAACAAAAGCAACTGCGAAAATTCAGATACAGAAAGTATTTTTAATTAACAACAACAATAACAGACTAATAAAACTTGAGAGATCTTACATGCGATATGATGCTCTATGCCACTTAAAATCACAAGAAAGTCTAATTTGTTTGAACCAAATGTACTGAACTGTTCCATATAGATGTAACCATAGATGCTCACAAAATAAACAGCTTCATGCCTGGAAACATCTAAATAAAAACAAGCTTACCTGATGTCAATATTAAAACCTGTGATTGTTTTCTAATTTGCTCAGCTGTCTTCAATCAGTTTGAGCCTATTTATCCTATTTTACAGGAACTTGTTGGTCATATGGAACCCTCAGGTTTCTTGCTGACTCTGTCCCTGCATCGTTTTTGAAAGAATGTCCTGATGCATGCTCAATCATCCAGGTAAATAAATCCCCAAAAGTTAAGTCAGGTCAGATTCTTCTTGGTTGAAAGATTTCAACTAAGAAGAATCTGTCCAGATGATCTGACTTAACTTTTTTGGGGTCTTTGCAAGAAGTTTTACCTTCTATTGGACCTCTGTTCTTGCTTTTACGGTATAAATTGTAATATTGCCAGAAGTAGTCCTTGATGTTTTTAAACATGAAGTAATAAATCCAATAGTTAAAAAAAAATGGACTTGACCCTACCGTTTGTTCAAATTTTAGGTCAATCTCAAAACTTCCTATTCTTTCTAAAGTCTTGGTGAAAATAGTTGTTATTCAATTAATGCCTTTTTGAGAGAGAATGGAAATTTTGAATTCTCCCAGTCTGGTTTTAACCACGACAGCACTGAAACAGCTTTGGTTTGGGTTTGTAATAATATTCTTGTAGCAAATTACTCTGGTCTGGACTCTGTGGACTCCTGGACCTTATGTTGACCACAGTGCTCTTTTATCATGGTTAGACCACTAGGGTGGGATTACAGGAGCAGCATTGGATTCTACCATTTCTACCTGAGTGACAGAAACTTTTGTGCAAATGTCGGTAATTTTTAATCCACTATATCACCTCTTTCATGCGGGGTTCTGCAGGGCTTGGTTCTGGGACCGCTTCAGTTTTCCCTATACCTACTGCCTTTGGGGTCTATTCTGAGTAAACATGGCATTTATTTTCATTGTTATGCTTGATGATTGTCCAATTTATCTACTGTTAATTCTTGCTCCATGCACCCTCTGTTAAAATGTCTTGATGACATCAAGACTTTGGTGTCTTCACATGGTTTCAGCTTTAATGATGAGAAAATTGACGTTACTGTGTTCAGCCCTAGCTCTCCTGCTGGCACTCTTCCTGTAAACTCTGGCTCTCTTGAGCTTTAACTAAAGCAGTCTGCTACAAATCCAGGGATGATCTTAGACTCTGATTTTAAGTTTAATAAGCAGACTAAGTCTGTTCTGTATTAAAGCCTCATCCAGTTAAGGCGGATAGCAAAACTGAAGTCAGTGTTGACCAGACCTGACCTGGAGAAAATAGTCCATGCCTTCATCAGAACCCATCTTGTAATGCACTTTATGTTGGGGTCAGTCAGGTTTCCCTTTCACGTTTTCAGCTCATCCAAAATGCTGCTGCTCATCTCTTAGGAACTCACAGGTTTGAGCACATTTCACCTATCTTGTCCTCACTTCATTTGCTTCATGAGCATCACAGAATAGATTTTAAATTATCCTGTTGACTTTTAAATGCCTAAATAGCATTGCGCCTTCATATCACTCTGACTTGCTTCAACCATATTTTCTCGGGCACTGGGATCAGCTGCTTTTGGTTGTCCTAAAAACCAGGTTGAAGCTCAAAGGAGATCGGGCTTTTTCAGTCGTGGCTCCTAAACTTTGGAACAATCTGCCTCCCAACATTAGACAGGCTTCTTCACCTCCTGTTTTTGAATCCATTTTAAAAACCCATCTGTTTTCACTGACATTTAACCCAGTGTGAGTTGTTTTAGTACATTATTGTTCTTTGGTTACTTCAGATGCTTTAAATTAAAGTTTTATTGGTTTTTTTTTTTTTATCTCTACCTTTGTCTTTTTTTTTTTTTTTTGTCCAACACTTTGGTTACATCTTGTTTTTAAATGTGCTTCATAAATAAATTTGACTTGACTTTACTTTTACATCTGTACAGAATATTTTAGGAACGTTGATCATGTATTATGTTTTGTCTTTGACAGCTGATTAAATAACATCTGTGCCTCTAATGAACTACAATATTACACACTGCAACAAAAGTAATCAGAGATTCAATTTTTTTACTGATGTCATAGTTCAGATGCAGATATATAATGACTCTGCTTCTTAAGTTTAACTTTCCCTACATAAAAGAACTTACAAAACAACTAAACTTACACTACTCAGGGTATAACTGTCACAAAAACTGTAGACAATACATTTTCGGACTTGTGATGATGTGGCACGCTGTGTGCAACCAGAACTAGTTCATGATAAACACAAAGAGAGTTTTGATGTGTGTGTTACATACATTAGTTTCTTTATTCAGTTCGATCGACAAAGTAACAACTGTCAAACAGGGACGAGACGAAACAACCAGACACAAAAGAGCCAAACACTTCTGCAGTAAGAGGAAAGGACACAAAAAGATGGACCAGGAAACCAACGAACCCACCAGTAGAAGTGTCACTTCACTTGCTGAGGTGTTCAATATAATGCAGCTAAAGTATTTTATTTGTATTTTGTGTGTTTGGGGCTAATTATAACCATCTATCTGGGAAAATTGAAATTAATGTGTAAGTTGACTTTGGTGTATGTTGCTGCTAATGGAACTGGTGCTCAAAGGGCACTGGGGTTGCGGAAGTTGTGTCCAGCGAAGTGGGCCCTGTCTCCTAACTCTTCCTCAATCCTGAGAGGAAGAGGAGGTGAGGAGAGAACCAGAAAGCAATACAGAGAAAACAAAAGATAAATGTGGAAGAGAAGACAAAAAAAGAGATATTTAAGAAAGTGTTGTAAATAATTTTTATGTGGTCTTATGTGTGAAAATATAGTCTGTGTTGTGAAAACACACCTCATGAGCTGATTGTATTTGGCCAGACGCTCAGATCGACACGGAGCTCCAGTTTTGATCTGATGAGGCATAAAAATGTGAAAAGATTATACAATATTGGCTTTACTAATGACACATTTATAGACAAAAACAAAGAACTAATGCAACTTTTAGCTCTTTTAAAAATGTGCTTTCTGTAAAGGTCATGTTAAAATCATTTATACCTGTAAAATTTTATGTAAAGACGTTGAATAATGTAAAACAAACTTGTGAGCCACAACTATTTATCATTATCCACAGGCTGATATACTTGTTGCACTTCTTCTAAAGGGCAGCTCATTTACAGTATTTGCATAGGTGTAGGCATACACACACATACATGTATATTTATGTATATAAGTGTAAGTATGTACACTTGTTTGTATGTATTTTATTGTGCGACTGTCCAATTGATGTCTTGGTGATTTATTTAGCTTCTGT
Source organism: Nematolebias whitei (assembly GCF_014905685.2). Classification (NCBI taxonomy): domain Eukaryota; kingdom Metazoa; phylum Chordata; class Actinopteri; order Cyprinodontiformes; family Rivulidae; genus Nematolebias; species Nematolebias whitei. Next base: position 14,761,441 of record NC_056502.1, read on the forward strand.
GAGTGAGAACTTATAATATTCAACACACATGGTGCTGTGTTGTGAGTGTTACCTGTCCAGTGCAAAGACCAACCACCAGGTCAGCTATAAAAGTGTCCTCGGTTTCACCTGAGCGATGGCTTACCATCACCCCCCAGCCATTCTCCTGGGCCAACTTACACCTGAGAACAAGAAACAGAGCAAATATAGTAACTCTTCAATATTCCAGGTGCATGTTTTATGTTTAAGTGTACAAAAACGCCAGTGTACGCTTTGATGGCTTCAGTCACAGATCCAATCTGGTTGACTTTAAGCAGCAGACAGTTGCAGGCCTTCTCCTCCACGGCTCGTTGGATTCTGCGAGGGTTTGTCACGGTAAGATCATCTCCAACCACCTGAGATAATAGAAGGTTGTAAAAATGGCAAACAATATTAGCAACAAAAAATATTTTTAAAATAGCAGCACAGAAACTATAGACATTTGAATGGAATCATCACTCAAAACTGGAGAACTATTTTCTTGCCTTGCAAAGTTTACAAGATCCTATGTCTTTTGTCAACTGTCTCTTGACACTGATGATTATCTGCAGGTTTCTGTAGATGTCTGAGCATCCGTCCATCCTCTTTGCTTAGTGGAGTTTGTGTTGTAAAGTCTGAGAAGAAAACTCAGACACCTCGCGTCCTCTTAGGTCGACCCAGGACGCTCCCAGACCAGAAAAGCAATTTAATCCTTCCAGCGGGTTCTAGGTTTGCCCCAAGCTTTTTCTCAGTGGAGAGTTGTAACTTTTAACTTTAGCTATGTTTGTAGCTTTTAGTTGGGCATTTTGATACGTTTAAATTCTAGCTGCCCATTTGCAACTTTTAGTTGCTCTTGTTTCATTTAGCCATTAGTAGGCCTTTTGTTAAGCTAGCTTGTTGCCAATATTAGCTTTTAGTTAACATTTTGTTCCTTTTTAGCTAATGTTTTATTACTTTTAGCTTCTAACTGCCATTTTGCAACTTTAAACATTTAATCTTATTTTATTTAGGCCTAAGCTAGCTTTTTCCTACTTTCAGCTTTTAGCAGCCATTTTATAAGTTTAAATTTTATAGTCTTGGTTCACTTAGCTTTAAGCTAGCATTTTGCTAGTTTAAGCTAGCCTTTGTTCATTTTTATATTTTAGCTATACTTTTGCAACCTTTAATTTTTTTTATGCTTATTTAGCTTGCTTTCTGCTAGTTTCAGCTAGCCTATTGCTACATTCAGCATTTAACTAACCCTTTGCTTCTTTTAGCTTTGATTAACTTTTAGCAACTCTTAAGCTGCTTTTAGCTAGAGTTTTGTCACTTTTAGATTCTATGCCTTTTTATAATCATTAGCCCTGTCCTATGTTAAGCAAGTCTTTTGCTATTTTCAGCTTCTAGCTGCCCTTTTGCTACTTTTAGCTAGCCTATTGCTGCTTTTATCTAAAAATGTATCTACTCTTGCTTACAGCTGCCATTTTGCAATATTTGGCACATTTTTTTGTCTAATTTAACTTTTTGCTCTTTTTAATTTTTAGCTATTGCTTTTCTTATTTTAGCTTTAAAAACTTTGTCAGTACACTTCAGTAAAGTCAATCAGCAGTCGGCTGTCACTCTGTATTTTCACAGAAATGTCTCTGGTTTATATTTGATTTGAGGATTTCTAAGAAATTTTATCAGAAAAGGACTGATGTTAAGTAGTCCTGTAATATCTTGGATTAATAGGTGAGTTTCTTTCAGCTGCTCCCTTCTGCAGGAGTTGCCACATGTACGGTAACCTCACATGAAAAATTTGTCAATTGTTTACCACCATATGCTCTTCCTGATGCAACCTGGGTCTAAACCGACAGCCCCAGGATTACAAGGCTGCTGCACTTAACCACTGAGCTACAGCAGCCCTCAATTAAATCTGTATTTAAAATCCTGAGTCATTGTACCATTCTCTGTGCAATGAAGAGCAACACTGATCCCTGCACCAGAATAAACTGTAATAGCTGGGTCTGAGTAAAACAATAAAATCTCACCTGAATGCCCACTGAAGCTGTGAACTGTGACCAGGCAGGCCAGTCATCCTGGTCAAAAGGATCTTCAATAGACACAACTTAAAGACAGAGAAAGGTCATTTAACACAACAGAGTCAAATATAACAACCTGCTAATAAACAAGACACTGACATTTCTAGCCGACTAAAGTCTCCTCGGACATTATAAATGGATTCACGCTCGATTGATGGGTAGTATACACATCTTTGACAAGATAACAAGCCTCTCTTTCACCAAACATGCAGTCGCACATCAGCAGAATATCTTTCACAGACCTCTGTGCTAAAGAGGACAGAGCAGGCTCCCCAGAGATCTGATTTTTCTCTGTCAGCTCTTTCTAAAGGACCGCGATGGAAACGTCTTGTGTGTCTGTTTATTGTGACGCAGCAATAATGAGCTGCAGAAACCAGTAAACTCCCAACACCCACCGGGGTAGTTGTTGATGAAGCCCTGATAGATGCTGGCCAGCTCCTCAGCACTGATGTTGCGGGCAGCGTTGGGTGGAGACTTGAAGTCCAGGTCGTACTTGCCCTCGCTGAAAAACTCAGAGGCGGCAACGTCCATCCCAATCACCACTTTATCTGTAAAGCCCGCTTTCTCTATAGCTGTCTTTATCAGCTCCAAGGCTGACAGGAGAGAACAGAAAGATGGAAGACTGCACATTAGGCCATCTTGTTGCTTTTTTTGTGTGTGTGGACAGCTGCACGGCTTACCTTCACTGTTCTCTTGTATGTTGGGAGCAAAGCCCCCTTCATCTCCCACATTTGTAGCATCCTGACCATATTTCTCCTTAATGACGCTTCTAAGTGTTTGATAGAGCTCCGCCCCAACACGCAGAGCATCACGGAAAGACTCTGCACCCACTGGGAGGACCATGAATTCCTGCATAGCCAGTCTGTTCCCAGCATGGGAGCCCCCATTGATTACATTAAAAGCCTAAAAGAGAAACAGATAACAGGAAGAGGTGTTTATATGTAAGTGTTTGAAGGTTATACATATATATATACACACACACACACACACATATA
>NC_056502.1:14764892-14775058 GCF_014905685.2 Nematolebias whitei
GTAGGTAGATAGATAGATAGATAGATAGATAGATAGATAGATAGATAGATAGATAGATAGATAGATAGATAGATAGATAGATAGATAGATAGATAGATAGATAGATAGATAGATAGATAGATAGATAGATAGATAGATAGATAGATAGATAGATAGATAGATAGATAGATAGATAGATAGATAGATAGATAGATAGATAGATGAAGAGGTGGGTAAAGATAATGAATGGATGGATGGATATTTATATATGGGGTGCACCAATTGCAGTTTTCTGGCCGATCATCGATTTCTAAAAAGTCTGACCTACCGATTCCGATTTTGTCCGATACCGATTTTGTTTTATAAGTGACACTGTCAAGTGTTATAAAGTCACAATGCACCTTCAATTTTCCAATAAGATTGTATTGAAAAACATACCCTTGAACAATATCCTAGAAACAATACAAACTTGTTTTAACAGGCCATGAGGTAGTGCTCTGAAATATAAATGAAGTTCAGACAATTGTTGTTAAAACTAAAAAAATTGGTAAAATCGGTTTCTCGTGCAAGTGTCGGACGATTTCCGAAAATTAAGGAAATCAGGGCTGATTTATTGGTGCACCCCTAATATATATGTATATGTTGTTGTTTTTTTAAATAAAAAATAAAAGCTCACTGGAACTGGAAGAACCAGATCTCCATTTCCTGCCAGATCAGCGATGTGACGGTACAAGGGGACACCTTTCTCCTCCGCTCCAGCTTTGCATACTGCCAGCGACACTCCCAGAATAGAATTGGCCCCAAACTTGGCTGGGAGGAAACACAGAGGCAGCAGCATCTTATAACACATGGATGCAGCTGGTGCAGGGGCATGTCAGCACCAATATTCATCTGCACACAACACGCAGGCTCACATTTGTTGTCAGTGCCATCCATTTCAATCATCATGTTGTCCAGCTTCACCTGCTCCAGCACGCTGATTCCCTGGAAGAAAAGCTAAATGTCTAGTTTTATCTCCTTCCACTCATGTCAGTTTGGTACCAACATCTCTCATGCACCTTTGGACCAATTTTAATGCAATCTGCCAAATCTAATCATTGGATTCGCATCTAGGACTGATTAACTGTCAAAGTCAGCTTGATTCAAGATGGCTGCCACATTCAACTGAACTTGAAAATTGGTTATGACTCAGTCAATTTTACAAAAATCGACCTAGAGTTTGGTGTGGCAGCAGGTAAGACTGATCCTCAACACATAGTCTGAGTGCTAACAGGTGCTGCAAGATCTTTGTTTAAAATTTGCTTTAACTGTTGGCGTCAACTCCATGTCTGTTAGCAACAGTAACTGTAACAATCCTGTTTTCTGTCAGCAAAATATCTCATGAACCACTGAATGAAATTTTAATGAAACGTTCTGAAAATAACCCTCAGATGTTCATCTGATTAACTTTTGGAGTCCATCCAATTTTACATGGCTGCCACAGCTAATCAACATTAGCCAGCACGCAAACGACTATAACTCAGTCGACTTTACATAAACCGAGCTAAAATTTGATGTGGTAGTAGCTGAGAATTATTCACAATGCATAATCTGAGCATATTTCACAGCGTCGCACAAGGTTCCACAAAATACTAGTTTAAATGTTTGAAAACACAATAATAAATTAAGATGGCCACTGTCCACAACTATATCATAAAGGTGATGGGCGACATGCATTCCCTCATGAAATGTTAGGCTTTTAATCTTTTACATACAACTCATCCTGCTCTTTGCAAATTTTAGCAACTGCTACTCACAGATTCGATGAGAGCAGGGCCGAGAGTGTCGTTAATGTGAGCAACGGCCTTGGTCACACCTGGAAAGGCAAAGACAAATAGAGATATGAGGAGTTGGTGCGCTCTTTCTTAGCAAAAATATTAATTATTATAAAACAGAAGAGTAAATTCATCCTGTAAACACTCACCTTTGCCCTTGTAGCGAGTCTTGTCTCCATCTCGGAGCTCCAGAGCCTCATAGATGCCTGTTGAAGCACCACTGGGCACTGCTGCCCTGAACAGACCTAGATTTGAAACAGAAATGGGGGTGGCGGGTGAGAACACGTAAAAGATGAAAGATTAAGAAGACAAAGAAGGGTGATTGATAAAGAGGGAGTTATTTATTATTGTAACCTTTGGAAGTATGCAGATCTACTTCCACAGTGGGGTTTCCCCTGGAGTCCAGGATCTCCCTGGCAACAATATTCACTATGGACATCCTGTAGACGATGGGAAAGCAATCAGACTAATTTTACTGTTTTTACAGCAAATAACTGGAACAGAAAATCATTTTTCTATTATTAAAATTAAGTGACGCAAATAAAAATGAAATATTGTGTGTAACCAAAAAAAAGGCTTTTTCAAATAATTAAATAAAATGATCTAAATGCATCTCATTGCACCAGATATTCACTCTCGATTCTTCTAAACACACAGTGGTTATAGTGACGCAGCCTTATGGATGGAGAGCAGTGGAAACTAGACTTCCTGGGAAGCTCTCTCTCTAACAGTCGCACAAACGACGAGGCGGAAATATAAATCAAAAGCTGATAATTCAGTCCTATTTAAAAATAAAAAAGACGTCCTGCCAACCTCTCTCAGCCCTGAAGCCAGTTTAATTTCTGTGCTGTCTCAGGCAGTGACTGAGAATGTGGACCATAATGGAGAGATGAGACAGAGGAGGAGGTGAGAAGGATGAGAATGAGGAGGCTCAGAGGGATGGAAAAAGAAATAGATCCATCTTTTTTTTTTAAACATTACCTGCCGTGTGTTTGATCCTGGTGGTGTGAGAGCGAATGAGAGGGAGCAACAGAGGAGGAGGAGAAGTGGCGAAAGCGTATGACACGATGGGGGGAGGGGGAGTGAGTCACTGGAAGATGGAGGGAGCAGGAGAGAAAAGAAAGATGGGATGGCATGGCTGGGTTTGCATGGATTCTTCACATTAGTGAGGCTGCAGGAGTATGTTTTAATCTTTACACGGTCATATTTCATATTTATACATTACAAAAAGCTTAATCAAGTTCCTTCCATGAATAGAAGCTGTATTCTGCTGGGGGGAAAAATAATCAGTGCATTTTAGGAATTGGATGACAGGTAGCAGATATCACAACAAGAGAAACCAGATCTCTGCAAAGACAGCTCAAAGTGGGTCGCCTTGTTGGGGAACAAAGCAGATCTAATGATGGGGATTAAAGGAGAAGACAGGTAGACAGGTGACAGGAGGGGGCGTTTAAAAAGAACGAAGGGTGTAATTAGACACAGAGAGACAGCAGGAGGTCGGCGCCGAGCCTTCAACTGGAGTGGTTTATCTAAAAATTGGATTTGCAGTTCTGTTCATATATACAATCTGAATGTCAAATGACCTGTAGGTGTGATCACGCATGTACAGAACATGGGGTCCATCAGGGGTCTGCAAACTGCGGCTCCGGGGCCACGTGTGGCGCATATACAGGGTATATATACAGGTGTTGGTCATAAAATTAGAATGTCATGAAAAAGTTAATTTATTTCAGTAATTCCATTAAAAAAGTGAAATGTATATTATATTCATTGATTACACACAGACTGATATATTTCAGATGTTTATTTATTTAAATGTTGATGATTACAACTGACAACTAATGAACAACTCAAATTCAGTATCTCATAAAATTAGAATATTACTTAAGGCTAATAAAAAAAGAATTTTTAGAAATGATGGTTAACTGAAAAGTATGAACATGAAAAGTATAAGCATGTACAGCACTCAATACTTAGTTGGGACTCCTTTTGCCTGGATTACTGCAGCAATGTGGCGTGGCATGGAGTCCATCAGTCTGTGGCACTGCTGTGGCTCTGATAGTGGCCTTCAGCTCTTCTGAATTGTTCGGTCTGGCGTACCGCATCTTCCTCTTCACAATACCCCATAGATTTTCTATGGGCTTAAGGTCAGGTGAGTTTGCTGGCCAATTAAGAACAGGGATACCATGGTCCTTAAACCAGGTACTGGTAGTTTTGGCACTGTGTGCAGGTGCAAAGTCCTTTTGGAAAATGAAATCTGCATCTCCATAATGTTGGTCAGCAGCAGGAAGCATGAAGTGCTCTAGAATTTCCTGGTAAATGGCTGCGTTGACCTTGGACCTCAGAAAACACAGTGGACCAACACCAGCAGATGACATGGCGCCCCAAACCATCACTGACTGTGGAAACTTGACACTGGATCTCAAGCAACATGGATTCTGTGCCTCTCCTCTCTTCCTCTAGACTCTGGGACCTTGATTTCCAAAGGAAATGCAAAATACTTTCATCAGAGAACATAACTTTGGACCACTCAACAGCAGTCCAGTGCTTTTTGTCTTTAGCCCAGGAGAGACGCTTCGAACGCTGTCTCTTGTTCAAGAGTGGCTTGACACAAGGAATGTGACAGCTGAAACCCATGTCTTGCATACGTCTGTGCGTGGTGGTTCTTGAAGCACTGACTCAAGCTGCAGTCCACTTTTGTGAATCTTCCCCATATTTTGGAATGGGTTTGGTTTCACAAGCTTCTCCAGGGTGCAGTTATCCCTATTGCTTGTACACTTTTTTTCTACCACATCTTTCTCTTCCCTTCAGCTTTCTTATTAATGTGCTTGGACAGAGCTCTGTGAACAGCCAGTCTCTCTAGCAATGACCTTTTGTGCCTTGCCCTCCTTGTGCAAGGTGTCAATGGTTGTCTTTAAGACAACTGTCAAGTCAGCAGTCTTCCCCATGATTGTGTAGCCTACAGAACTAGACTGCGAGACCATTTAAAGTCCTTTGCAGGTGTTTTGAGTTAATTAGCTTATTACCAGGTGTCTTCAATATTAAACTTTTTCACAATATTCAAATGTTCTGAGATACTGAATTTGGGGTTTTCATTAGTTGTTGTAATCAACATTAAAATAAATAAACATCTGAACTACATCAGTCTGTGTGTAACGAATGAATATGCAAGTTTCACTTTTTGAAAGGAATTACTGAAATAAATCATCTTTTTCATGATATTCTAATTTTATCACCAGCACCTGTATACCATCAGCTTGTATTGGATCCGCCTGAATCAAACACCAAGAAATCGCAGGGGGCGGCATCTGCAAAACTTCCTTAATTTAGTTTGGCTTTTGAGACACTTAAAATAAACTGGTTGTTTGACCAGAGTGTAGATATTAGGAAGATCATGCAAGTATGATGGTGCAACACATTTTAAAACTTTAAAAGCAAGCAGTAAAATCTTAAAATCACTCCAGAAATGGGCAAGAAGCTAATGGAGAGACGCTAAAATCGGAGTTGCGTGCGTCTTCATGCTTTTTCATGGCATCGTTAGTGGTTAGCACCGTTGTCCAGGGAGGTATGTTGTGACTCTCATTTGGAAAATACCTGATTTCAGAGCTGTATTAATTTGTGTGATTTAAAAGCCTAATTAAAAAAATAACACACACAATGCTAACAGAGGGGCTGTTGAAATCCAAGGGCTGATGAGTTCAGTCATATCCTCATTGAAATTCAAAACATTTAGTTTCAACTGGGTTTTAATGTCATTTGGACAGCTCAAGAGTGGTTCAAGTTAAACTTTCTAGATTAACAGAGAAATTAATAGTTAAGTTCATAAATTAAGGTCAGGTACTCTGCAACCTTTACAATCAAAAGAGCTATTTCTGCTGTTTAAGTCCACTTTTTCCAGAGCCATAAAATGTACTAGAAATAATAAATAAAATAAACAAATCAGTGAATGGTATACTATGTTCTCTATGAAAAAAAGTAGCTGGGTTCATTATAAAATGTAATATTTATAATGTATTGTTGACATTTGTCTATTTTATGAGTTAGGACAAAGAAATGGAACCAATTCCTTTTGTAACAAGAAAATAAAATGACACATTTTTAACAGTAAAAGGCACCAAGCACCCACCCCCACACAATTATTTACTGGTAATTCAATGTACAGTAAGTCAAGGGATCCCAACACTGGTCCTTGAGGAACACCATCCTGCATGCTTTAGTTGTTTTTTTGCTAAGACACACCTGATTTTAATAAATGGGTGATAAGGAAGTAAACAAATGAATCAGGTGTGTTGGAGAAGGGAAACTAAAACATGCAGGATGGTGTTCCTCAAGGAACAGGGTTGGGAACCACTGCAGTAAATGACTGTAGAAATGTAAAGTAAAACATTTGAAAAACATTTAAGTCAAGATGCTGGGGAAACAAAGAGCAGATTTACAAAAAATATGGCAAATGTTGAAATATATTAAAATTGTTAAAACTTGGTAAAAGTATATGTATCTGTCTTTATTTGGAGAAATGCAGGAAGTTACAATTAAATCAACAAATTAGACAATTTTGTGGGGGGTTGCACATTTATGCTTCATTTAAAACTTGGGAGTTGTAGGAATGATTTTCCACAAATAGAAAAAAGAACTTAAAGACTTGCACAGTTCAATGCTTAAACGTCATCAAAATAACGAAACCAGGACACATTTTCTTTTACTGAATAACAATTGGCTCCATTCTCTTGTCTAATGTACAATTGCCAATAAATGTCCAAATCATTATTTTATAATGTAACAAACCGATTATTTTATAATACAGAACATAGTATACTACAAAATTGTTTTGATCTTTTTTAACCTTCAAGTAAATTTCACGACTCTGGGCAAATTTCATTTAGTGGGAGAAAAGACAGAAAACGTCTCGTTTGATGAGAACAGTTGCAGAGCCCTGAGCCACACAAACAAAGCTGCAGACATACAACTGGAAACTGTTTGCAGATTGCATTGTTTTCACAACTAATGACGTGCAACCTCAAACAACACAGGAGAGACACATTTGCCCATTATCTAACAATGTTTAATGACCTTTTATTTAGTTAGATTAATTAGTTAACAGTATACAATTCATTTCACTGACACACAAGTGCCCACACTAACATAAAATGGACTGTACAGCAGAAGTACTGTATACTGCAGCAGCTAAATGCAGCGGGGAAAGACGCATGTCAAGTTTTGAGAATGAGTATATATAAAGTGAGTGTCGTTACACCCAAGTTTACTCAAGGGTGTCTGTATATCTGTATAACAGTAAAGAAGTTGACCTGTGGATGTAACTATTAAATGTGTTTTGCTTTGTTGTGCGTGTGTGTGTGTATAATAAGTATTCATGTTTAGACAGTCCAGTCATATCAAACATTAATGACGGAGAGTCATTTCATTTGTCAACTTCCATCTTCAGCGTGTTTCACAGCATCGGGGAGGTTCTCCCTCGACTCCTTCCGTCCGTTCACAATGCAAAGTAGGACGCCTGCAGAGACAAAAATAGAAATACTTTCAATTATATAAAACAGAAGAAATCAATGCCTCTGCATTATTTTTTTTGAACAATAAAGGATTATTTTTAGCCCAACATGGTTAAAAAAGGCTCGTTCTTTCTAACAAAAGAATACATCACCTGAATAATGCGTCAAACATTTTTCAATAAACACTGAAATCCTTTAAAATATATTGATAAAAACATCAAAATATTTGAATTACTTCCAACAATTTTCAAGTTTATCCTATATTTAATTAAAATGCTCACTATTTTATGAGCAAAAAGTGCATTTAAGGTCGAAGATGAACTCAAATGCCCACTTTGCTATGTTGGTAATGTTGCAGCTTTTATCGTTAGTGCTAATGGGAACAACCTCAAGAGCATTATGTTGAATCAGCTCATATAATTATTCTCATTTCAAATAAATGAAAATACAAACGATGACATGTCACTACGTTTCACCAACTATAATGTAGTTAACCGTTAAGGCTAATAAATTATTGCCATAGCAACATTCTCTGTTATGCTGCTTTGTTTCTTTCTTTTGTTTTGTTTGTTTACAACCAACAGATTGTAACAATTTCTCCAAGAAACATTAGATGGAGGTACGCATTGTTCTTTAAATACTGTCTTGTTATTCAAAGCTTTAAAATAACATCACATTACTGGAACATCATAACAACCAAAGTACAATAAAAATGAACAACTCAGCATGGAAAAAAAAAAGTTTTTAAGCTCTCTCTGCTTATTCATAAATCAAGTCAAGCTGGCCACGATCCGCATGCACTCACCGGCACTTTATTAGGTACACCTTGCTAGTACGGGGTTGGACACCCCTTTGCCTTCAGAACTGCCTTAATTCTCTGTGGCACAGGTTCAACAAGGCGTTGGGAGAAATTCCTCCGAGATTTTGGTTATATTGACATGACAGCATCATGCAGTTGCTGCAGATTTGTCGGCTGTACATCCAAGTGTTGAATCACCCGCTCCACAACATCCCAAAGGTGCTAGATTGTGCTGAGATCTGCTGACTGTGGAGGCCACTGGAGTCCAGTGAATCCAAACTTAAATCAAGCAGTGGTTTTCAAATCACTTATTGTCCAATTGTGGTGAGTCTGTGTGAATTGCATCCTAAAGTTATTTGGATAATTCCCACTCTAAGTTTACCTTACCTTCTCACCAGTCGTAACGTGGACGGGTGTGGGGCTGACGGTGCCTGGGAGACTCATGTCGATGAGGGGGTGTTGAGCTGGATGGAGCAGGGAGAGCCAGTTGCTGTCCTCCTCCACATGGATCTTGGACATAATCCAGCCCGCGGGCATTTGGGGGAACGTATCTTACTGCCTCCCTCCTCCATTCATGGTCAAACGCTGCAGCATCACCTAGCAAGAACAGACCTCTTACTGTGAGCCTAATTTACAATAATTTAATTGGATTAAAAATAAAGCATTTTAAATATTAGTCTTCAGCTTATTTTCTTAATCATTCAGAGATGCGGTGGCGCTATAAAACTACCAGCAGTACTCACTCTCATCAAGGTTGATGAAGTCTTGCCGTTCCTCACGATCTCCAGTACGCCGATTTCGTGAACGCTCCATAATATGTGCCCGATCGCCAATATGGTGGCCGATGGCCAAACGCTCAAAGCCACTTTCACTGTCCCTCATGGACTGCCTTGTCTCACGGATCTGAAAGAAAAGGTGACAAAAACACAGTTAAACAAAACAAATCCGCTGCACTCTGAACAAAATCCAAATAAATATATTTATTGTCATTACTGTTACATTTGATCATCAGTCATACTTATGCCAAAAGTGACAAGCCATAAAGGCGTAACATTTTAAAACTTGAAGTTATTCATACCCCTCCAGGCCCCGTTCTTGTTTCACTTGTCTGCTGATAAACTTTAGGACCCCCCGTGTCTGAAGACGAATAAGAGATCACTGTTGAAGAGGAAAACGTTGGACAGCTCGGTGTTCCAGACATTCTTTCCTACAAGATGGGGAACAAAAATAAACAAAGTGTGATGAATAAGGGGTGTAACGGTATGCTTAAGCCACGGTTCAGTCTGTACCTGAGAACAAAAGCCACAATTTGATAAAACAGGAACAAAGAAACAAACACCAAATGCTGGTTTGTGATGCAGTCAGAAACCTAGCTTTTCAGAGAGTCCTGGTGTGGGAAAATGACTCGATAAAACATCAACAACCTGCCATAAAACATTTTAGATCACAAATTATGACATAAATGCTTCTTTAGTGCTGCGTATCATGACCAGAATTTTTTTTTTTTTTTACCCACAGCCGATTTGAAACTGGCAGGTCTATAAGCTTCTGTTTGTTATTCTGAATCAGACGTTCATGTCTTGTTTGATGTAGAGCGCAAAGAAAAGCATCTCCTTGTGCTTCTGCTGTTAACAAAATGCAGATAAATAAAATGTGTGCCCACTACTAAACGCAAGTGTTTCCCTGTGACTGATGTATCTGTTGTGTACTTAAATGTACCGTCCAAAATGTCTATCAAAATGGTTCGGTCCAAATCTATGTACCGTTATAACCCTAGTAATGAAGTTCTATTTATCCACTGGTTTCCTGTTTGTTCCTGGTTATCACAGTTTGTAACTTACCATGTTTCCCATCATTTCTCCCATCATGCCAAACATATCCATAAAACCACCACCCTGCAAACAAAAAGAGGAGTTTCCAAATTCAAATTTACTTAAAACATTAAAGATGACAGAACCATGTCAGGTGCTTAATAAAAAAGGGAACTGGGGTTTTTTTTTGGGTTTGTTTTTGTGGAAGATTTTTTTTGTCCCGTTTCTCCCAGATGCAATTCAGAGAAAGAATCCT
>NC_056502.1:14775068-14780652 GCF_014905685.2 Nematolebias whitei
CCGCATTCACAAAACTATGTTTAAAGTGATGTGAAGTACTTTTTTTTTTTTTTTTATCACTGGACACACCAAAAATAATTAGATCTGATGTGTATTTAGTTTTATTCGTCCTGCAATGTCACCTTGTCTTTATTTATCCACATTTAAACGCCACATGTTGTTGATGTTCATTTTAAAGTTGTATATACAGGGTACTTCATTTTAGGGCTCGTCATAACTAGAAAATTCACGCGTTTTTCTTACCATTTTCTGTTACAAATAGTTGCTGGAGAAGAAAAGGTTTAACATAGATTTAAAAAAATAGCCTTAAGTACATAGTATCAAGTAAACTGCTGTAATATTACTATCCAACTGCCAACGGGACCATGTTACTAAGAAAATCCTCACTGCTAAATGAACCTCACTGCTAACAGTATCATGCTGCTAACTGGACCGTGTTGCTAAGATAACTTCCCCGTCATCAGAACCATTCTGCCAATAGGACCATGCTGCTGTAGATTTATTTATTTTTCACTTTTGGCGCCTTGTTTCTGCATTTTTGGTGCATGCTTTGGTATAGCCGAACCAAACTATGAGAATCGTGCTGCAGTTGTTCGGTGTGTTGTTTTGCACTGTTAGTGACTAGCGTACATCTTAGATCTTTTAGAGTACAGTTGGGCGTTCGATTAGCATATACCTTAGTTTATATCTTAGATCCTTATTTACCGTTTCTTTTTACACTTGATATTTTTGATATTGCTGGATGTAACTGGGACCCTGCGTACACAATTTTGTTCCACCTCATGTACCACATGACGCGAATGACAATAAAGAACCTTGACTTGACTAAGGTCTAAAACTCTGCTTTAACTAATATTTACACAGAATATTGGTAAAATCTTTTCTATAGTTTAAAATTAACCCCTTTAAGCTCTGTAAACTATTGATGCCTATATATTCAGACAATGTAAAACACAAATTATACTTGTGCAGTTACAGAACAAGATCACATAATCTACTACTCACCATCCCCATCATTCCAAAGGGAGCAAGAGGGCCAGCCTAAAAAACGTGACAGCTTAAATTCAAGTATAAATAAAATACGCAATATATTAAACTCATTTGTGCAATAAACAAACAACCCATTACCACAGCAGGCTGTCTGCGTGCTGCTCGATGTGGCTGTATCTGGGGTGCAAGAGCAAATGGATCCATCCCAAATGGCCCAAACATACTTCTCATTTGGTGCCTGTGAGCAGCAAACGGATCCCTAAAAGAAATTAAACAAGTGTGGTTATTTAAACTGCACTCTAAGGAGAAAAGGTACATTTAAATTAAATACAGGGAAGAACCTGGTCAAATTTATCAAGCTGAAAGCAAAGTATTGTTTACTCAAGGTCTACTGGAAGTCCAAACCCAGTTTTAGGAACTCATAGGAACCTAAAACTGGGTTTAAGACTTTCAACCAGTCCTGGAAATCTGGTTTGGTAAAAAGCTTATGGTGTGCTGCATTGATTTGATATCAAGATATTAATATATATATATATATATATATATATTGTAAATTTTTTGCAGCTCAAATATCAACTCATTAAGTAGATCCTTTAAACTAATACAAAGTCAAACATTCTCATGTTTCAGGCTTGTCATTTCATATTTTATTTTTGTTTGTTCTCATATCTGTTAGGAAAAATGTATATTTCAAAAAGCTATATGAGGAATAAGACAGCTTGAGCCTGCTTTTGTTATTTTTCACTACATTCAAATTAAAGTAAAAGAAAAATAAAATCATACTCAAAATTATGGCTGTATGATAACAGAAAAACTTGTGACGTGCCATATAATATTATATATAATATAATATAATATTGCCATGATTTTATAAGTTGCAATAAACACATTTTCCTTACTCCACTCTGTATCTGTCATCACTATCATTTCATATCTGATGACAGTGATGACTATAACATGGTGAGGCCAGTGACAGTCTGTGGGATTGACCACACTTGTTATTAATATGCAGAACATTAAAGCAGGGTGTTTCAACCATGTTGGTCCATGATTTACCGGCACGGCAGTCCTTTGGTATAGATACTGCAATCACACAAATTTCAATGACAACAATTACTTTTTTTATAAAATGCGCTACCCTACTCAAAATGCAGTTCTGCTATAACATTTTTAATAATAGAGGCATCAACCAATCTCACTTTCTACACCACCTAATACTTGTTAACGTGTTTGTTTTCACTATGAATGAAACTCAAACGTCCAATGATGGAGGATTTCTGTCTACACGAGAACCAAACTTTGTAAAAATTCACATTTATTTTAGGGTTGGGAGTAAAAACTACATATTGATTGGGTTAGGGAATATCATTTTGTAATAAGATACATTTAGGATAATAAACTAGGCAAAACGTGTCAGCAGTGTGAGGGCTGATCGTGTAAGGTTAATATACTTCAGTTTTGACATTAGACATCATTTAGAGTATTTCCAAAATACAAAAGAATAATCTTCATGCACTTGCAGTACAGGGTAAAGGCGATTATGTAAATATCCTGTACAAGAAATGACTGGAAAGGACTAGATGTGCCAACAACCACATCCCAAACAGCTTAAGTGATTATTTAGTAAACAAAAGAGTAGCATTAATCAGTTGTTGCTGTTGAAAATATATTTATTTGCTTTTCTCAGACAGCTCTTATATCACTATTTGGTTTATTGTCTACCTAATATGGTGGCCCTCTAAGCTAGGCCCCCACTACAGCTGGCTAGAATAACGAAAGGTAGGCTACCTGCTTCAGGGACAACGGGAAATTACAAGTTTACACGAATAAATGCAGCTTTCAGCCGCTTACTAAGAGTAATATCTGAACAAAACGTCATAAATGACAGTACTTACATCATGAAGGGGTCGTCGTCGGCGTCGTTCAAGAAGCGAAACATGTTGGGTGATTTAACTCAGCTGGCCTGTGTTAGCCAGCTAACCAGTGGGAAAAAAAGAGTAACAGGCTCCGGCTCGAGTCAGGCGGAAATGCTGGACCTCCTGTTCGAAAACACGGAACCGCAACTATCACTTGTTAATAAATGAGGCATGCAGCTCTCACTCCCACAAGACTGTAAATTCCAGAAATCTGAGAGGAGAAAAACATGCAAACGGAAGTCAGTCGGCTAACAAAGGGAAGCCCAAAACACCGCTGCTATCAAGTTAGCATCAAAGCTAGCAGCTAAGACTTCCGGTCTGGGATTTTTCAAAATAGTACCTTCTCACATATGAAAGTAAATCATAAACTTTTAAACCTCTAATAATCAAAATAATAATAATAATAATAAAAATACTCTTATGTTAAAGTTTAGAATAGTGTAAAATATACTACTCGTTAAGTTCATATTTCACTACCACTGAATAAAACTACATTAGAAAATGGCCTATTGAAGTTTTTCTTTGCAGAAATTATGATTTTTCTCAAATTTAAGAGTTCTTAGTATTTTCAGATGAACTGATAGTTTGGGACACACTTGTCTTATCAACTGATTCTAAAAAAAAGTGTTATTTTGTGATATTTTCCTTTCTCTCCTCTCAAACCCAGTCAGTGGAAGCAGATGGTCGCTTGTCCTGAACCTGGTTCTGCTAAAGGTTTCTTCCTCATGAGGGAGTTTTTTCTTTCCACTGTCGCCTTCATGCTTGCTCAAGATGACTCTGTGACAAAGTTAAGACTCAAAGCAGTCTGCTGGCTCCTCAGATAAATAACGTTATTAAATTACTTTTGATGTAAGTGAATGTTTCTGTTCAGTGCCCTGATGACTTCATTTGTGACTTGGTGCTATATAAATAAACTGAATTGAATTGAATTTATAAACAAGTGTTACAGACAATTTTCCTCTTCACCACTGTAACTATAGTTCTGACAGACAGGTGACATTTATTAACCTTTATTTAACCAGGC
The DNA here is from genome assembly GCF_014905685.2 of Nematolebias whitei. Taxonomy (NCBI): domain Eukaryota; kingdom Metazoa; phylum Chordata; class Actinopteri; order Cyprinodontiformes; family Rivulidae; genus Nematolebias; species Nematolebias whitei. The sequence goes on from NC_056502.1 coordinate 14,778,999, forward strand.
AAATCCCATTGAGATCACAGATCTCTTTTGCAAGGGAGGCCTGGGCCTGAAGGCAGACTAACATGCATGTTTTTAGTCTGTGGGAGACATGATCTAAGTATGTTGTATAAGTTTTATAATTCTCTCTTGTAAAATATTTTAGTAAGATTTGAATCGTTGATTTATTTATTTGCACATTTATTCACATAGATTTTTGTTTTTTTTTGCCAAAGGTTCAATGACTAAAATAATAACTTGGCATTTTCTGTATAAGCTTAAATCATGATAAAAATTGTAACTAAAATAACTTTGAAATTGATAGATTTTGGGGTATTTATGGAAAATTTTTCTTGCTTTTAATAGTAAAATGCTTTTACCAAAACCAAAACAAACAAAAAATATGAATACAAATGAAGGAAACCACATTTTATATGTTTGGAAAAAAAAAAGCATACAGTTGGAAAGCTGGCAAAGAACAATCTGTGCCCCATTGAGCCTAAAAGTGGTGAGAAATTGGCACGTGAGCTCAGAGATGTCAAATACTGGAGAAGTTTCCACACCAAGTTTAAAATAACATCATGTATTTGGAAAATTAAGCTGTTAAATTATCTTTTCTTGTGATGTATTTGTCTCTCACTATTCTGGTCTTTGTTATTTTTCTTCCTTTTCAAACAGCAAAGAGTTAACTATGTGTTTGATGAAGTATGGCAGTCTTGGAAACTCCAGAGGCCAAAACTAAGAAAAAACGTGTTCTCCTATAGATAAATGCCAACAGTGAAACATGTAAAGGTATAAAAATGGGATACTGTACTTTTTTATATAAAAAAAGGGCAGAACAAAACAAAGCAAAACAAAATTCAAAGATAAACCAGAGAAAACAGGAAATCTAATGCTGTTGGACTTTATTATTGTTATCGATTTGTTGCTCCTATAGTGAGTGAAGTTCCAAGTACTCCAGTATGCATGTGACATTGGGTCATAGGCTTTTCTGTAGTCAATCCAGGCAGTGCACAGGTTTGTGCGCCTGGTCTTACAGTCTTGAGCTACGGTTCTGTCTACCAGTTACTGGCACTTGGCTTCCCTGGTGTTGATGCCTCGCTCAGGTGTTGACCCATATAGCATAAAAAGTGCTACTTTTAAAGTATGAATTTAATTTGTAGAAGTACATTTTCAGACTAATAAAATAAATGATTTCTATCATGATGTGCTATGTTGGGGGTTTAGCAGTCCTGGTGCCAGCAGAATGAATCTGATGCACATTCAGATTTGTCTTGATTTAGTTCAGAGATTTCTTCAACCAGGTGGCTGAATAAACAGGTTAGAAAGATTCCCCATAATGCAGATAGCTTTATTATTTCATATCTACCTGAAAATGTTCTCCAAAAAGAAGAATGAAACCATAATTCCTGTCATTTTCACCACGTTGAGATGCTCTTCCTGTCAGTTACACTCACTGTTACTGGACCAAGATGTGATGCAGCTCAGATCAGTAGTGTCTCTATAAGTGTTTGTGTTTAAACACATTCTAATAAAAGGATAAAAAAAATAAAATAAAGGTGCTATGTTTTATATGTTTAAAAAGGGAGGCAGCATTTACAACCAAAATTGATTGGATGGATGGGTGGCTGGATAGATAGATAGATAGATAGATAGATAGATAGATAGATAGATAGAT
>NC_056502.1:14780662-14835701 GCF_014905685.2 Nematolebias whitei
TAGATAGATAGATAGATAGATAGATAGATAGATAGATAGATAGATAGTGCTCTTCTAGGAATGTCCACAAGGCGGCAGTGTTTGTTCCCCCTCAAGAGCTGCGGACAGTGTGATGTGCGCATGCGCAGAAAGTAATTAGACCCACAAACCCGGATGCAACCAACGCCTAGTCTGTCGGTAGAAAAACGGTGAGTAGGTGCAGAAAAATATGATTAATTTGAACTGTTCCTAGCTAATTATGCAGTGGTACACATAAAAAAACATCACGCAGGATCCTGAAATGATTATGTAGATAAAAACGTTTATTACTTTTACAAATATCATAAGTTCCCCAACGATGAAGCTCAAAATTAGTGCTGGCTTACATCTTTGTAGGAAAGAAATCAAAGTTGTCTTAAATGGTCACTTATCAGCCTCGTTTGTGCTGAATATAAATGTATGTTTTTCTCGTTATGGTTGTCATGAAGTCAAGTCACTCTCCATGGGAGTTTAAGTGCCTAAAGACGTGAGTTTACAGTTTAGACAAAAGCTAACTTTGTTTGACTCCCATCCTGTTTAGAATCAGCGTCCAGCCTTTTACTTTAAGTGGTAACTTTTTCATTATGGTTTTAAATGTTTTTGGCTTTAGGTTACAGCAGGTTTCAGATGTCAGGTTTTATTCCAGAGTTCAGTTTATTTAGCGGAAGTGTTGTCGGTATCCGCTTCTAGATCACATTGGGGCAAACAGGCCTTCTCTTTTACTCGGGCTTTTTTCTGGTATGAAACCTATGCGGAAGTTATTTCACGTCATTAGTAATATTTGTTCGCACAAGCCTAGTAAGACCCAAGGGCCTTAATTTTTTATTTCTTACATTTATAGAAACGGATACATTACCTGGTTGTCTAGGTTGTTAAACTTTATGAAAGTAAAAAGAGTAGGGATGGTTAACTATTTACCAGTTTTCTGTCAGTAATCTGATTAGTTACCATCCACATCTGGTGTAAATAGTTTATCAATCTAGCTAAATATCCTTTAAATGATTTCTGTTTTGTTGTGTAAAAGCCTTCCATCAAAGCATTATGTTAAAAGCAGCAAAAAGGGTACAATATTTTCCTCTCAGGTGTATAATATTAATATACCTCTTTGATTTTCCCCTATTCACTAGAATAATTGTAAGTGGGGACATTTCCTGACTGACTTCTTCCATGTGTCTTGTTTTTAATTGGTTTACATAAAGTTATAAGACGACCTAACGTGCTGTCTTAATCAGGAAGGTGCGTTTATTCAAAGTAACACTTTAGATTTTTCTGATTCTTATAGTAATTTAGTTGTTTCTAATGGGTTTTAAATCACTCTGAGCTTTTCTTTAGCATGTGTGCTAATAAACTTGCAGCCTGTCCACTTTAACAGTTGAGGGATTAAAGTATTCAAAGTTTCTACTTGGTTTTTATTGAATATGCAGCCTGTTGGTATTTCTGTTCTCGTTTCCGGCTCATTTCCAACAATGAGGATCACCCTAATAAGAAGGAAAAACCGCTTTGTAAACCACTAAGCAACACTGCAAACCCTCTGTAGTAGTTTTTTAAAAAGTGAACCTGACAAAGTTTACAAGGAAAAATGGTTTGCATAAGCAGGATCCATGATCTTTTACCCACTTCTTCCTTTTCGGATCATGGTGGTCGCTGGTGCCCATGTCCAGCTGTCACTGTATGAGAGGCGGAATAAACCCTGGACAGGTCTGCAGTCCATCACAGGGACACATGGAGACAAACGAGACAAACAACCATTCACTCTCTCACTCACACCTAGAGACAATTTAGAGTTACCAATCAGCCTAACATGCATGTTTTTAGTCTGTGGGAGGAAACTGGGGTACCTGGAGGAAACCCATGCATGCACGGAGAGAACATGCAAACTCCATCCAGAAAAGTCCCGGGCCTGGATTTGAACTTGCAACCTTCTTGCTAAGAGGCGGCAGCTCTACCAACTGCGCCATCATGCCACATAAGCAGGATACAATTCAATTCAGTTTATATCGCGACAAATCACAACAAAGTTGTCTCAGAGCACTTTATAGGAACATTCACATACATAGAAAAGCCAGTTAGTAAAGTTTTCTATCTAAGGAACACGCATGTCTGATAAATTGGTAATTAAGTACAATGTGTTGTATCATGACACATTAAGTGTGGGCTCTTAAGAAACTCCATTGAAATCAAATTTACTTCAAAAGTGAATGTAAATAGCACAGTTTAGCCCTAACTGTTATAACGAAATAAGAGCAGTCCTCATAAATGAATAAAAGTATACACTGCCTGCCCCCCCAAAAAGTTGCCATCAAAAAAAAAGGTTGCACACTAATATTTCATTGGACCGCCTTTAGCTTTGATTACAGCATGCAGTCACTGTGGCATTGTTTCATTGAGCTTCTGCAATGTCACAAGATCTATTTCCATCCAGTGTTGCATTAATTTTTCACCAAGATCTTGCATTGATGACTAGGCACTAGGCATGATGGGTAATCACTTCACCTGCCTCTCTTCTTACCCTGATGCACCCATCACTCTGGAACAGGGTAAATCTGGACTCATCAGACCACATGACCTTTTTCCATCGCTCCAGAGTCCAATCTTTATGCTCCCTAGCAAATTGAAGCCTTTTTTCCAGTTAGCCTCACTGATTAGTGGTTTTCTTAAGGCACAGCTTTTCAGTCCCAATTCTTTGAGTTCCCTTCACATTGTGTGTGTGGAAATGTTCTTACTTTCACTATTAAACATAGCGCTGAGTGCCACTGTTGTTTTTCTTCCATTTGATTTCACCAAACGTTTAAGAGATTGCCGATCACGATCATTCAGAATTTTTTTCTGGCCACATTTCTTCCTTGAAGACGATGGGTCCCCACTATCTTTCCAGTTTTTAATAATGCGTTGGACAGTTCTTAACCCAATTTTAGTAGTTTCTGCAGTCTCCTTAGATGCTTTCTCTGCTTGATGCATGGCAGTGATTTTACCCGTCTCAAACAGACTGACATCTTTTCCATGATCACGCGATGTGTCTTTCCACATGGTTGTTTAAGAAATGAGAAGCAACTCATTGCACCAGCTGGGGTTAAATAACTTGTTGCCAGCTGAAAGATAATCGCCCACGCAGTAATTATCCAGTAGGAGACTCGTACCTATTTGCTTAGTCAAATCCAGGTGGCAACTTTTTTTTTGGCCAGGCAGTGTAGTTATCCCAATTTATCCGTGAGACAAACATTAAGTAATCCCATCTACAATAGGAATAAGAATTTTGAAAGTTCTTTTTGTAAGGAATAATAAGTACCCGGTAATCAAAATGCTCTGCAGATAAATCGGCATGTCTCCCATCATTTTGTCACGCTCTAGATGTGCGTTGCTTGGTGTTTTCTTGTAGTCGTGTACGTTTATTTAGATGGTACTAAGTGTGTCTTACTTCCTCTCTCAGGTCTCGTTTGCTAACTGGTGTATGTTGACACATTTTCACCCTTTTTCTGCTGTGGTTTTGCAGATGCAGACGATAAAATGTGTCGTGGTAGGAGATGGTGCAGTTGGAAAGACCTGCTTACTGATCTCCTACACAACCAACAAGTTTCCTTCAGAATATGTGCCAACAGTAAGAAGATTTAATGAAGCCTGAGGCTGTCTTTAGGTCTCTTCATGACTGGAATACACTGAGCTCATGCACTGCCTTATGGTTTCTTAACTTTTGTTTTAGGTGTTTGACAATTATGCAGTGACAGTGATGATTGGAGGAGAGCCTTATACGCTCGGTCTCTTTGACACAGCAGGTAAATATGATCTATAGTTTTCTATCATGATTCTGCCACTTATAAACATATAAATGTCTTTGTGTCAATTTGTGATCAATGCCTTCAGGTCAGGAAGATTATGACAGGCTGCGTCCTCTCAGCTACCCACAAACGGACGTCTTCCTCGTGTGTTTCTCTGTCGTTTCCCCCTCGTCGTTTGAAAATGTCAAAGAGAAGGTCAGTTTCTGAGGAAAGTTTCACACTGACGTTTCTAATGTAATGTTTCTGCTGTGGCTTTTAGCTTGACAGAAGCTGGTGAAAAGCTTGAAAAGATGCAAATTTAATAATAAAAAAAAAACCTTTTGATATTAAAAACTAATGTATTTTCCTGAACGGACAGAGAGGTGCACCACCGTGGGAGCGCACAGCCTATTGAGTTTCTCTCACGTTGAGAGAGGCCGTTTCTACTACTTCAGTTTTTCTAAATATTAACTCTAAAAGACAAATAATTAAATACTCCAGATTGTAACAAAGATGTGTCTCTCCGTTTAACTTTATTTTTCCCCCAAACGCATGAAGTTCTCTCTGAGAGTCAGTTGCAGGTGTTTGTAGTTTATCATATATATCTAAATAATTAATGTATACATGGTTTTATAGCATTAACGAGGTGTTGTGGCAGTTTGGATGAGCTAAACTTGATTATATTGAGAACCATAGTGAGAGGAAACTGTACCGTGATTAATGTAGTAAATGATCAAATATGAAAAATAAATGGTATTAAATCACTACATGAGCAGAAATCCTGTAAATGACATAATAATTTCAAAGTAGAAATTTGTCAGTCTGGCAAATTAAAAAAATTATAATTTTAAGGTAATTTAAAAACTGCAAAGACTTCATGTGTTAGATTTAAAAAATATATCTGACAACCCCTCAATTGAAAACACTGAAATTACATAAAATTACACTAGAGGAAAGTTGTTAAACATGTCACTTCCTTCAGAATGTTGTTGGTTTTGATGATGCTTCATAAAAGAACACTATACTGTGTACTTTAACTAAGGTCATATACACAGTATACTGTGTACCAGTACTTTTACTAAGGTCAGGTCATGTACACAGTATATTATGGACTTTTTCTTAGGTCACGTACACAGTATACTGTGTAATATTACTAAGATACTGTGTACTATTACTAAGGTTATGTACACAGTATTATCTTTATGTGAAAACTGTTGAAGTGTCCTGTATGCAAGAAAATGTGTCCTTTGTGTATATGTATTGTTGGGTCCAAAGAGGCCCTGTGATGGACTTGCGACCTGTCCAAGGTGTACCCCGCCCCTCGCACAGTCATTGCTGGACATGGGCACTGGCAACCCCCGTGACCCAAAATGGAAGAAGCGGGTAAAAGATAATGGATGGGTCAAAAGAGGACAAGTCCAAAAATTTTTTTCTGCTTTAATATGTTTTCATATTGTAGTTTTAAATTGGTGCTTTTACACTGAAGGAACCTTTTCTCACCGTTTCAGGTAGTTTTCTTGTTTTGAATCCACAGTGCAGGAACTGTGTCTGTGTGCACTTACCATGTTTTCCGGATTATACGTCGCTCTGGAGTCTAGGTCGCATCGTCAAAAAACGCCTCACGAAGAGGGAAAAAAACTTTATCAGAGTCAGAGATTCTTTATTGTCGTTCGCAACGAAATTATGTACACAGGGTCCCAGTTACATCCAATAATAAAATGTAAAAGAAAAACGGTAATAAGATCTAAGATATGAACTAAGAAAAACAAAAACTAAATATACACTAAGCACTAGTAGCATAAAAACATTACGTCAAACAGCAGCACGAACATGAGTGTGTGTGTGCAGATGAGTATGAATGAACACGGCAACATGAAACAGATCAGCAGCAACATGAAACAGATCAGCAGCAACATGATGTGATATTTCACAGTGATGATCCTTGTTAGAGATTCATGAGTCTAACAGCCTCAGGGGAGAAGCTGTTCCTCATTCTAGTGATTCTACACTTAATGCTCCTCAACCTCCTTCCTGAGGGGAGTGTGGCAAAAAGTGTGTGCTGGGTGAGTGGGGTCCTTCATGGTGTAGGTGGACCTCTTCTTGCATCTGGAGGTGTATATGTCTTTGATGGTGGGGAGACTGACTCCAGCAGACTTCTGTGCAGCCTTCACCATTCTTTGCAAAGCTTTTCTTTCTGCAGCTGTGCAGCCTCCATGCCGCACGTTGATGCTGGACCACATGAAGCTCTCCACTGCACACCTGTAGAAGGAGGTGAGGACTGAGCTTCTCATACCAGCTCGTCTCAGCCGCCTGAGGAAGGTAGAGTCTCTGATGAGCTTTCTTGATCAGGCTGGTAGTGTTGTCGCTCCAGCTGAGGTTGTCATTCATGTGTACACCCAAGTACTTGTAGCTGGAGACCACTTCCACCACAGATCCTCTTATGTTCAGGGGGTGTAGGTGTGTTTGTTCCTTCTGAAGTCCACGATTATCTCATTTGTCTTCTTCACATTGATGTGAAGGTTATTCTCTTTGCACCAGCTCTCCAGGTGTTCCACCTCCATATAAGTCACTTCGGAGTATAAGTTGCATTTATTTAGAAGTTTATTTCACAAAGTACAGACATTTAATCTTAAAATAACGATAACACACAGAACATACAGGATCCTGAACAGGTTTAATTAACGTAACAAGCCATCAAGTCTGACAAGCAAGTTACCGGTAAATTCACCAATGTCATTCCACATCTCTGAATCCATTGAATTTTCTTCCTCGGTGTCGCTTCTGAACAACTCCAGAGGAAATGGGGTGGGGGGGTAGCGGTAAAGGAACAACATATAGTTGTCAAAAGCCTAGAGGGCCCTCTTGCACCTGCAAACCGTAATGTTTACTTTTTGTTTCATGTCAGTATGAATGAACATTTAACGCGTCAGTCAAAAATTGCGTCGTGAATAAGGAAGAAAAAAAAACGTACGAGTCGCTTCGGACTGTACGTAACGTCCCAGGACTGGCCAAGCTATGAAAAAATAGCGACTTAAAGGCCGGAAAATACAGTAATGTTTTAGCTCCTACTTAGTCTTTACAGCTTTTTTTCAGCTTGTTCTGACCTTGCTTGTGATAAAGTAGACATGATCAGACCAGTTGAATGGAGCAAGCAGAGCATGCACCCTGCAACTGTTGCATAAAAATATATTGTTTCAGTGAGCACAGGCTTTTCTGTCTGACTTTACAGCCTCAAAAGGCTGTGGTGTTGATCAGTAGGTGGTACCTAGTTTCAACTTTCAGTTCTCTTCTGGATATAAACATTTACAGTCCTGTTAACTTTGTACACAGGCTGTAAAGGGGTTGTCTGTATTCACGACATTATTTGCTTTCATGCTGAACTTCCTAAATTATTCAAAGTTGTAACACAGTGTTGAACTTTTTACAGACTGTTAAATCATCTCGTAAAGCTCTGAGGCACACAAACCTCTGAAAGGCTCATTACTGTCCGCTGTCATGGAAGTAGGGGGATCATGTAACCAGTGTGTGCGCGCATGCATGTTTTGTTTGTTTTTTGTGTATCTGTTAGCAAAATGTATTGTTAACGGATTAACAAAATAGAACTGATCTCAAAGCAATCATTGAATGTACCTCTACAGCTAATTAACTTTTGGAGTCGACCCGATTGCAAAATGTCCGCCACTGCTAATTGACCAAATTAGCTATAACAATTTTTGATACGGTAGTAGCTGAGAGTCATCCTCAGCATGTGCTCTGAGCACTAACATATTAAATATTGGGAGATTGTGCATAAAGTTTATTTTATTTTTTTCAAAACTTGACTAATAAAGCCGTAATTTTATAATTTTTCAACACAGTACATGATCTTTGACATGACAAATGGCAGACGATATGGACTTTAATTTGAATTAGGTGTTTCAGTGTCAGTTTACTTTTTTTTTAATTGAATTTTGTTTTTATTGACTTGATTGTCGCTACTATGTGTTGAAAATGAAGGTGGACCAGAAAGCTACAAATAAATAGCCCACTGTGATTAATAATGAAGTAGTCTGACTCTCAGTAATATCGCAAACATGTTTCTATTTGTGTTTATTAGTTTTAAATCTTCTAACAGGTTTCTGGTTATATATATGAAAGTAGCATCCCTTAAAGACATTTATATCCACATCACCTTTCACAACAAAGCTTTAAACAAAGATCTTGAGCGATCTGGTAACTTTCTGAACATGTGATAAGGATCCGCACCTGCGCACCTACCCATCCAGGCTGTCATATTGTAAAGTTTGCATATGATACAGTGGTGGTTGGATGCATCACAAACAATGATGAGTCTAGCTACAGGCAGGAGGTGGAACACCTGGAGAGCTGGTGCAGGAAGAACAACCTTCACATCAGTATGAAGGAGATAATTGTGGACTTCAGAAGGAACAAACACACTTAAACCCCACCCCCACCCCGAACATAGGATCTGTGGTGGAAGTGGTCTTCAGCTACAAGTACTTGGGTGTGCACCTGAATGACAACCTCAGCTGGGGCAACAACATCAATGATCAAGAAAGCTCATCAGAGACTCTGCTTCCTCAGGCTGCTGAGGCGAGCTGGTCTGGGAGCTCAGTCCTCACCTTCTTCTACAGGTGTGCAGTGGAGAGCATCCTGTGCTCCAGCCTCAACGTGTGGCGTGGAGGCTGCACAGCTGCAGAAAGAAAAGCTTTGCAGAGAGTGGTGAAGGCTGCACAGAAGACTGTCGGAGTCAGTCTCCCCACCATCACAGACATTTACACCTCCAGATTCAAGAAGAGACCTGCATCATGAAGGACACCACTAACCCAGCACACACTTTTATCAGCCTCGTTTGTGCTGAATATAAATGTATGTTTTTCTCGTTATGATATGGAGTTTAAGTGACTAAAGACGTGAGTTTACTGTTTAAACAAAAGCTAACTTTGTTTGACTCCCATCACCTTTAGAATCTGCATCCAGCCTTTTGCTTTAACAGATAACTTTTTAATTATAAATGTTTTGCCCCACTCCCCTCTGGCAGGAGGTTGAGGAGCATTAGGTGTAGAACCACTAGACTGAGGAACAGCTTCTACCCTGAAGCTGTTAGACTCATGAATCTTTAACCAGGATAATCACTGTGGAAAAAAAATCACTGTAATGCCACTTGATTGTTGATATGTGCTGCTGATTATCCATGCTGCTGATCTCATGCTGCTGATTTATTTCATGCTGCTGTGTTCATTCGTAGTCCTCTGCTCACACAGACTCATGTTTGTGCTGCTGTTCGTCGTGTTGTCTTTGTACTACTAGCGCTTAGAGTATTTTTAGTTTAACATATTTCTTAGTTCATATCTTATTACTGCTTTTCTTTACAATTTATACTTTTGTTGGATGTAACTGGGATCATGTGTTCACAGTTTCGTTCTACTACATGTGCCAAATGTGGTGCGTATGGTATGACAAATAAAGAAAATGACTTTTGACTTGGATGACTCACTTACTACCACACCATATACGTAAAACTGGCTGATTTACCGGTAGTCAAATTAGCTGTGGAGGCCATCTTGAATGGGGTTTAGTCTGGTTTTTATGCTGAAAGTGCTGGTTTGAAAACTCAATTTTTATCGGTCTGGAGAGATGTTATCCACATATTTAAAAAGGGAAATGGCCAAGCTTCACCATGACACAAACATTATACAAAGGGATTGCCCGGTAGCAAAATATTAAAGAGGTTTATTGAAATTAACAAGTTTTATCTGGGGTTACAATACGTAACCAACGTTTTGAAGGAGATGTAAAGGATTATAATTAAAATGGTTATACCTGTAAGAAAGCATTTGATTTAAGGGGAGATTTGGAAGATAATATGCTTTTTTAGTTACTGGGATTAGTAGATGTCTTTATGAACTCATTTTTACACAGATCTGAGTTATGGCAAAAATTAATACTTCCTTTTTTTGCACAACAACCCGCACTCCTTCAAGCTCATTTTGCCAGCACGGGTGACATATTTCATTAATGAACAGATTTTTTTTATTTTAATCTTGTCATTTCCAGTGGGTACCTGAGATTTCCCACCATTGTCCAAGCACACCTTTCCTATTGGTGGGCACACAAGTAGACCTGCGGGACGACACCAACACTGTGGAGAAGCTGGCGAAGAACAAACAGCGTCCCCTTTACCCCGAGAGTGGCGAGAAGTTGGCGCGTGAGCTCAGAGCTGTCAAATACGTGGAGTGCTCCGCGCTCACACAGGTACGAGACGAATTTCCACCTCGCATTTAAAATGACATCACCATATTTGGAAAATTAGGCAGCTATTGTTCTTCTCTCATGGTTTTATTCTTTTAATTTTTCTCCTGAAACAGCGAGGACTTAAGAATGTATTTGACGAGGCCATACTGGCAGCGTTGGAACCTCCTGAGACCAAATCTAAGAAGAAGTGTGTTCTGCTATAAAGGAATGCCAACAGTGAGCGATGTAACGGTGTGAGAGATTGGTGGTATTATTCAACAGATCAAGTTTTTTCTAAACAAAGGACAAAACCAAAGGGTTATAGACGTACAGTGCCATTAAGATTAATTGTGCCTTTGGAAAAAAAACTGAGGCTAAAGTCGCAAAGTTTCAACATGCAATAAGTGCCACTCAAGTCCATTTCTGAAAGATTTTTAAAACTTTTTAATTATTTTTTTTTTACATTCAGGTGTCCCCTCTTATCCTCTCATGGTTCTTTGCCCTTTTTAAAATATTTTCTGGTAGTAAGTGACCTTTTAGTCTTACTATGTTTTAGTAAAAGGAAATTGGGAGGACACTTAATACGTACTGTTAGTATCTTTGAACGTTACCTGGTACTTTCTGTTCTGCCCCTGCTGGATCGGCTAATGAAGCCCAATCACTCCAAACAAACTGTTATGTTTACTACTTTCCAACTCCCAGCATCCTCTAGGGAGGAAATGTATTTTCACAAGTTTTCATTTTCCGGTGAATTTCTTTTATTTTTTTTAATCGTTGTTTTGGGGAATCTTTTTAGGCTTTTTTTTATCTTAAAAACTTGAAAAAAAATATTTTTTTGTTTAAATTTTGTCTGTCTTATCCTGTTTTTATTGTTAGACGACCAAGAGTGATATATATAAAAAGAGAAAATTGTGATATTTTTTGATTGATGGAGTTAGATGACTCTTTCTGCTGAATTTATGGGTGTTTTAATTTGCAGGATGTTTTTAAATAAAATGCTTTTACTAAAAATAAAAAGGAGTCCCAATTTACAATTTTCTACTTTATAATTTGTTAGATTCTGCCATAAAATACATTTTGTTGTATGATGGGTGGAAGTTTGGCACTTTATAGAAAGAAAGCTCAGTGCTCATTTTCCAACCTGAGATTTATTGCTGACAACCACCTTGTGTCGAAACCTCGTTTGGAAGACCTTTACCCCCCTCGTTGACACTTTGTACGTTTAGTACATTGGTCTGTGATTAGAGAGGAAATTGCTGCTCATATAAAAAGCGCAAATAAGAAAGTGTGGCAGCTTTTACACGAGATCACAAATGACAAACTGTAATATGCTTAGTAGAAACAAGTTTAAGGTCAAAAGTCAAAGTAAAGTATTTGAAAATGCATGAATGCTGATTTATTATTCAGTTTTCCTGTTTTGCTTCCTGTTTGTTATTTCAGTCAAACTACTTCTTTATAGGCTGTTTTATTTTTTACAAATTCATATTTGAAAGAGTACACTTTGACTTTTTAGTATTTAACTGTTACTTTTTGAGTTAACTATTTACATTTACATTTATTCTCTCAAACCTAAAACTTGCCCCCCCCCCCCCCCACACACACACACACACACTCCTTTTAAACTTTTTAGCTATACTTTTGCTACATTTATCTACAGTTTAGCCACAGTCCTGCTGATTTTAGTTTTTCAGCTATGGTTTTGCTGCATTTTGCTTAAGCAATTGTTTTGCTACTTTTAGCTATTAGCTATTGTTTTGATATTTTTAACCTTGTAGCTTCTATTTTGCTTTTAGCTTTCAGTTAGGCTTTGTTAAATGTAACCTTTTAAAACAGTTTTGTTGGTTTTCAACATTTTGAAACAGCTTTGCTAATTTTTACTTTCAGTTCTGCTCGTTTTAACTATAATCATTAATGTTTCAATAAATGTCAGCAAAGAGGTTCAGCAGTCACACTGCATGTTCTACAAAAATGCACTTTAGTATTTATATAAATCCTCTTTGGGACCACAGTTTTATTTGGTAATTTTTTAAAGTTAGTCAAAATGAATTAAACAATTGCAAATCTGCCGGCCAACACAAAGATATCACATTGTTGCACAGGTATAAATGCTCACAGTGGCAGAAGTTTTTCATGATTTTATTTTAAACAGACAAACTAATCAAAGGTTTGAATCCAGATATGTGCAAAGAGGCACTCAAGAATTAACTGGTGGCTTCTACCAAGAATGAAAAATAATGGATAAAATGTTTTTGTTTCAACATTTTGTTTATGAATTTGGTAAAATTGTTCTGCAAAGTGCTTTATAGTGTTTCTCAGTCACCTGTTCCTACTCATACACTGGTTCCTGTCGTGTTTTCTACACTTTCTGTACAGCACATTTTAATGCTCGTACCCCTTTGAGTTTAATGTGAGCCCATGGGGTCTTAGTGTTTTGCCCGAGGACTCTTCGGCACGCTGCAGAGGCTGGGGATCAAACCTCCAATCCTCCTAATGAAAAAAAAAACCTAAAATCTACTCAAAACTGATAAAGAGTAACGTAAAGACACCCTGATGTTCTATATCGACTATTTTAGATTTTTCTGAGCAGACCTAAAAGCGCTGCCTCTGCAGGAGCATGTTGAAGAATTTCTCATGAGGGTGAAGGGCAAAAACAAAACCGACACTGATGTAAGTAAAGGTTATTCTCACTGCTCAAGGCTGAATTGAAGCAAAAACTGACAAATAAATAAACCAGAGTCAAAAAGGAAACATAAATACAGTAAAATATTCAAAGACCTGCTACTCTAAAACACAATAAAAAGGTGGCAATATTTTGGTTAGTTTTGGTTAAGTTCAGCTTCAAAAGCTTTGTCAGGTCATTGAGTTACTGTTGTACGTATGTGTTCGCTTGAACATCTGTGCCTTTTTGTCTGTTTCAGTGCTTTTAATTTGAGATAAATGCATAACTTTGTTGTTTTTTCTGCTTTTTAAAATTTAGTTTGCAGTTTACATCAGAGAGCCTCATCAGAAAGATGATCAAACTTGGCACATAATGAACGGAAAGTTGTGTATTGTTGATTACTTCTTTGTGGCGACGTTGCCTCGAATATAAATGTACTTTTGAAAAACCTGTTTACTTCCCCTTAAATGGTGCCACGTTTGTAAAGAAAATAACTTGTCAAATCTCTGCTAACAGTTTGTTACACTGTTGACACTTGTTGGGTCTTTATTTTATTGACTGGATGATTGTCTAAAAAGACAGCTATTTACATGTTAACAATTCAATATTTTAACTAACAAGCCTTGGTAGCATGTGGAAGAACCATACACAGCTACAACAATCTGGCATTCTCAAACAAACTGCACACACAGATTGGTCCCACAAGTATTTAAATGGGGTTGAGGTCAGGACTGCAGGTTGGCCGTTCCACCTTCTCTACTCCCAAATTCTGCAGGTAGACTCTGATGAACCTTGCTCTGTGGGGGCGAGCTTAGTCATCTTGGAGAATGGATTTAGGTTTCACAGTGACGATACGTGATTGCCACCGATTGCTCACAAGAGCTGAAAATCAGGTGCCAATGAGACAATCTTGTTTTTTTTTTTGTTTTTTTTAAGACTTCAGTTGTCCTGTCCAGTGAACGGCACCAAGAGTCAATGGCAGAATAAACGGATTGGGAGAGAAGTTTGGCATGGTTTTCATGACACCACAAGCTCAACACTGCTGATCAACCCAAAAATGCCTTTTCAGAACAAACGTGGCACCATTTAATGAAAAAACTCTTATAACAGTTTTACACTCTGCAGGTGTGAATGGTGACTGTGTTCTTGCACTGCTGGCAACGAACTGAGCAGCACCACGAAAACTTGCAGGAGCATCGCTGCACCACCTCAGCTCGGCCCGCTCTGTACCCTGGTCCGCAGCACACCAGCTCACAGCCATCGGGTGCCAGCCGAGACGTACCTGGATGCGTTTCAAAAGATGGACACATCAGTTTCTAAATTCTTATTTATGGGTGGGAATTGTGGGCATTTTTTTGTGAGCGGGTATTGGTGATTCTACCATTGCATCTCCGTCCAGCAGTCCCAGGGATGCCGTTCTCAGGATCAAGATGACAGAAGTCTGGGGAGGGTGCAAGATACACAAGGTCTCTGGCAGCAGGGGGTTTGACATGGGGGTCACGGGGGAGAAGAGCTGGCCTTGATCCAATACGAGTCAATCGGACCTGGAAGGACAATGATGTCATAATGGATCGTTTTTATAATCTGGCCAACAGCTACACAAAACAAGCAGAAAGGATGTTCTAATACCTCTGTGGCTCCATCAAAGCGTTCTTTAAGCACGACGCCGACACGTCTGAACGGAGGCATGACCTTCCAGCAAGTTTTCAACTCGCATGACCCAGAGACGCCATGACACTTGCACTCCACCTGCATGTTGTGAAGGATGGCCTAAGAATGGGAGGCAGATAAACCGTAAGAGAGTCCTACAGGAAGGAGAATCAGAACTACTGTTGATGCTGCCAACCTTTCGACCGGCCTCGTTGTTGTGGAGGTTCATGAGTGGGCGTCCTGCTGACAGCCCCTTAGCCCGCTCCGGTTCATCCACAAATGTTTGGGAAAAAGCCACACCATACGACAAGTTGTCGCTGCACCCTGACCACTGGAAACCTGAGGAGGAACAAAATGGTTATAATGGCTATATGCATTATTGCAGCCTTTATACTTATTTTATTTTAAGTATGAACAAACTGACAGCAACATGCTTGAAAGATCCCACCAACAAACAAAACAGCTGTAGCAGTTTTCTTCTCCGTGTGGTCCAGAGTGGATTTACTTAGTCAGCTACAGAGAATAAGCTCACCTTCAGGACTGACCCCCTTGACCTTCCTGTCACAGCCACACCTCTCCAGCTCCCCGCGGGTGCAGGCCCGGGTCACAGCCACTGCCACGGCTACTGAGGACAAAGCATGAACGAAGGCTGCCTCACGAGTGCCTGAAAACAACAAGAGACGTCACGAAAAAATCTGTGTTTTAGGGGATGAGAAGGTAGGGATGTGAAGTTTTTATTTTTACCTTGATTCATCACTCTGCCAAATACATTGATCCCACGTGGAGTGGTGGAACAATTCCAGCGGCGATTCCTGAACTGGTGCTGACACTGAGGTAAACAGAACCAGTCTAACATCTCTAAGACACAGCAATAAAACAATTCTGTCTTGCCATACCTCTTCTATAACCATCTCGGCTGCCTTGCGTACGGACTCCATAACCTCCCCCCGTGCCCTGCACACCCCCACCTGCCCTGGGGTCAACCCCCTCAGTCGTGCGCATGGAGCAGCTCCAGACACAGGCCTGGAGCGAGGCAGCCTCGCCAGGGAGCTGGGACACACACACACACATACACACAAATGTGTCAAGGATGATTCACTGCAGGTTTGTAGGACAAAAAGAGAAGCACGCATAAATGGAAGTTGGAGAAGAAGAAGATACAAAAAGATGAGGTGTTGCGACTGGGCAGAGTTTTAGGGAGGACAGAAACGAGGAGGAAATGAGGCAAAAAACGACATTGAGGGCACAGTAAAGGCAGAAAGAAAGAAAAGAGTAAAAGGTCACCAGAAGAGAGACAAAGAAAGAGATTTAGAGACATGTCACCATCTTTTAAAAGTTATAGCATGACAAACAAACTCTTTCTCTTCCTCCCTCGCACACTAAACTTACAGCCAGTTGGTTGCCATGGCGGGGTGGGTTGCCCATAGCAACAGGAGGAGGAGTGGTGCCGTGAGATTGACAGTGGAGACAGTTGGCATCAGACTGTCCGTCTGTCCGTCTCCGTGCGTCAGGCAGGGTTGTTGGACAGCACACTGCTGCCCTCCTCCACAGTCCAAGCGCTCTGTCCGCCTGTCTCTTTTTGGTGTCGATTTATGGCTCTGGTCCAGAATCAGGGGACGGTCCCCGTATATCTGTTTTTAGGTTGACAAGTAGTCGTCAAATAAACTGCATCATTTAGTTATTCATCCTCTTCTACAAGAAGGTTTTGAACATTTCCAAACCAGCACCAGTTTTGCGTAAATGTGAAAGTTTATGTCGGTTGCTGCTTACGTCAGCTACACTACAAACTCTGTTAAAATTGTTTTTGGTTTTGGTAATAAACAGTTTAAAAGATGAATTTATGTGTGTCTAAATTGCACATGAAGTCATGATGCTTACCAGTTCATATCTTTTTGATAGTCAGTTGTCTTTATTTCGCAGTTGATCAAATTTCAAAATGCAACAAAACTTTCATTGGCAACGTTGATCCCCCAGTTTGTTCTTCCATGCTGGGACTGATGGCAGGAACATACTTACAGGATTGTTTGACAAACTTTAAACTCATCTCATTAAACTCATCTTTTGGATACAGAAAAAAAAAGTCCATACGTCCGTTTGGGAATCTCACAAGAATCGCCAGGTAACGTCCTCGAGCATTAAAAAAAAGATCTATTTCAATGGAAAAAATGTCATCTTGTCACCAAGCTGCTCATTTCTGTCTCTTGAAAACAAATGTGTCCATTCCAGGTGGAAAAAGTCAGAATGTGTGAGAGCAATGAGATGGTAGTGATGGGTTATAAAGGAGGTAGACAGTGAGGGTGGGAGAGGGAGGGCAGGCGTCATCCAGGGTGTGGAGTGATGCCGACTCAGAGAGGAGGAGATGGCTTTAGAGAATAATAGTTGTGAGTATTAAAGCTGTAAGTATGCCTTTATTGTGTTTCTTTGACATGACACCTGAAATTTGTGCTGGGACATCTACTCCACCAATAAATCCACTTATCTCTGTTTGTGTGTGCAAGCGTTGTCACTGCTTCTTTGCTCATCCATGCGTCACGTGTGTACGTTGGCTCCAGCAAATCTCTAAACACTTGGTGTAAACTGCAGCCTTTTGTTTTGTCTTGCAAACTTTTCAAATTAAATATCAACCCGATGTGTGTCTTGCAAGGTTCCCTTATCAATGCACATGACACAGCATCTCTGTTTTCATATATGTGCATGTGAGAAAGTGTCTTACCTAATGTTTAATTTTCCCAAACTTTGTTGCTCACTTTACGAGTTGCCCCCTCCATTTCCTCAATGTCCCCCACATTTGCCCCCAAGTTCTCCCTCTCTCCCACTCCCTATATTGTCTTAGAAGAAGGGTGACATTTAGACAAGGGGGGAGAAAACACACTGCCGACAAATATTGGAACTGAGACAAATAAATCACAAGATAGGAGGGAGGGCATAAGGAGAGCATAGTTGGAACACTGGGGAAAGGAGAGAGCACTAAAGTATAATAAAATGGGATTGCAACAAACAAATAATAAATAAATATTAATAATCTGTGTGAACTGAAAATTTGAGCAGAATATAATCCTAAATTTACTGTCTTGCACTACACCACTAAGAAATTAATAGCGAACTTCATAATTACTTATTAGGCGCAAAGTGTAACATCAAGTCTTTGCTGATTTTGATCACTCTTATTTTTTTGTACCTGTTTGTAAAGTCTGTGATTGTAATAAATTAAACAGGTTACACAATCTCAGACTTTCTATAATAAAATAATTGTTAAAAGAGACATGCATTTGTCGTTGTTTTAGATGCACCCCTTAAAATTTTAAACTTTCTCCCACATTTTATGAAATTACCAGAATTTTAAAGTAATATCTACATTTTCCAATTCTGTTCTGTTTTTTGTTATTTCTGTCTTGGTGGTTCTGAAGTAGCAATATATTACTCAAACTGTAAATAAAAATAAAATAAAAAATCCCCCTCAAAGTTATTAGATTCACAAATTGTGTTCAAGTGTTCTATACTTGTTTAAAATAAGTATAGTTAAATATAAAGATTCTGTATTTATTAATAGGCTATGTTAAAATAAATGTTTAAATTACAACAGTCTTTGCTAAGATGCTTTTGGAAAGCTAACTAGCTTCTATCAAACTTTATTTAGCATGACCTTCCAACTGTAACATTTGTATGTTGCATGACTTTGAATTATTTTTGTTAAATAAATATTTGCTTACAGAACTTATTTAAAAGAAACTTTCAGAATCTTGTTCTATGTACATGCATGGGTTTTCTCCAGGTACTCCAGTTTCCTCCTGCAGAACAAAAGCTTGCACAAGGCTGATTGATAACTCTAAATTGTCCCTAGCTGTGAGTGAGACAGTGAATGGTTGTCTCATTTGTCTCTATGTCCCTGTGATGGACTGGAGACCTGACCTGTCCAGGGTGTACCCCACCTCTCGCACAGTGATGGCTGGACCAGTGACCCCCGCGACACGAAAAGGAAGAAGCAGGTAAAAGACAATGAATGGATGGTTCTATAGTACTTGTGCTAGTTTACTAAACTGTTAACTAGCTGTTAGTAAACTACTTTAGCATTTTTTCTCTCTCGTTATATTTGGATGCTGGGTGTGTGAATCAGAATCAACTTAGTTACAGATAAATATGTTTTATCATGTATATGTTAAATTATTTGAAGGTAACTTTTAAAATTTCCTCACATTCAGCAGTTTATCTGGCTAATCTGTGTTTGTTAGTGCACTAACAATTAGCAGTAAGTTGTGAATGCTGCACAAGTTGAGACGGTTTATATGTGAAATACAATTAAATCTGTAAATGTTTTTAAAAAGTTCAGGTTTCACTATGTTGTTTTTTTTTCTTCAAGTTACAAATATACACTATACGTAGCACATTTGCTATAGGCCTATTGCTAACATAGCAAAGCTTTCCCCCATTTTTCAGCCAAACTTTATAAAATGATTGATGCTGTATGAGTAGTGATAACTTCTTGTAACCTTTGATGAACCTTTAACGATCTATAAAATCCTGTTCAGGGTCCCGTGGACCTGGTGCTACAGCAGTCATTGGGAATGAAGCAATGTACCCCCTGGGCAGGTCACCCACCTACATCATTGTCAAATAGAGACAAACCATTCCAATTTAGAGTAAACAATTAACCTAGCATGCATGCAGAAAGGCCCCCAGCTGGGAGATAAACCAATGATGGTTCTAACATGATGTTGGATTATGTGACCCCAATTGAGCAAAATGAAGACACAGACTCAGGAATACAGAGTTCATTAAGTGAGTTTATTTACAAAGTGCTTGAAGAAATCTTGGCTGTAAGGGAAAGAGGATGGGCAGTTTTAAATATACTTGATGGTGGGGAGTTGTTTGTTGTTAATAGTCTTATGGTTGTTTTGCAGGTCACACTGGAGAGGGGGGAGAAACAAGTTCCTAGGATTCCACAAAGCAGATGAGGCGTGATCCAGAAGAGGTGAGTAATGTTGGAGAGTGACAGGTTAAAGGTGCTCTGTGTTTTGGTCCATGCTGATGTTTGGCGTTTGCAGAAACAGGATGATAACAGGGCAAGGTAACACAAGAAATGTTTAAAAGTTAGTATAATTTCACAAAAAAATATTTTTTGGCTGTCACTTAAGTTACCAAGGAATCATAAAGTTCCAGGGTCGGATGAATGACTGCCTGGAGTTTAAGTACACAGCAGAGCAGTCATCAGGATCAGGTGCAGGTGTGGAAGGGTGCATGATTGAATGATTATCAGATGTGGGGAAAGTGAAAACCTAGAATCTAGGTTCATCATGGTTGGATGCTGAATATGTGAAAGGTCTTGTAGAGGCACCAATGCCAACTACTATGTCTATTGCACAGCTCATGTTCAACCATAAAAATACTGGTAATAAGGAGATTAACGCCAAAGATTTGTTAAAATGAATTTCCATTTTCTCACTTTCTTCATAACCTTCAACAACACAAACAAGTGTGTTGTTGAAGGTTGTTGAAGGAGTTTCACCCATATAATATGGTTATGAGTAAAAAGCATTGAGGGTGTACAGCAAATCTCTAGACAAGTGAAATGGCAACATTCTGCATCCATCCCAGGACTAGAGGAAATATTATTTCCTTGTTGTTTTGGAAATGCTGTCTTTTTCTTTCAAATGCTCTCGTCATTTAAATGACAAAAATTAAATGCAGTTTATCACTCTTTATAAATCCTATGTATAACATTAGCAGATTATTTGTTGAATCTGTTACGATGCCAGTTTTGGGTTTTGTCAAGTCAGGATTCTGTGAGCCATCTGAACACTCTGACACGACTCTTGCTTACCCCATTATTCTTTCTCACTCTCTTTCTCTCTCACACACATACACACACACACACACACACACACACACACACACACTTCCCTATGTCTGGCATCTACAGACAGGTTTCTTCGAGGCTCCCCTTCTTTTCTTTTACTCTTCCTTGCGTCGTATTCCTCTTTTGTGTCCCCTGCTTCACCAAGTGACGTCCTCAGCTGTCTCCCACAGCAACGCCATGGTGATGAGCTGGCCACTGTCACGTCCAGTGCCTCGGTTGTGTTCATCCCTTCACCCCTCTCTCTCTCGTAAATAACTTACCCTCTTTTTTATCATTAACTTTACACTATTTTGTGGGCATTTTAATATGTTCAGATGGTCGTATACTAATTGACTGTAGCCAGGCTGCAGAGCCAAACTTTGGCATGACATAGGGATGACTTGCACTGACCCCATTATACGAAGCAGTTGACTTTGAGAGTCTCTGCCATGTTGATGGTACATCTAAACTGATCCTGCTTCATTCACTCAAGCTTGCCATGGGGTGGAAGACTGGCCTCATTCAGGGTGGTTGCCTCAGGGTCACTCTGGACCTCATGAACACATTTACCCCACTGTTGTGATTAAAAGACAGAAAAGTGACCCATCACCTTTTGGTCCTACTTCATCTGCTTTGGTTCTCTGCATATGGGGTCTACCTGCCTCAGCAGTTTGAATGCAGATGCAATAATCATATCAGGCATAGACATGACTGCTGTGCACGAGCACGCTCACGTTGCTCAGGCATCTCTGCCAACAAAGGGGCTGAATGCACTGCTGTGCATGAATGTGTGTGGAGCGTGTGTATGAATATTATGGGATGGCGGGCGGTGGTGTTGTCAGGCAGGGAAGTGGGGGTGGTGGAGTGGGAGCTGATCTGTGTGCAAAATGGGGGGAGGGGGCATAGGGAATGGATGACCCATGAATGTTATGGAAATATGGTGGTGCGGCCTGTGCGAGGTGGGCAGATAGCTGTGCACATGGGATAAAGAAAGAGGAGAGCTGGATGAGGCGTTTGTGTCTGTGTTGCACATGCACGCGCAAAGATGCTCGTGTAAGGGACATTCAAGCAACGGTATTAGACATGAGCCTTTGTTGCCATGCAGTCTGCACGTAGAGTACTGTGGGAAATACTGCAAGTGGCCATCGGAGTATCATAAAAGTCCTCGTGATGCTCATCTTCACTACTTACTCCTCTTTTGTAACCAAAATATAATACATTTCTTATAAGAAACAAAAAGAAAAGCTCATGAAATACCGTTTTCACTTACCACAATTATTAAATGGATTTCCGATGATTATAGACTAATGTCCAGACCTTTAAATATAATGTTACCTATAGAAAATATCATTGATTACATATCCACAGTATCAGCAGTGAGATATGAGTGAACTAGGCCTACTGCAACAGTAAATTAGCATCAAATGTTTTGTTGAAACAATAAAACACACATCCAACTGACAATAAAATTTACAACCCAATGTATGATGATATGATGATGTGGATGTCACATCACTAATGCCATAATAAGGTGTAGCCAACCCTCAAGTCAGATTGTTGTTGCAAAATTACAGTGAACAATAAAACACTTGAGAGGTCCACAATTATTATACATACATGAAGTTGAATTTTAAAAATATGATTCATACAGCAATGCAAGACATATTAAACTGAAATGTAAATGTATTACATTTCCAAGTGTATGTGAATCATTGGGACTGTGATGGAAATACATAATTTATTGACCTGCTTCCTGATGCATTCAATATTATTTTACCAAATTAATAACCTTAATAATCTTTTTTATTAATTTAAGGTCACTGTGATTGATATTACAATGTTATTTGATATAATGCTTTGGTGTCACTGTCTGTAAATCATGCTCATGAGGCATGATTATTATTTTTTTGGCTTCCTCCATCCTTGTATTGTATGTAACAGGTCTCTCTTGTAAATGAGCCTTTGAGGCTCCATGGGAACAAAACTGTGTAAATAAAGGTCTTATAATAATAATAATAATAGTAATAATAATAATAATAATAATAATGCGTGAGTGGACAGCTGGCTAGACTCTTATCATCCCTCCGCCCGTAAGAAACCTTGAAAATGTTTTGTTTTCTGTGAAGCTGTTAGCCACCTGGGTTTGGTTCTGAAAAACACTAGAGCTGGGGCACACAGGAAGTTGTGAGGAGGATGGAGGAGATTCTTACAAAATGAACAAATCATGTTTGAGTCAGAACGGGTCAGAAATGCCGACAGAACAAGACATGAATAAATTCTCTGTTGACTGTGGGTCTGACCGTTCTCCAAAGCTTTGCAGGGAATTTGATAAAATCTACACCTGATCGTTTATGAATCAGTTTTTTCTACAACGAAGACGCTGTCAGTGTTGGAATTAAATGCTTCTTAAAGGAAAACTATAAGGTATAAGTATATATTACACCTCTAGATGCAGGAAGAGGGCCAACTGCATCATGAAGGACCCCACTCACCCAGCACACACACTTTTTGCCCTGCTTCCCTCAGGAAGGAGGTTAAGGAGCATCAAGTGTAAAACCACTAAACTGAGGAACAGCTTCTACCCTGAAGCTGTTAGACTCATGAATCTCTAACCAGAATAATCACTGTGAAAAATCACATCATGTTGCTGCTGATCTGTTTCATGTTGTTGCTGATCTGTTTCATGTTGATGTGTTCATGCGTGCTCATCTGCTCACACAGACTCATGTTCGTGCTGCTGTTCAACATAATGTTTTTATGCTACTAGTGCTTAGTGTATATTTAGCTGATGTTTTTCTTAGTTCATATCTTAGAGCTTATTACTGTTTTTCTTTTACATTTTATTGTTGGATGTAATTGGGACCCTGTGTACATAATTTCGTTCCACCACATGTACCACATGTGGTGCGAATGACAAATAAAGAACCTTGAATACGTCATTGAATTGTTATTTTTTTATTAGCTGGTCATCGGAATGTTTGTGTGAGTATTTTCTGTATATCTTACTCCTAGGATAATGTACGTACAGGAACATACATTTTATTTTCAGATACATTTAGTGGAATTATGAGGTGCTAATCAAATATTTAAAAATAATTATTAATTCATAAAAATACACAAGTATTTTTAAATGGATGTGGCTTTAAGTACTCAATCCTATGTTCCATTTGAGTTACAACAGTGATTTGTTCAAATGGACCTGATCGGAAATCATCAGATAAAGTATGCTTTATTTTATCACAGTCATATTCATTTGAAGTCTGGATTGTTCACGCAAGTATTCAAGTTGATTGATTAAAAAAAATTAAAAATAGTACAATGTGCGTTATTGTGAATCACTTTACTGATAGTCTGCTAGAAGGAGCGAACATATTTCTTTGGTTTCAGCTTTTCTCCATTAACTGACTATGTGTCGAACCCAAAATCTTACTTCTAACATACAAAGCTCTCAACAACCTAGCTCCATCTGATGTTAAAAATCTTATTGTTCCATATTTTCCTAATGGAACACTTTGCTCCCAGACCGCAGGTTTCCTTGTGGTTCTTAGAGTTTTCTAAAAGTAGAACGGGAGGCACATCTTTTAGTTTTCAGGCTCCTCTCTTCTGGAACCAACTTCTATAGTTTCTGTCTGGCTCTGTTTACTTTTAAGACGAGACTTAAGACTTTCCTTTCTAATAAATCCTATAGTTGGCTTAGGCTTGGGTTTTCTGAGCGATCCCTTAGTTATGCTGCTACAGGCTTAGGCATCGAATTCTGATTAGACAAAATGAAAACATTTCCTCACTCTTCTATCTCTGCAGGCGCTACTCTCTATGTCTGTATTTCTATCATTAACATGTTAATGTTCATCTTTATTCCCTTAGGAACTACACCTGGACCGGTCATCCTGTGTTTGTGTCTCTTTTGTGTTGTCTCTAATCTCATCAAGGCAGATGAGATGGTCAGTTGCCCAACTTGAGCCTGGTTTTGCTGTAGGTTTCTTCCTGTTAAAATGGAGTCATTTCTTTCCACTGTCGCCGTTGTGCATCTTGGGCTAAGAGATTGTGACAAAGTGAAGATTCACCATAGCCTTTTTAGATGTATAACTTTTAGTAATTGGGCTTTTATAATGTATGTGAATGTTTTTGTACAGTGCCCTGAGCTGACTTTTGTCATGAATTGAAGCTCTATAAATAAACTGCATTGAGTTGACGCAACAATGTGTGATGAGATTACTGGTGTTAAACATATGTTGGAGTCCAGATGTGACTGTCGGTGTCAGGAGACTTGATGGATGCCAGGCAGGGTCAATGACATTATCTTGTTGAAGTTCCATGAAACATTACAATTGTGTCTAGATTGATTAAACTCACACGTGGTGCACAAATGCTTGTGCTCGTTTGCACAATAAATAGATTTTACGCTGAAACCATAACACTGCTGAGACAAATTGAGATAAAACGCACAATCAAACAGAAACAATTTATGAAAGACTGCTTGAGATTGACATATTTTTTTTTATTCCCGTATACAACCTTTCACAGATGTTCTAATATACTGTGGTTGGTGTGCAGCTGAAGTCTTATTTACAGCATAAACTGAACTTGAAAGCAGCACTTGGTGTCATAAATTGTCATAAATTAGTTTGCTTCCCATGACACCTGCTGGCCTGCGGTGCAGCTAACCTCGCATAGTACATCATACCGGATTTAAAGTATGGCTTTGTAGATGAAGACTCGTTGCAATGTCATGAAGACTGGGCAATTTTTTTTCCCATGAAGTAAGAAACAAAATCTGATTTTTTTTTCCTCATGTTGATAATTAGTCATAACAGCTGTACAAATACACATTTTTTTTCAATGTTGAATTGAATTTTTTGTACAAGTGTGATAAAAAACACTACTATCACATACCAAAGGTCTATCCTATAATTTGTAGTAAATGAGTGAGATCAGTCGTGATTTGTTGCCAACAATTACAAGTCTTTTGTTTACATTTGAACACTGACGAAAGCAAAAAGTTATAATTTGTTTATCTCCGGAAACAGCTGAAAATGTGTCATGGGTTATCCGTTTTACTGATGCACACAGTCAGGCACGATGTCTCCAAATGCGTTCATTTCTACTTTCGGTACCAACAAACGTGAACACAACGATGAAGCATCAAACTCAAGAATAATTTCCAGTATTCTTTCGTCAGGTGAAAAGGCTACAATCAGTGATAGTAACGAACATACGCAAATAACTACATTTGCTCAGATGTCAAAGTCTATCTAGATCGCAACGCATCGTTAAAAAGGCCTGTGGTGGAGCTGTTGGAGAAGCCTTGGGGATTTTTGAGGTGCTGGCACCTATTAATGCTCAGATTTGCTGAGTAACGTACGCAGATAAAAGTGTTTTGTTTACATTACATGCGTACCCACATTTCATACCCAGACATCAACTAATCTGGAAAAGTACACTCTTTGTAACAGCCCTGTTTGACACAGGTTGAAGGTTTGATTCCAGCCGTTGATGAGCAGCTTTAAGGCTGAGAAGTTGATGAAACCGGTGCGACAGGAGGCCTGCAGCACTGTCGGCATGCACTCTACCTGCGCCAGCGCCACAAAGGAACACCAGTCTTTTTGACTTTTACAGTCCTGTCCACTTATCACCAGGGGGACACTCTGAGTATTATGGTCTGTCACCAGAGGACCTGAGCTCCCCTGGAAACCAGTACTTTTTAATTTAAGAAACCAGTACTTTTTAATTTAATTTTTTTGGTACCTTTTTGTCTTTTTAAGTGTTGCTTATTATGGGATGCAAGCTGCCACTGCCAGAGTATTATGGTCTGTCCAGGGTGGGGGGGTGTCACCATGACAACGGGGTTGCTAAGGGGGCTGGGACTGCTAGTGGAAAGGGGAAGGAGTGTGCGTGCTATGAGTCTAGTCCTAGTAGTGTACGCGTGTGCGCGCGCGTGGTGGGGGGGGGGGTGGGGGCAGGCTGAGTATTATGGTCTGTCCGTTGCGAGGTAACTATGCAGAGTCCTGTGCGAGTGTGGGAGGGAGGGGGGATTATTATGGGATGTCTGCCCCCTTTGTGTGTTTGTGAGGATGTTAGCTAAGCGCTGCCTGTAAGGTAGGGGGGGACGGAGCCGCGTGTTTTGGGTCATTAAAAAAACAACAACAAACATATCACACCGGGATTAATGAATGGACACGAAACGACAACAACTGGAGCTCAAACAGTTTAATTGGTATTAATTTCCGTGCCGAAATACAGAGATCTCCCCACGCCGGGTGTCCACGCACTGACTGTACAGTAAGTTTCCAATGTGCGAAGGTAGGAATGCGAAAGCTTGAACTTTTCCCTTGATGTGTTAACACGAGGCAGCGTGCTCGTTACATGATCACTCTTGAAGTGCCGCTGAATGTCACTTTTCTGCTGAAAAATCCGCCGCGCGACAAAAATGTCAGAGCGAGAATAATCTCGTTATTCAACTTGTTTGAGTGGACAGGTGGACAATTAGACGGCGTGTAAATAACAAACAAACGTGGAGGCTATAACCTGTGCAATGTATCATTATTTATTTATTTATTTTCTCCAGCAGACCTCCCCCCCCCCCCCCCCCTCTCCCTCCCTTCCTGGACACCCCCGGTCCATTCTCCCACCAGTCCCACGTCATTTTCCCTCCTCCCTCGCTGACCGAGGAGCAAGGTTTACGAGGGATTAATTCGACCAGCAAGACATCAAATTAAAACGCTGAGGGAAAATGTCTTGCAGCGAGGATGAGAGGGAAGACTTCGGAGCCGCCGACGAGCACTCACTTGTCCCCGGTAAGCACCCCTCCTCCTCCACCCGAGCGAAGAAGGTCCATCTCGGTAAGTTGAGCTCGCCTTCAGCGCGATGCTAACGGTTAGCTGAAGCTAGCTCCGAGCGGTCGGCTCGTCACTCGTCATGGTAGATTTAGTTAGCTAACTCGGAGGGCAAGTGTTTAGAGTTTTACTACTTTATTGTTGTTATTGTTGTTTCAAACCCGGCCCACCAGCGTCTCATCGCTCGGCTGTGGGCGTGAACTGTCAAAGTTTCAAAGACAAGTTTCAACCTGCGCTGTTGTGGCATTTTATGGCAACGGTTGTGTGCGCGCGTGCTCGGACAGTTGCCAGTCGCGCGGACTCCTTGTTTTTTTTTTTTTTTTCCTCACTTCCGGCCTGCAGCAGCAGCAGCGCCGGTGTTTTCTGTGCGTGTGTAGTCTCTAACCCAGCCGTGTCTTCGACAGACGAGGACGAGCCGGAGGATGCTGTCTCTGACGTAGACGAGGTACCCAAGTCGAAGAAGAAGAAGAAAGCCAAGAAGAGCAGCAGAGAGAGCAGGAGCAGCAAAAGGCAGAGACCCATCCGAGAGGTGAGCTCTGCACTGTCAAAAGTTTCTCGCCTTCAAAATGCTTTCGCATCAAACACGAGAAAATCACGTTTAATTCAAGCTTGACGAATCACCATAATCTATAAAATAAATAAAAAATTGCAAGGAAAAAAATGAGTACATTTGGTTTCTCATATTGATGGACTTGTGTCCTTAATTAAAACAACAGTAGTTACAATTTGCTGACAACTTTTTAATGGTAATGTACATTGTATCACCTGTTTGTGATTGAGAAGTGTGATAACTGATGTTTTGGGGTGGCACAGTGGCTCACTTGGTAAGAGTTTTTTGCCTCTCACCGAGAAGGTTGCCGGATCGAATCCCAGCTGGAGGCCTTTCTGGGTGGGCTTTGCATGTTTTAGTGTTGTTGTTGTTGTTGTTGTTGTTGTTGTCTGTAGTTCTCTGCATTTATCCCATCACAAATTAGATACAGTACACCCAGATGGAGCAGTGGGCAGCTATGCAAGTGTCCGGGGAACATTTAGGGATTGGGTGTCTTGCTCGAGGACACCACAACCATGTTGAACCTGAGAGTTGAACCTGCAACCTTCTGTTTCCAAGTCGGCTGCCCTACCTACACCATCTTGGCCCCTATAAATAGCACCTTCTCTTAATGGATCAACCAGTTTGCTGGTGATAGCCAAAACTAGTTGTTCACATGCTAAAAGGGGGACCATCAACATAACAACTGATTGTTAGTGCCCTAACAATCATTAGTGACATAACGATCATTAGTGACCTGATGACTGCATGCTATTCACAGAGGGCTGAGTGATACTTGCAATGCAAATAGTACACACAATGCTGTTATTGTAAGTAGCCAGCCTTGTACAGTAACATCCAATCATCCATTATCTTTACTCGCTTCTTCCTTTTCGGGTCACAGGGGTCACTGTTGCCCATCTCCAGCAGTCACTGCGTGAGAGGTGGGGGACACCATGGACAGGTCTCAAGTCCATCACAGGGACGCAGAGAGACAAATGAGACAAACAACCATTCACTCTCACTCACACCTACAGAAAATTTAGAGTTACCAATTAGCCTAACATGCATGTTTTTGGCCTGTGGGAGGAAAATGAAGTACCTGGAGAAAACCAACGCATGGATGGAGAGATCATGCAAATTCCACCCAGAAAGGCCTCAGCTGAATTTTGATCCGGCGACCTTCTCGCTGAGAGGCAACAGCTCTACCAACTGAACCACTCTGCCACCCTATACAGTAACATTACTTCTACAAATGACAAAACCAAATTATGTCTTCTTGATTACTAATTTTAAAAACCATGTAAAGAGCCACATCTTTTATTCAATTAGTAAATTGGTTCTGTATCTTGCAGGAATTGCCAGTCAGCTCCCCAGAGCACCTGATTGAAATGGAGGTGGCAGAGAGGGATTTGGATGAGGGGGTTATGCGGTCAGAGAGTGAAGGAAGTGATTATGCCCCTGGCAGAAAAAAGAAAAAACGCTCCAACTCAGCTAAAGACAAAAAGAAAGGAGGTGGGGCAGGAGGCGAGAAAGGAGGCTCAAAGAGCAAACGTAAAGATCCAGAACCAGACAATGATGATGACGATATTGATGATTGCCAGGTAAAGTTTAATTTAAATTCAAAGTATTGTGGTTCCTGCGTGACTTACTTTGCTCCGGTTATTCCTTTCAACTTCTCCTTTCCGTCTGCAGCCTAAAAGCTCCACCCAGCTGCTGGAAGCCTGGGGCATGAAAGACATTGACCACGTCTTTACACAGGAAGACTACAGCTCCCTCACAAACTACAAGGCTTTCAGCCAGTTTGTCAGGTGGGAAAACCCATTTTCCAAAGGGTCTAGATATAATCTTTTTTTTTTCTACTTTTTCATTAAATATGTAAGTGTATATAAAACATTTTAAAAAGTCAATAGCATATCTTGTCCTCTGTGTGTACTTAGGCCTTTAATCGCAGCGAAGAACCCTAAAATTCCTGTGTCCAAGATGATGACTTTAATGATGGCAAAGTGGCGAGAATTCAGCACAAATAACCCACTCAAGGTATTGCAACTCAGTTACAAACAAAGAACTTTGCTATTCTGTAATACTTTGTACTTTTGAGTTAAAGAGAATACATTTCTTTGTGCTCTGCGCTCCTGAAGGGTTGTGCCACTGCTAATGCAGCCCTGGCGGCTGCCAATGTGGCTGCAGTTGTGGAGAGCATGGTCGTTTCAGGGAACGATGGAGGAGCAGAGACTGGCCCTACCGCATCCCCTGCATCTACCCCTGCTGCTCCTGCTTCTGCTCCTGCTTCTGCTCCTGCTCCTGTACCTGTTGCACCTCCAGCAGCTCCAGCACCTCCTCTACGCAAAGCTAAAACCAAAGAGGGAAAAGGTAAAGATGGAAGGGCAGCAAAAAAAAAGATTTTTCGTTGTTTTATCTGTGTAACTTTAAAATGCAAGGTTTTGGGTTTATATGTAATATTAACATTATATCTATTTTTTGTTTTTATTCTGTCTTTCCTCAGGCCCAAATGCTCGTAAAAGGTCGAAGCCTGCACCTAAGCCTCCTCCTAAACAGAAACCTAAGAAGGTGGCTCCACTCAAAATTAAACTAGGAGGCCTCAACAGCAAGAGAAAGCGCTCGTCTGTAAGATAACAATTCTTTTTTTTTAATTCCCTCTTTTATTATTATTATTTTTTTTGGGTTATGAGGCCCGTAGCTTATCCCAGCTTGGTGAGAAGCAGGGTACTTCCTGTAGAGGTCACCAGTTCATCACTGAGACAGACACAACAGACAAACGCACAAAGACATGACTCCTGTTGAAAACCACTAGTTAATCGAATATGTGTGCTTGTATATTGTTTTCTTTTACAACTGTATTTACATATTGATGTATAGTAATAAGGAGTTGGTTTATTTTTTTTTGATTAGAGTGATGAAGATGAACCTGACGTTGACAGCGACTTTGATGATGGGAGTTTCTCGGTGTCTGATAGCTCCAACCGCAGCAGCCGTCTTAAGAAGAAGTCCAAGAGTGCCAAAAAGAAGAAGAAAGGTTTGTAAAGAACATATTAATAAAGTAAAATGTTTGGTTTGTTGTGTGAATTTTCATGCGAGATATAAGCACAGTCTGCAGTCTAATGTAGGAAGATTTTACATTTTAAATAAGATCAAGTAAGGCAAAGTAAGTCATTTTTATTTATATATCGGTTGCTTTTTTGTCCTCCTCTTTTTTAGTAGAGACTGAAGATGGTGATGGGTATGAGACAGACCACCAGGACTACTGCGAAGTGTGCCAGCAGGGAGGGGAGATCATTTTGTGTGACACCTGCCCTAGAGCTTATCACATGGTTTGTTTGGACCCTGATATGGAGAAAGCACCTGAAGGCAAATGGAGCTGTCCACATTGTGTGAGTTTCAATCTTCAGACTCCAGTGAGACCTGTAGGTCTGATTCAGGATGTATGAAACAGCAGGAGTACATCATAGCTGTCTAACATTTCAGTGTAAAAGTAAATCAATCAGACTTTTATAGGTTTGATTTAAACCAGTTTTTATGTTCTTTGTTTCTTTTTATTTTTTGCTGCCCACCCCGTTTGCTTACGTTTTTGTCTTATCCCACCACACTGTTCTATGTTTCTCCTTTGCTCCAACTCAACTTGCAAACATGCACACATATCCAATGCACACTGCACACCATCCACTCCTTTCATGCCTGACCCCCCACCCCCACCCACTTCTTCTACTTTTTTTTTTGTTCCGTTCCGCATACCTTCCCTGGCTGTCCACCCCCACCCCCTTCTCCTCTTCCTCTGCACACACTCACACCATCCACTCCATCTGTCTGTGATTCTGGCACCAGGAGAAGGAGGGGATCCAGTGGGAGGCCAGGGATGATCTGTCTGAGGCTGAGGGAGAGGACGACGATGACAGGAGAGATGAGGGAATGGAGGAGGAAGACGACCACCACATTGAGTTTTGCCGTGTATGTAAGGATGGTGGAGAGCTGCTCTGCTGTGACACTTGCCCCTCCTCCTACCACATCCACTGCCTTAACCCACCTCTCCCGGAGATCCCCAACGGAGAGTGGATCTGCCCCCGCTGCAAGGTGAGTACTGTGCACTGGCACATCTGCGCATGCTCAAATGGGTTTGCGTCTAGATTGCAAATTTCACCTTGTGCTTGAGGAAGCTTTTTTCTGTCTCTCCAGATTTGTATACATTTATTTATAATGTTTTAAATAAACTGTGGCAATCATACAGTTTACAGTTTGACCAAACATTTTTTCAACAACAGCATGTTTGTTTTTCTAAGCCCAAACTATTTTGTTGTTTCAACAGTGTCTGCCAATGAAAGGAAAAGTGCAGAAGGTTTTGACATGGCGTTGGGGGGATCCTCCACCCCCCATGCCTGTCCCTCGGCCTGCTGACCTGCCTGCTGAAGCTCCTGATCCCCCTCCTATGGTGGGCCGCAGGGAGAGGGAGTTCTTTGTCAAATGGTGCAATATGTCCTACT
The DNA here is from genome assembly GCF_014905685.2 of Nematolebias whitei. NCBI lineage: Eukaryota > Metazoa > Chordata > Actinopteri > Cyprinodontiformes > Rivulidae > Nematolebias > Nematolebias whitei. The sequence continues at coordinate 14,812,667 of NC_056502.1, forward strand.
GGCATTGCTCCTGGGTGCAGGAGTTACAGGTACAGAGCCTTTGTAAAAATGTGTTTACACTTGCAGATGAAAACATTTTTTTCTTTCTGTGACTCTTTGTTTAAGTGTGAGACAGCTTTGTCTCTTAAAGTTTTAACCAACAAAATGTGCACTTTACACTCTTTTATTGCTTTTCCCCAGTTGGAGCTGAACTGCCAGGTGATGTTTCGTAACTACCAGAGGAAGACAGACATGGATGAACCGCCACCTGTAGACTTTGGAGGTGAGGGTGATGATGATAAGAGCACCAAGAGGAAGAACAAAGATCCTCTTTTTGCCCACATGGAAGACGAGTTTTGCCGCTTCGGAATTAAGTTTGAATGGTTGATGATCCACCGCGTACTTAACCACAGGTGGGAGGCATATCTGATTCAGTATTTAGTGTGCTGGTTGTCACTTTATTAAATTAAATACTACAAATGCACATAATAGTATAAAGATGTAACACATTCTGTTTCATTATTCTTTGCCATTTTGTCTTCTTTTGTTTTAGTGTTGATAAGAAGAACAACGTTCATTACCTAATCAAATGGCGAGATCTACCGTATGACCAGTCAACCTGGGAAAGTGAAGACATTGACATTCCTGAATATGATACATACAAACAGATATACTGGAATCACAGGTATATATTGGTTCAGGAGATGTTATGTTTGTTGTTGGCATAAATTATTAGTTTAAGTAAGATTTTTTTTCTCAATTTTGTGTGTTGTTTTTCTGCATTAGAGAGCTGATGATGGGTGAGGAGGGGAGACCTGGCAAGAAGCTTAAAAAACCTGTTAAAGTGAAAAAGGCAGAACGGCCACCAGCTAATCCGGTTGTAGATGTAAGTGTTTTCTTTTTGTATTTGAATCAAAAGGCTTCACCTGTCCAGTTATTTAAACATTAATTATTAGTATGAAAACTTGTTAATTAATTAAAAGTATTACGAGTGTGAATTCCCTTTTTTATATTGTTTTTTTTTCTTCCTGCCAGCCCACTATAAAGTTTGATCGACAGCCTGACTACCTGGACAGTACAGGAGGCACCCTGCATCCCTACCAGCTGGAGGGGCTGAACTGGTTGAGGTTTTCTTGGGCTCAGGCCACTGACACGATCCTAGCTGATGAGATGGGTTTAGGCAAGACTGTTCAGACGGCCGTCTTCCTGTACTCGTTGTATAAGGAGGTGAGGAACCCAAATGACACTCTGTTTAAAAACTCACAAGGTTAAACATATATTTTATTGTGAAATAACTTTTCAGAGTTTTGGAAATGGGATTCTGTGGAAACATCATAAGCGATTAATAGCTTACCTGTTGCAGATAGTTTGTTGATCTGCTTTAGTGTAGGCTCTGCTCAGATGAGCCATTAGCTAGTAAATCTATTTTCTGTTTCCCCAAACTGAAACCATTCTGAGACCTATCAACCAAAAAGGCATTAAATGTCAATAACCTTCAAACAAACCATATTTAAAAAGATCTGAACTACTCCTTTAACTATAAATTGTTAAATGTTACCATTTTTTGGGCGTATTCTACTTACCTCCTCTGTCAGTCAGCATTAGTGGTTAGGATTTCAAACACAGTTTTTATGTGGGACTTCTGATATTCGAAATAGTAAATATTTAAGGGATTTGCTGTTTGTGCTAATGTTATTTCTGCTGTCACAGGGTCACTCCAAAGGTCCATTCCTGGTCAGTGCTCCCCTCTCCACCATCATTAATTGGGAGAGAGAATTTGAGATGTGGGCCCCTGACATATACGTGGTTACGTATGTTGGGGACAAAGACAGCAGGGCTGTCATCAGAGAAAATGAGTTCTCCTTTGAGGGAAATGCCATCAGAGGAGGGAAAAAGGCCTCTAAGATGAAGGTAGGAAGCAAAAAATACCAAAGCCAATAGAAAACATCAGTTTTAGTTTAGCTTTTGCATTACCAGTCGAATCAGTTCCTTGTAGCTGTTCTAGTGATGTTTCTAATTCTTTTCTTGCTTGAAAGTGTAACTTAAATCCTGCTTCTCTGTGCTTTGCAGAAAGACTCAACAATCAAGTTCCACGTTCTGTTGACATCCTATGAGTTGATTACCATTGATCAGGCTGTGCTGGGCTCCATCGAATGGGCTTGTCTGGTTGTTGACGAGGCACACAGACTCAAGAACAACCAGTCAAAGGTAAGGACATACTTAAAAAAGGCTTATTGGTACTTTTGCGCTGTGTTAAAGATGGTATTTTTTACATAATTTCTTTTCTCAATCTTTGTCTATTATTAGTTCTTCAGAGTGTTAAACAACTATTCACTGCAACACAAACTTCTGCTGACTGGAACGCCTCTTCAAAACAACTTGGAGGAGCTTTTCCACTTGCTGAACTTCTTGACCCCAGAGAGATTCAAGTTAGTAGCTCCATTTTTAAACAAATAATTTTTCAGTTCACAGAACTGAACTGAACTGCTGTTTTTTAGAAGCAACAATGACACCCACAGGGTGCCACAGGGAGTTTTATAATATTAATTATTTCTTTGCAGTAACCTCGAAGGGTTTCTGGAGGAGTTCGCAGACATTGCCAAAGAGGACCAAATCAAGAAACTCCATGACATGTTGGGACCACACATGCTCAGGAGGCTGAAGGCTGATGTGTTCAAACACATGCCTTCTAAAACAGAACTCATTGTTCGAGTGGAGCTGAGCCCCATGCAAAAGTAAGAGGCTTCAAAATCATCCAACCATCACATCAATTGCGTTGTCATCAAATTTTAAACGTGTAATTTCAGATCACAATCTTTCTAATTTGGTTTCCCATACTAATCTTTTTTTATGATCCAGAAAATACTACAAATTTATTTTAACTCGTAACTTTGAGGCCCTAAACACTCGAGGAGGTGGAAACCAAGTGTCGCTGCTAAACGTTGTGATGGACCTTAAAAAGTGCTGCAATCACCCATACCTCTTTCCAGCAGCTGCTACAGTAAGTTTTCCACACAGTAAAATGTTGCATCATTGAATTATATTCACTTCTTGATGCATGTATAAGACAATACTTTCATGATGAATTCTTATTTCAGGAGGCTGCAAAACTTCCAAATGGCATGTACGAGGGCGCTGCCCTGACCAAAGCTTCAGGGAAGCTGATGCTGCTCCAGAAAATGATGAAGAGGTTGAAGGAGGGAGGCCACAGGGTTCTGGTTTTCTCCCAAATGACCAAAATGCTCGACCTTCTAGAGGACTTTTTGGAGAATGAGGGATACAAATATGAGAGGATTGATGGAGGAGTCACTGGTAACATGAGGCAGGAGGCCATTGATCGCTTTAACGGTGAGATGTGTGTTCGCACATCTGTCTTTGTCTCTCAGGAGAATCTACTTGCTATTAGTTTTTTTTTCTCCCTAATTTGAAATCTGCTCTTCATCCCAACAGCTCCTGGTGCTCAGCAGTTTGCTTTCCTCCTCTCTACCAGAGCTGGTGGTTTGGGAATTAATCTTGCTTCTGCTGACACAGTTATTATCTACGACTCTGACTGGAACCCTCACAATGACATCCAGGTAAGCAAACCACCTCACAAATATGTCTGTCTGTTTATTTGCATTCTGGTTGATCATTCTAATGTCCTTTGCAGGCGTTCAGCAGAGCTCATCGTATTGGCCAGAACAGGAAAGTGATGATCTATCGCTTTGTTACCAAAGCTTCTGTCGAGGAGAGGATCACACAGGTCCGTTAAAATCAGCAGTAATTAGTCTTATTGTATTGGTTATGTCAGGATTTCATAATCACCTGCAAACTGCTTGCTTGTGTTTAATCTACTTTTCTTAATCAGGTAGCAAAGAAGAAGATGATGCTCACTCACCTTGTAGTGCGACCTGGCCTCGGCTCTAAGACTGGATCCATGTCAAAGCAGGAACTTGACGACATCCTCAAGTTTGGAACTGAAGAACTGTTCAAGGATGAAGTTGGAGAAGGTGACATATGTGTTTTGTTTAATAATTTGACATCTGTCCTGAGAATTGGATTTTTCTGGTGAAATATTTTACGGTGCTATTTTCTTTCCACCTATTTTCTCTCCTTTTTCTGAATTGTGCCCTCAGGTGACAACAAAGAGGATGACAGCAGTGTGATCCACTACGATGATCACGCAATTGATCGCTTGCTTGACAGGAACCAGGATGCCACAGAGGACACTGAGCTCCAGAGTATGAACGAATACCTCAGCTCCTTTAAAGTGGCCCAGTATGTGGTCAAAGATGAGGACGATGAGGTACAAAAACATTTTTGCATACATGTTTACCAGTAATAAAAAAATAATCAAGTTTTGGGGTTATTTCTAACGTGTCTTCCCATGTGATGTATTTTTTTTTTAAGGAGGAGGAGGTAGAAAGAGAGGTGATCAAGCAGGAGGAGAGCGTTGACCCAGACTACTGGGAGAAGCTGCTTCGGCACCATTACGAGCAGCAACAAGAAGACCTCGCTCGAAATCTGGGCAAAGGCAAAAGAACTCGAAAGCCAGTCAATTACAATGACGGCTCCCAGGAGGACCGAGGTATAAGACAGGGTACAGAACAATATATAAAATAACCTCTTCTTGTGCGTGTGTGCTGTGCTGTCTTGTGTTTGTTTGTTGTTGTAGCATGTCAAAAGCATCATGCATGTTGTTTTAATGTAACTTTGTATTTGCTGTTAAAACGTTAGCTGCAGTTGACTAGAACCCTCATGTTTGTTACTAAGTTAAAAATGAGCTACAGTTCTCTGGGGGACAAAAACAGACGAAGACTAACTATTTTTGATTGTTGTTAAAAGTTCTCCAAACATATTAAATCATGTAAAAATAATTATTTAATTATTGCCAATAATGAGCCATAAGGCCTTTCTGTGTTTACCACCAGTTTTTCTACGCACACTATAAATGTGTACACAACTAATGTTTAATTAAAAACAGCACAATTTAAAATGTTAATTTTGTTGAAGAAAATATGGAAGAAGATTAGATTTATTTTTTATTTGTTTATTTTAAATTATGGAGAGAAAAAAAAATCACAGTGGCCCCAATCCTCTTTAGTAAAAGTAACACTAGGCTCACACTGCAGGTCTTAGTGTTCAATTAAAATTTTTTTGCTCAGATCCTTTATTTTTTTTGTATGGTCAATCACATTATAATTTAAATGCAATTGTCATCACACTCCAGTGTGAACAGTCTATGGTCTTGACATGATTCACAAACACAGAAGAAGATGTGACATCACATGCAGCTCATTGTTTACAAAGCAAATATGGATGCTACACATGTTGGCGTGTGTGCATCAATTCTGAAGTTGTTGTGGAATCTGAGCCAATGATTTATCATTAGCCTCTACTTGTTCTGTCCAGTTCTTACCTTTGATCTTTCCACTTCCTGACTACTCCAGTGCAAAATTGCACTTCTGAAATGGGACTGATGTACTGAAAGTAGATAAAACTTAAATTTTGATCCCATCACTCTAGTAAAGACACGATCCAACACCATGGTTAGTATCATATGTTGCTGTAGATTTTCAGTCATCTATTCATCCATCGATTATCTTCACCTGCTTCTTCCTTTTCGGGTTACAGGGGTCACTGGTGCCCATATCCAGCAGTCACTGTGCAAGAGGCGGGGGACCCTGGACAGGTTGCAAGTCCATCACAGGGCCACATAGAGACAAACGAGACAACCATTCACTCTCTCACTCACACCTAGGGACAATTTAGTTACCAATCAGCCTAACATGCATGTTTTTGGTCTGTGGGAGGAAACCGGAGTACCCAGAGAAAACCCATGCATGCACGAAGAGAACATGCAAACCCCACCCAGAAAGGTCCCCTGTCTCATTCAATTAGGACATAGAAGAAAAATAAAAATGAAACAACAGGACTTTTCTGTAGCTGAAGACATGCAGAGAACTGTATGATGTTATCAGCAATATCAGTATTTGGATGGATCCGCACACCTCTTTGCAAAAACATCAGATTTGGACCACTTTTGCTTATCTGTGAATGTAACTTAACTTTATACCCTTTCTTATGTATCCTTTTGCTTTTAATATAAGTTAATGCACACATACTGAAATTGAAACCCCTTTTATTAATATTATTCTACTTTCTCCACTGGTCTGGATCGATCAGCTGTGACAAAATAAAATTAAAAGCACAAAGTAAAGACATTTCTTACAAACCTTTCTTCATTTTCACCTCAGTGGTTCTCACACATGAATTAATTTCTAAACAGAATATTGATGATCTTAGTCTGGACTTTGTTCCTCAGTTGCTGTTCCCTCATAGATTGAAAAATATAGCTAGTTTAAATTGTCAGATAAAACTCAAAGATTATTTTTGTGTTCATATCAATTCCACATGATATTGTCGAGCAAGGTTTTGCATCTAGTTAGCAAGTATTTATCTCTGTTATAGTCAAGCTTATTGTATTCATTCATGAAATTATACAGGATAAAAAGCAGCTATAAATAAAAATATGGTATTTTGCATGAGATTGTTGAATTGTGCATGTCAAATATTTACATAGTTCCAAAATTGTTCATCTGTATTTTGTAGTGTTTAGTCTACCTTTAAGGTCTTAGAATGGCATAAGTTATTAAATTAAATAAAGTCTGTTTAGTTTGTGACAAGTTTTGTTCTTTTTTATTTTCTTGCTCATCATTTTTCTATGTTCTGTTTAGATTGGCAGGAGGATCAGTCAGATAACCAGTCTGATTACTCGGTGGCCTCAGAAGAAGGAGACGAGGACTTTGATGAGCGTTCTGAAGGTAAGCTTCACTCTGTTGATTGCTGCTGCAGGGGATGGGGTCGTTTGTGTGAGTATTTGCTTCACTCCTAAACTTGATAGTCATTTTCCCAGTGAATCTGAAAGTTGCTCAGTGTGAATCTTTAAGTTGGATTTATGTTGAGGAAACTATCAGCATCTTAAGGTTGAAGCTGACGTTCCTTTTGGAAATCTCTTTCCTTCAAAAACTACGTGTCACTCACTAACAGCCTTCCAACCGCCCCTGCAGATTTTTATCCAGATTCAGATGACACCTATGATATCCTCATCAACAACCTCTACAACCCAAGAAAGAGCATTTGTCACTGCATCATCTGCATTGAGCATGTAGAGAGAAGACAGAAAGAGAAGAAGAAAAGAAACAGGGAGATGGAAAAATAAAGTCAATGCTTTAATTAATAGATAAATTCCCTACTTTCTATTCTTACAACAGCTAATAAGTTTGTTAGTGTTTCTGAGCAAGAGAGTTTCTTGCGTTTTATTTATGTTGCACTTTATTTATTTTTCAAGAAGTTGTTTCATAAAATGTTCATTATTGTACTGAATGTACATTTTCTGTTCCACTCAATTATGGCTACCTCAGTTGGATTAAATGATAGATTCCCCTACAGTGCTTTCGGTTGTAAATTCTCTGAAAGCGGTACTCTTCCTAAGAAGCGGTAAATGTAAAAGTGTGGTGAGGTTTTGAAAAGGGACCGCTCCAGCAGGATCAGCAGTCAGCCGTAAGTGGACCATCTTCACAGAGAAATCCTAGGATCAGAATACACAACCATACATCATCTGCTTCATGCTTGTTCTTTATTGTCATTGCTTCTTTCTGTCGTTTGTTGCTAAAGTTTTCAACCTTCATTTCAGAGACTTAACTATTTTTTCTTCCTTGCAGCTAATGCTCGCAGACCTAATCGCAAAGGGCTGAGGAATGACAGGGACAAACCTCTGCCTCCGCTTCTCGCCAGGGTCGGGGGGAACATTGAGGTAAGTTTGGGCGTTTTCTACGCTTTTCTTTAGAGGAAAACAAAGAAAGAAGTTATTGGCTCATAATGGTATAAAGTAGCTTACTTTAGAAAACAAGTTTTAACAGTTTAATTTCCTTTCAGGTGTTGGGCTTCAATGCTCGGCAGAGGAAGGCCTTCCTGAATGCAGTTATGCGTTACGGGATGCCACCACAAGATGCTTTCACCAACCAGTGGCTGGTCAGGGATCTGCGAGGGAAATCTGAGAAAGAATTCAAGTGAGTATCTTTTTTTGTTCTTGCTCTAGTCTCACTTATCTGTGAAACCTCAATACTTAGTTGGCAGTAGCCTCATGTTCACATGAGGAAGGAAAGTTGCCCTTAATAAATGTTAATCAGTTTTCTACTGAGTTTTTGAAAATTAAGTGGCACAGCTTTTTATGTTTGGATATGTTTTGACAATTCAGAAATTGTTACAGGTGTAATTAAAACATGTATAAAAGCTTTGAACTTTGTCACCCATTTATTCAATTTTATTATATTTTCTCTCTGCATACTTGATTAATTTGTGGGTAACATTCTTAGGCATCCTCAAAATGTTTTAACAATGTCCCCCCGCATGTGTCTGCAGGGCCTATGTGTCTCTGTTTATGCGTCACCTTTGTGAGCCAGGAGCTGATGGAGCTGAGACTTTTGCAGATGGCGTCCCACGTGAGGGTCTGTCGAGGCAACACGTGCTTACTCGCATTGGTGTGATGTCATTGATAAGGAAAAAGGTAAGGTTCTAGTAGATCTAATTCAGTTCTGGTTCCAATGTTTGATGCACTACTGAGAGATAACTTGACATGTCATGCTTAACAGGTGCAGGAGTTTGAACATGTGAATGGTCAGTGGTCGATGCCCTGGATGGCAGAGCTGGAGGAGAACAAAAGAGCTGCAGCTTTGGCTGCAGGTGAAGACCTAAAAACTCCTTCGAGCGGGACCCCTGCAGACACCCAGCCCAATACACCTGTCCCAGGTAAACTAACACAAATAAATACTTTTGTCTCATTTATTGCAGGGATCCAAAACACAAAATGTCATTTGTTTGAATTATTTTCCTATATTTAGTATATCATTGCCTTACAGCAGTGTAGGATACATGCAGTGTATTTCAGACACTTATGTTTGTAAATTGATTTATCATTTCCTCTCAGCTCTAGCCTCAAGAACATTTAGCTTACTTGACCTCAATTTGTACTTACATAAACATAAGATGAATTTTAATCTTAGATTTCAGATTGTATCTTTAAATTAAACATTAATAAATTATTTTTCTTTGTGTCTGTCCCAGTGAAAGAGTTTCAGTTGTGCAGCAGAGCTTTAACCAGACTAATGCCCTCTTGTGGCTGTAACCAGAAAAGATACATTAATTGTTTAAGGTTTGAAATGTAAACTGTTACCAATGTTTATGACTAAGTAAACAAACAATAAATACTTATAAAAATAATTTATTGGCTTATTTTCTCCTTTTCAAGATGATTTCTCTAAATCAGACGATAAAGATGACGTGAAAAAAGAGGGGGACGATGGCAAAATTAAAAAAGGAGATGACTCTGAGGTATATTCTGCTTTATACTCATGTAAATACCTTGTGCATTTATTGCACCTATAGTGATAAGGATTTTAAGACTATTTTTTGAGACTGTGTTAAAATTCTGTCCAAAGATTATTGAAATCCCAGACGAGTCTGAAAAATCCCCCATTCGTGAAAAGAAAGAAGATGGTGCTGCAGAGAAGGAGGAGAAAGAAGAAGGAGATGCAGGGAAGGACAAGGAGGCTGAAGACGTGAGCAGAGAGAAGGAAAAGTTCAAGTCTTCAGCTGCAGCTGAGAGGGATCCTTCTGCGAACAACAAGGGTGAAAGTTCAGAGGGCAAGATGGACTCGGAAGAGGACAAGATTAGAGGTGAGACGGACAATAACTTTTTAAAATTTGTGTCTATCTTTAGTCACCTGGTTAGTCTTTATAGGTTGTATTAAATTATAATAACATATTTGAGATTTTAAAGCATTAAAAGTAATAAATGGGGATTTACAAGAAGAAAAAAACATCACTGATGATATTATACAAAAGCTGATCCTTTATTACCAACATGAGAAACTTCTTCATGGTGCTCTACTGAAAGACGAAGGGAGATGATTATTTTTTTCTTTGTGAGCATGTGTTTAAGGCCGTTAGCAAAATATCTCACAAACCACTGGATGGATTTTAGTGAGACTCCTAGAAAGTAATCAGAAACAAATTATAAAACGTCTGCATAACATGCATACAGTAACTTATCGTGTAAATGCAGCAGAAATAATAAAATATACATATATTAAACAAACAGAAACGATAGATAATACAGTAGTCCCTCACTATTTCGCGGCTCAACTTTCGCGGACTCGCTCTTTCACGTTTTTTTCAAACGCAAGATTTAAATCATGTCATCTGGACAAGTTTCTATAAGAAACTTAAACTTTACAAACGTAAGGTTGTAGCACGACACACGAATGGCTGATTCATGGAAGGCGACCGTGTGCTCTGTCCCAGGAGCTTATTGGCTCAGTAACCATAGAAGTCTGTCTGCTCTCTTTCACTGAGCTCTTTTGTGAAATTTACTTCAAGCCGTACGATAGCACCCAAACGTTCTGCGCGTTCTAACGTTTCAGGCAGTAAACTGAAGCACCAGCGAATGATGCTTACCATAAAAGAGAAGGTTGAGCTTCTGGACATGTTGAAGGAAGGAAGAACCTATGCGGATGTTGGCCGCCATTACGGGATCAACAAATCTACAGTTCGCTACATCAAGAAGGAGAAAAACATCCGGTCTATGGCAGCAGTAACTTTCAACACCACCGCAAAGAGGGTCGTTACTTCCCGCAACAAGATAATTGTGAAGATGGAACCTGCATTAGCCATGTGGATTAATGATTGCCGTAAAAAGAACATCACGCTGGATACAAACACCATCCGGACAAAGGCCAAACAACTTTATGATTGTCTGGCAGCAAAAAGGGACGATCAAAATAGCGACGAGGAAGAGGACAAAGAGGACGATGCTGAAGCAGGACATTCAAGTGCTTCGGCCACCGGACCAACCCCATTCAGTGCCAGCAAGGGCTGGTTTGACAAATTTCAGAAACACTTTAGACTTAAGAGCGTTCCTCTGCACGGAGAGGCTGCCTCTGCGGATACAGCAGGAGCCGAGGAGTATGTTAATACCATGTTCAAAGAGCTCATTGCAGAGGGGGGCTACAGGCCTGAACAAGTTTTCAACATGGACATAACGGGCTTATTTTGGAAGCGGGTGCCATCTCTCACTTTTATTATGAAAGATGAAGCCAAAGCCTCTGGTTTTAAGGCACCAAAACATCCGGTAACTTTGATCGTGTGTGGAAATGCTGCGGGCTTAATGCTAAAGCCAGGGCTTATTTATAAGTCCAAAAACCCAAGGGCCCTAAAAATCAAAAATAAGAGTGTGTTGCCTGTGCACTGGATGCACAATCCCAAGGCCTGGATGACGAAAGTCCTCACAACTAGTTGGTTCCACCACTGCTTTATCCCAGAGGTTAAGCTTTATCTGGCAGCGAAAGGCCTCGAGTTCAAAGTCCTTCTTCTAATGGACAACGCTGGAGGCCATGCTAAAGATCTGGAGTATCAGGGGGTCCAGGTAGAGTTCTTGGCACTGAACACCACATCACTCATTCAACCAATGGATCAAGGCATTATTTGGGCTTTTAAGGCACTTTACACAAATACCCTTCAAAGTCTTGTTGAAACTCTGGACTCGGGATGAAAACTTCTCTCTAAAGCCATACTGGTGTAACTACACAATTACAATGTGTCTCCAAAATATTCAGAAGTCCATAAACGACATTAAGACTGAGACTTTAAATGCCTGCTGGAAAAAATTGTGGCCAGAGGTGGTCCACGAGCACAAGGGCTTGTCTCCTGCTGAAATCCAACACTCTGCAGTTGACAAGGCTGTGAAGTTGGCAAATTCACTGGGAGGAGAGGGCTTCAGCGATATGACTACTGAAGACGTGAATGATCTGATCGACGTCAGTGTTTCCCCTAGATAACTTGCTATGGCGGGGCGCTCATCTCGTCCGTGATTTTTGTCTGGGGGGGTGGGGGCCTGGAACAGAGACTTGTTCTCAGCTGTGCAGCGCGCTGTTTAAACCAACAGTTTTGGGGGACACAGAAACAGCCGCGTGCTGTTTGTACTGACAGTTTTAGCGCAGGGTGTGTGAGAGGAGAAAGACAGATATATCTCACTGTCTGAACGCTGTCTGAACAGACAGGTTTTTTTTTTGGCGGGGGGGTCGGTGCGGGGGAGAGACCGATGCGCATCTGAGCCGTGCTCTGTTTGTACCGACAGTTTTCAAGTGGCGGGGGTGCGTTCTGCGTGAGGGTTCAGCATGAAGGAAGAGGCTGCCTTTAGCTTTTTAGCTAGTGCACCTGCATTGCGAGCTGCTAGTTTAGTGTTACGTCAGTGCAGCCAATGGGGTGGGGGGCGGGGTTCGGTTGACGGGGCACTCGGTTCTGTTGATGGGGCGGGGCACCCCGCTTGTATAATGGTAGGGGAAACGCTGGACGTGCATGCTCAACCGTTGACGGACGAAGACCTGGAGGAACTTACAAAGTCAGCAAGTGAAGAAGAGGAGGAGGAACAAGATGAACAACGTGTGGAAGAGGAGGAGTTTGGCCTGACACTTGATTGTCTTGCAACCGCAGCCAGAATGTCCGAAGACCTTCAGCGAGTGATTGAAGAACGAGACCTCAACATGGTTCGTTCGTTGCAGTTCGCAAATGCATTCGACAGTGCTGTCACCTTAAAAAAAATCATTCTCGCTCAGAAGAAGAAGCAGCGCAGCAACTGTCCATTACAATGTTCATCACTCGAACGAAGAGATCTGTTATGCCAACATCTGTTACGCCAACATCTGTTACTCCAACATCTGTTACGCCAACATCTCTAGCAGATGTAGAAGTTACGTCTGAGGTCCAAGATACTGCACCACCTGAAGGAGCGCCTGAGGAAGTGGTGCCTTTAGGAGAGCTGTTAATGCACTTCTTGGCAGTGCAGTACACATCCAACTTCATCACCTTCATCGTCATCAGTACTGCACAGCTAATACTTCATCTTCATCTCTTCTTCATCTTCACTGGTGAGTACTCATATAAAATTAAAATATTTCAAAAGGTTTAAAAGTTTAGAAGATTGTTAAGAACATTGCAAGAGTGTGGGAAGGGTTTATAAAGCCTTAAAATATATAAATACTAAAATAAATATAGCGTTCCTACTTCGCGTTTTTTCACCTATCGCTGGGGTCTCCAGAACATAACCCCCGCGATAATCGAGGGACTACTGTAAAAACAAATGGTCAGACTTATGGCCTTCCCTTTAATAAGTTTGAAAGATGACCCAACTTTCAAAATATTAGCAAATTTGTACATTTCTTCAAAACCTTTGGTATTTTAGTTTATTAATTTTAATTCATTATGCCTCTTGGCTATCAAGCCAACACAAGAGTATTAGTTTTTGAGTCCAGGAATGTACAAAAAAAGGTTTAATCCCCCCCAAGGTTCAAAAAGGGCTGTGTGAGCAGTTGTCTGTGTACTGCATGTATGGTATGGTAAACAAAAGTATACAAACTGTACGAGAATGACATTACTGGTATTCTTTCTTTTAACTGGTGGGATTTTTTTAAACGTAATTACAAAAACCCAAGGACAAACATCTGTGAGCTAACATACATTTAGTCTGTCTTTTATTTTAATTTATCTTTTCTTTTTTTAGCCGAGGATGGCAAAGATGAGAAGATGGACTCGTTACAAACAGAAGAGAAAAAAGGTCCAGACAAACTTTAAACACTAGTTACACGTAGCACTTGTAACAGCTGATGTCATTTCTGATAGTTTCAGGAATATGCAACATGTTTATATACAAATCTACAAATATAATCTATAATGATTTAGAAAATTAAGTTGAAAACGAAAAAAATAATTATTGCTTAGTATTCAAGAGCTTCTTTTTTCACCCCTTGCAGAACAAAAAGAGGAGAAGGATGGTGTAAAAACAGACGAGCCTGGACAACTGCAGAACGGAGAAAACGCCAAAGAAGGAGGGACGGCTGCGTCCGCGATCAACATCAGCGAAGAGAAGAAGAAAGCCACCAAGCAGAGGTTCATGTTCAACATCGCTGATGGTGGATTCACAGGTGAACACCTTCTCCTTTCTCTCCCCTGCTTTTCTGCTTTATTTCTGCCTGTTTTCACCTCCCTGCCCTCCTTCCCCCTCCCTCAGAGCTTCACTCCCTGTGGCAGAACGAAGAGAGGGCCGCCACCGTCACTAAGAAGACCTACGAGATTTGGCACCGTCGCCATGACTACTGGCTGTTGGCTGGAATCATACAGTATCCTTTCAAACAGGTGTCTATTGTTCAACGTAGTTTGCATAAATATCTGTTGTCATTTCCTCACTTTGGGGTTATTATGTATAAGGGTTTATAGATTTTTGTGTTCTCTGTTTTGTCGAGTTTATTTTTCACATACTAATTATAAATTTTAACGTTTTTGGCGGTACTGTTCCCACGTCATTTAGTCATGCTGTCATTAAGGAGTTTGACAAGTTCAAACAAATATAAAATAAAAAATAAGATTGTTTTGCCACAACATCAGTGAGTCATTAATTAAAACACCTAGTCTATGCATAAATTTCACTTCAGAATTGTTTACCTTTAGCATTTTTAATTCATATTTAATAATAAGGAATGTAAGTTATTTGTAGCTCTAATGCCCCTTTTGCACCGCCTCTAATAAGCCCCAATTCTGGGCAGCCCGCCACAGAAAGAACCCTTTTGCACCTGCCCTTTAGCTAGTATTTTTAGCTGATTTGAGGCTGATTCAGGACCTCTTTTCGTTCCTGCTTCTCTGGTGGGACCGAGCGAGCTCAGCCGAGCTGAGTCCGGACCAAACGTGAATGCAGGACTCTGATTGGTCAGGGGGAGGAGTCACTGGATCTCAGAAACTTTTCACTGAGCCGCCATTTGCAATTTCTCTGGATGCGGAGCAGCGGCTGCATCTATTTTTAAGATTTAAAAAACAATAATGACAACGCCGTGTTTAATTCTGAAGTCCAGGTGTATTTTGTGTTTGGTGACCGACTATAAAATTCGAGCAAGTGGTGTCACAGCAGAGGATCATACGAGCTGCCGAGCCGTTGAAGCCCGTGAGGCCGAACCCCGAGCCCCGGCCTTGCCTGCTCACAAAGGCCAGATTCGAGCCCTGGCAGGCGAGAGGACCGGGATGGAGGGACGGGGGGGTGGAAACTTTTTTTTTTTAATTTTTAATAAAACTAAGATAATAAAACAATTATAAAACAAAGACACGACTAGCAAAAAACATAAAACCGTTGTAAGAAAAAGAAATGCTAAAACAAAGGTTAAAAAGACAAAATTACTTAAAAATCAAATAAAATACCATAAATGTGTCTTTTGTCATCTGGTTATTATCAGGTTTAAATTATGACATTACATTTTACACTGTGTTATTATTTATGTAACAACTGAACCTACAGTTCATAGCAGTATAAACAATCAAAAGCTTTTATACAAATTAAGAGGGTAATTAGCTGCTAAGTTTATCTAATTAAATGCAGCATTTGACTGTGTTCTTCATGAATGCTTTTCCCCCTAAAGATTGTAGTAAAGTAAATACTTCTATAAATCATTCTCTTTGTATATTGCACTGCAGGTATTGTTTCACACATTTTTAAGGCAATTGTTTTATTTGAAAATGGGTGTTATGGGGCTTCATTGACCTGCTGTGCTCATTTTTCTCAATGATTGTGTAGAGTTTTTCCTTTAAATCAACACACTGCCAGTCATTGTGTCAGTTACAATTAATGTTGTAAAATGATCGTCCTGAAACAGCAGTGCTGTTGTTCTTGACTCTGGTGTCTCTCAGACATGGTTATGCTCGATGGCAGGACGTGCAGAACGATGTGAGGTTTGCCATCATCAACGAGCCCTTCAAAGGAGAGATGAGCAGAGGAAACTTCCTGGAGATCAAGAACAAGTTTCTGGCTCGCAGGTTCAAGGTGAAACAAGTGCTCGAGTTCTGCAGAAATCCCCTCTGCTGTCTGTTTGCGTCATGTTTCACTGGTTACTTCTTGTTTGTTTGTTTTGTGGTTTCCTAAAGTTGCTGGAGCAGGCGTTGGTGATCGAAGAGCAATTACGCAGGGCGGCCTACCTGAACATGACAGAAGATCCGGCTCACCCCTCCATGGCTCTCAACACTCGCTTCAGTGAGGTAGAGTGTCTCGCTGAGTCTCATCAGCACCTCAGCAAGGAGTCAATGTCTGGAAACAAGCCTGCCAATGCAGTGCTTCATAAAGGTAAGTTTAGTAAAGCACTCAGAGGGTTTTCATGTTCTCTGATCTGTCCTCCACAGGTATCATTACTGACAGTCTGTTTATACTGCATATCATTTTTCTCTTATAACACATTAAAACTAATATGTCGATTAAAGTTGTCTTTAACCTAAATCAGTTGTTAGGGTCAGCTGGGGTCAGGACCGCAGTGTAAGTTGGGAAAGGAGGAGGTCTTGAGATCTCCATCTTTATCTTCTACTGCGTATCCATGGTCGATTCATGAATGCAACAGGTCCAGGAGGGAAACTCAGACTTCCCTCTTTCCAGCGACATTCTCCAGCTCCTCCTGAGGACCCCAATGCATTCCTAAACTAGAAAGGATATATAATCCCTTCAATGAGTTCTGGGTCTCTTCTCAATAAGACATAAGAACTAGGGATGGGTCCGATCCGATCCCGTATCGGTATCGGCCTCCGATACAAGCATAAGTTATTAATCGGATTTTTCCGATCCAACATGCCGATCCTTCTGATCCATGATGCACGTCTGTGTCTGATGACCTGCTCTGCAGGTTGGCTTCAAACTATGGAATGGATTTCCTGAACGGAGGCGTGTCTCATGAAGCCAGAGTAATAAGACCCGCCTCACATTCAGGAAATCCCTGTCATAGTTTGCAGCCAGCTAAAACATGAGTAAATACTCTTTTGAGGGCTGAGCACTGAGCAGCACTGTTGCTAACGACTAAACAACTTTTCATCGTAACATGTCCGCTGTGTGGAAGTATTTTATACCAACACCACAAGACAGCAACGTGCAATGTCTGCAGAGCCGCTGTACCGAGACGGGGAAGCTCGGTCGCGACCTACAATACATCAAACTTAATAAACATTTGCCAAAGCACCACATTAAAGCGCACAAGGATTGTTTAGCCAGGCATCGCGGTAACGTTAGTTTTACGTTGGACGTTTGAGCTCCGTGGCTTCAATAGTGTTTTTCTCTGGTTCAATCCGGAGCAGACAGTCTGATTTCGGTCAGCCGTGCTCAGTCTGCTCGTCTCGGAGGAGGAGCAGACTGAACGTGGCTAACTGAAATCAGACTGTCTGCTTCACAGCTTGATTGAATATTTGCAGCCAAGATATAGTTTACGTTTACCCTCCAGGAGTTATTTATCAGCTTAAGATGAGAGTTCTGTGATGGAGTTAAATAAAAAAAAATACTGCATTAGAGAGAAAGAGTGCAATATAATAATAACAATAATAATAAGTCAAAAAAGGTTAAAAAAATTGTCAAGAAGAGAAGTAAAAAAGTAGTTTTGTGTATTAAGAGCAGGCAACAGCTAAGCTGTATATCAATAGTGATATGTATATGTTGATGGAAAGTACAAAAGAAAAATTATGTAAATACACATTTTTTAATTTTGAGCAGCAAATGTCAAATATGACTCTGCAGACATAAACACATTTTGTTTTTTAGTTTGAGCCAGAAACATTTTAGGATACAAGCAAAGAAAAATTACTTTGATTATTTGTAGCACATTGTGAGATTTGGTTTCATGTTACAGCTTTTAGATACTATCATTAGTAAAGGATGTGAAAGTGTTTCTGAGATTTATAATGTCTGAATATAGTGGAAAAACTAGAATCCAACCTTTTTTTATAATCTAAGTGGATCTGTTCTAATGAGTCAAGAAACTAAAATATGTATCCAAAATTATAGTTTCTTTGTAGGGAGCATAAAAAATAAACAAATCGTCACAAGAGAAGCCCTACAAGTATGTTTTCTGCTGTGGCTCAGTTGCATATTAATATCAGGGTGTGTCTTTGTTCCACAATGATCTCTTGTTGTGTTGAAACGTGGGTAGAAACCTTTAACCACTTCTCTAATTTCCCTGGTTACACTGGATATGTCAGAAGAGAATTAATAATAGGAAATCTCATTTACTGAAAATATGTTTTTAAAAAAACAACCTTATTAAATGCCAAAAAATGATGACAATTAATTGTTAGTGCTGCATAAAAGGAAAGTTTGCTTAAAACTAATGTAGCACACTATGATTATTTTAAATTAAATTAGAATTGTAGCATTTAATTTTTATAAATCCTAATTTTGCTTCATAAACAACAACATTAAAAACAGCATACTAACAGGAACCGTTTTGTTGTTTTATGTTTCCAGTTCTCAAACAGCTTGAGGAACTACTGAGTGACATGAAGGCCGACGTCACTCGACTTCCAGCAACCATCGCCAGGATCCCCCCCGTGGCCGTGCGCCTGCAGATGTCTGAGAGGAACATCCTCAGCCGACTGGCGAGCCGGGGCCCCGACTTGGGGGCCCAGAACCCGTCGCAAACCTCACAGCAAATGCAGGTGCAACGCTGATCGGTCACATCGCACCTGTCACGTTCACTGACCGGAGCTGAAAACTCTCACCTCACCGCCATGTAGCAGATGTCCTCCCCTTCAAATGCCATGTACAGAACAGTCAGGTTAGTTATCCTCACTCTGTGCCGAAAACACACCTCCAGACTCGAAAGCTGCTTGACGCGGTTTTGAAAAAGCAGGCTGGACTGAAGATGAATGGAGGGTAAAAAGAAGAGCCACTTGTCTCTCTGCAGACTAAAATAAAACAAACACTTCTCCTTCTGGGATCAGATTCAACTCTAGTCCTGAACACTGAACTGTAGACAGCTCCTTTTATCTGTCCTGGCTGCAGGGTCAAACGTGTAACATATGTATTATTAAATAGAGGAGGGTGGACCGGGGCAAAAGCAGCATGTTTGAAGATTCTCGGTGCTTTGTATTAACTTTTAGATCATTGACGAATTTGAAGGATTTTACTGTGTTGTCACCTTTAGGAACTCGTGAAACCACAGTTTTCTTAGAAGTCATTTAGCAGAGATGTCGTCACGATGCGTTACTGGTCTGTGTGTTTAAAAAGAAAAGTTTGTGTTTCATGTATATGTAATAAACGGGGCATAATAATGTGCATCTCTACTGCAGGATGCCCCGCCGCTGAGAGACTGTTACTGTTGTCACATCAGTCTGTCAGATCTGTTACCGCTTCTCGTCTTTGTCCTGCCTCCTACTCCATCAGTCAAGCTGATCTGGGATCAGCTTTCTGTTCTCACACACTAGTTGCCCCTCAAATTCATTCAACTGAGAAGTTTCCTAAAATGTCTGAAAGAAAAACAGCTTTTTGGTACATGTGACAAGTTTTTGAGAATGATGGCAGTCTTTAAGTTTATTTAATTTTCTTCCTGTCGAGTTGTTATTTTCATTTACGTTATAAAATTAGTTTTTGTTACCATTTTTGTTGTTTTTATTGTTACTGTTTGTTTTTATGGACTACAATAAAGTATCAAACGTTTATCAGTCTTTTTTTCTTTTTTGTTTCCTTTGACTTTTGTGTTTGGCAAAGACGTGCTTTAATAGGGGATTTTTTGCAAGCCTTGTTAAATTCTTGTCTCATCGATTATTTCTGTAAACGGACTCTGCAAATCTCTGGATCTGCAGGAAGAATAAACACCACCTGTGAGGTAAGAATGTTCACTTTATTGATTAAACTATTGTAGAGGAGAGCATTACTTTAAGAGAACCGGCTAAAGGTGTTCAGCTGCACTGACATTTTGGCTATAGTTTAAGTATAAATTCATTCTTTAAGCTTATAAACCTTGCATGTTTGTTCATGTCAGTTATTTAGCTGCTGCTGATACCGTCCAGTTGAGTGCAAATGTTCCGACAGCCCACACACCGAGCACCAAGAGCGCAACTTGCTTTGCATGCAAGGCTAGAAGGATGAGGTGGAATTTACATGGAAGCAAATGCAGATTTGTTGGACAGATAAAAGCAGCTAAAACCGTCCTCATGAAGCAGGTTGTGAGAGGAAGATCTGGAAGAGGGGTGTGGTGATGGTGGTGAGGGCGGGCAGGAACAGGCACATTTTCTCCCATAGATATCACGGTAATTAGGAAAAATTAGAGTAAATTACAGGGTGAGAGGAATAGCTGAACTTGATGTCTTATCATGAAAGAGCTGAAGATTTAGCTCGAGCCAAACTGGAGAAAATGAAGACAAATGTGTGTAACTTGGACTAAAATACACTAACTTATTTGTATAACCTGACTCTTGAATCTGATTGTGAATCGAGGTGGAGAAACCCTAAAAATCACCTCATTCAGCAACTGGCTAGAGACAACTCCGCACTTCCTGGTCCAGATGAAACTAACTTCCCATTTATCCTGGGAGCAGAGAGGAGGCAACACAATGTCTTGTGGGTGAGTTATTATTATTTTACTGTATTTTCCTTAGGTGTTCACTCTTGTTGCTGGTATGTTATGGTGTTCTGTTTATTTCCAATTATACAATCCCACGTTTTATTGTTGTTTTCCTTTTTGTGTTTTCCTGCTTTCTGTTTTTAATTTCTGCTTAAACAGAAACTTTATGCAAGTAAATTAACTCAATATCAGACATTTGTGATGAAACTTGATTTAAAAAATAAAGTTGTACTGTGATCAGGCAATTTACTAATACTTTCAGAAATTTGTAGGAAAGTAAAACTCCCTAAAGCACTTTTTACCACTGCATATATTCACAATTTTATTCACTCAACATTTTGCTTTTACATTTATAGTAACAAATAAAAATAATATAATAATGTAATATAGTTGTTGAAAAAATTCTGAAAAGGTAATATTGAAATTTGTTAATTACCAATATTGTGAAATTATTGTGTATTAGGACAAGAATAACATCCAAAATATACTAAAAGAAAAGCAGACGGTAATTTCAGTTGACTTTACGTCTTAAAATACACAAAACTTAAAAAGTTTGAACAATCCTTTAACGAGCATGTTATTTCAAAATAACAAATATAAAATACTCTAGTAATGCTAAATATTTCAGTTAATTTATTAAACAATGACTAAATGTGTCTTTATAAAATACAAAGCTCTCTACCATATGTTTGTGAGAGGAAAATACCTTTAACTCTTTAACAGCCATGAAGAGAAATACACAAGTGTGTGTGTGTATATATATTAGGGATGCACCGATCCACTTTTTCTTACTTCCGATCCGATCCCGATACCTAAATCTAAATATCGGCCGATACCGATCCAGTTCCGATATCATGATCATCATTGATTTTATATGAGGCTGTAATAATCTCCTCCCAAGTACAATTTGTACAAATATATGCATGCATGTCCAAAAAGGCAATTTGAGGTAAGTTTTATTAATGTTGGATAAGTTTTAAAGTTAGAATTAAATTCTGCTAACACAAAACATGTTTCTTTTGATTCCTAGTTTTAAAGTGGATATTAAAGTGATTAATTTAAGTGATTGTTTAAAGTTATTTTATATTTTTTTTAATAAGGGGCAGATATAAGAATTATTTTTCTTCTTTCTGCACTCTTTTCATTCAATGTTTTCGTTGATGATTTTTTTTTTAATTTTGTTTCTTTTAAATGAATGAATAAATGAATTAAATAAAATGTTAAATGGAGAGTGGTGGCGCAGAGGTTAGAAGATGGGCTTGTGATCGGAAAGTCGCAGGTTCACCTCCCGTTACCGACAACATCAAAATGTGGGTGGAAAAGGTGAAACACTCACACCTCCCTCCACCCTCATTCTCCCCACTCTGGGCCCCTGTGCAAGGCCCTTAACCCCCACCATCTGCTCCCTAAACAGGTCTCTCTTGAAAATGAGTTCTCAAGGCTCAATGAGACTACCTGGATAAATAAAGGCTAAATGGAAAAAAAAAAAATGGCTTCAAACACCTGGCATAAACCAACAGGCATGTTCATGGTTTTAGTATTTTAACCCATTTTATATTGTAGCTGTTTTTGTTTTTAATATAATTTTCAAATCATGTTTTTTATGATTGTCTACTGTTGTACTGATAAATATCTCCTGGAGGGTAAACTATATCTTGGCTGCAAGTATCAAGCTGTGAAATCCTTCGTTTTCTACAACTGATAGTGGTTGTTCATGAATCATGATGAAGTTTAGCAACTTTTCTGTAAACATTTGAGCTCCGTAGCTTCAGCGATGTCTTCTTCTTGTTCAATCCGAAGCAGGCAGCCTGATTTGGGGCAGCTGCACTCAAGTCTGTCCCTCCTCAGAGACGGGCAGACTGAGCGGGGCAGATTGGACGCGGCTGGCCGGGGTCGAGTCGCCTGTTGTGGGTTGAGCAAAGAGCAGCGCCCGCTGAAGCCACGGAGCTCGAATGTCCATCGTAAAACTAACTTTACCACGGTTTAATGTGGCGCTATGGCTCTGCAGACATTGCACGTTGCTGTCTTGTTTTGTGGTGTTTCTAGGGTAAAATACTTCTACACAGTGGACATGTTTAGATGAAAAGTTTGTTAGCTGTTAGCCACAGTGCTGCTAACTCAGTCCTCACGTTGTAGCTGGCTGCAAACTATGAAATGGATTTCCTGAATGTGAGGCGGGTCTTATTACTCTGGGTTCATGAGACACGCCACAGTTCAGGAAATCCATTCCATAGTTTGAAGCCAACATGCATCAACATGGATCGGAAATATCGACAGGTGGATCGGAAAAATCCGATACGTAAATTATGCTGGTATCGGAGGCCGAAACCGATACTGGATCAGATCGGCCCCATATATATATATATATATATATATATATATATATATATATGTGTGTGTGTATATATATATGTGTATATATATATATATGTGTATATATATATATATATATGTGTGTATATATATATGTGTATATATATATATATGTGTATATATATATGTGTATATATATATATGTGTGTATATATATATATGTGTGTATATATATATATATGTGTATATATATATATGTATATATATATATATGTGTATATATATATATGTATATATAT
>NC_056502.1:14845701-14912967 GCF_014905685.2 Nematolebias whitei
ATATATATATATATATATATATATATATATATATAAATATACACATATACACACATATATACATATATATACACATATACACACATATATACATACATTGCCTGGACAAAAAAAAGTTGCCACCAAATAAAAAAAGGGTCACACACTAATATTTTGTTGGACTGACTTTAGCTTTGATTACAGCAGGTAGTCACTGTGGCATTGTTTTGATAATTTTCTGCAATGTCACAAGATCTATTTCCATCCAATGTTGCTTAATTTTTCACCAAGATCTTGCATTGATGACTAGGCACCAGGCATGATGTGTGCAGCACTTTACCTGCCTCTCTTCTTAACCTGATGTACCCATGTTACGTCCACCATGAACATAAAATATTAAGGAGGACATGGGACACAGATATGGAGGTTCAAACATTCAGTTTATTAAAAAGGCTGCTGCTTCCTTAAAAAAGAAAGATTATTATGAACCCCCAATTCCCATGTCCACCCAAGAAACACAAAAACCCAAAGTATCAACTTAAGGATGGACCTGGTGACCCGGTCAAACAGAACAAAAAGGTACCGCAGCAGGCTAACCCTATACAGGGCCGTCGAAGCCGCTGCTGGTACCAGACTAAAATTATAAAAAACCTACAAAAATACCTTTTACAGAAGAAAAGGACGAAAACAGGACGACCAGTCCCATCAGGCCAAAGTTACAAAAAATATATAAAAAGTTAACAAAAATTACCTGTGGTGGCTGAGGCTGCCGACAGCAGGCCACAGCTCCAGGACAAAGAAAAAACAAGGCCCCAGGAAAAAAACAAGGGCAGCAAAAAAAAAAAGGTCCAAACAAGGAGATCCAAAAAGAGAGAGAGGCTGAGAGGTCCAAAAATGTGGGAGCATGAGAGTGTTCACAAAACAGTGAGCCTGAGAGAGCGAGCTCCCTGAAACCAGCCTATTTATGGGCGAGCGGAGAAGGCCACAGCACAAAACAATTAAAGGCTAATCAGCCAACCCAAAATCCAAGACATGTCCCAAGGACAAAATGATAAGGCCAATGTGCCCCAGTCATGTAACAGCCCATCACTCCGGAACAGGGTAAATCTAGACCCATCAAACTACATGACCTTCTTCCATTGCTCCAGAGTCCAATCTTTATGCTCCCTAGCAAATTTAAGCCTTCTTTCCAGTTAGCCTCACTGATTAGTGGTTTTCTTGACTACACAGCTGTTCAGTCCCAATCCTTTGAGTTCCCTTCGCATTGTACGTGTGGAAATGCTCTCACTATTAAGCATAGCCCTGAGTGCTACTGTTGTTTTTCTTCTATTTGATCTCACCAAACGTTTAAGTGTTTGCCGATAACTGTCATTCAGAATTTTTTTTCGGCCACATTTCTTCCTCGAAGACGATGGATCCCCACTATCCTTCCAGTTTTTAATAATGCGTTGGCCAGTTCTTAACCCAATTTTAGTAGTTTCTGCAATCTCCTTAGATGTTTCTCTGCTTGATGCATGCCAATGATTTGAACCTTCTCAAACAGACTGACATCTTTTCCACGACCACGCGATGTGTCTTTCAACATGGTTGTTTAAGAAATGAGAAGCAACTCATTGCACCAGTTGGGGTTAAATAACTTGTTGCCAGCTGAAAGATAATTGCTCATACAGTAATTATCCAATAGGAGGCTCGTACTTATTTGCTTAGTTAAATCCAGGTGGTGACCTTTTTTTTGGCCAGGCAGTGTATATATGTATATAGTCTGAGTGCGCATGTCTGTGTTATAGGGAAACAGGTCTCCTAAACGCTTTGAGTTTGCTGAAGACAACTGCTGATTATTTCCTTCATGTCATTATTCATCAGCAGTTTCATTTACCGGTTCGGCATTCTCCTTTTAATGAAAAGTCTCACTGTTACAAATGGTTTACCAGCTGAAAAGCTGCGCACACACACACATTTGCGATGGGGGAAGGTCAAACAACAAATGAGGAAGTGTTCTGTGACTCTGACCTTTGTGTTGCATGCACACTCTTTAACACACACCTGGAAGTAAGGAACAAACAACAGTAGAAACAGACAGGTGGGCAGGCTGAGGGGAAAAGATTAGCAAAAGCGTTCTTTTAGGCAGAGCGGGGGCTCGAGACGCTTCAGCTCGTCTTATTGTTTGGACTTTATCCGCGATGCTGCTTGCCGGTGAATCACCAGTGAACGGAGCTGTCTAAACTGTCCTCGCTGCTGCTGTATGTGATCTGACACAGGAAACGCGAGTGATGGAGTTAAAGTGTTCCCTGCGCTCAGATATGACAACTTTTTCTTATTGTCATCATTAAAAAAGCAAGAATAATAAGAAAAAGCAACACCTCTATCTGCTGGAGGAATTCCGGCCCGTCAGCTATTTTTGCGCCAGTCTTGCTTTCACTGTTTTGTGAAAGGAGACGTAACAAGGAAGGAAGGAAGGGGAGAGCGAGAACGACGCAGAGGGGAAGAGGCAGACGTGTTCAGTGTGAACGTGTTGGTGACAGTTGTCAGGAGCAGCTGAGAAGAGTAAGTGTTTACCTGCTTTTGTACGGGAACAACAATAGGGTTTCTGTAGAAAGTGATTAGCGTGGGGGACAGTTCAGTAAGTGAGTTTATGTTGTGATAAAGAGACAGACAGAGATGACAGTTTTGCTGTTCGATAGAAAGATGTCAGCGTCAGAGGTCTACTTAGTGTGTGACAGAAGGAATGACAGTGACACTGTTGCTCGTTCAAAGAGACAATGTAGCGCAGAATAAACTGACAAGCTGTACAATCAAAATAAAACCAACTTCTGCACGTGTTGCACAGGTACAAGCGGCTCTTCACCAATAGCTCTTCTTCTGTTGCTCCAGAGAAAAAGTGAGGAGACGACATGGTTCGGTGAGTCAAGCCTCTGCCGGACATCGTGATGCTCCGTTAGCGAATACTGCTTTAAAAAAACAACAACATTTTTTAGGGCTTATTTCTGCAGGGCTTGATGACAACTTCTCTGTTTCTGTTTCTCCTTCTGTCTTTTGTTCGCTCATCCTGCTCTGTTCTTCTATCATGTGATCTCTTGCATGCTGAAAGAGTGGCTGCTCAAGAGAGGAAAATGTGTCAGAAATGGAAGTTTTAAGTTCAGAGGTCGAGGAAGACACCTGTTGGTGTTAATGTCAGGCTTCCCTTTGTTGCTACTTTGTTCCTGTAGCTGCATATCATGTGTAAAAAAACAACGTGAACGCTCAAAGTAATGTATTTGATGGATTATGTGCAGTAAGCTAGTTTTCTGTGTTTCAGGGCTACTTTTTAATACACTTTGGTCATGAAGTAACTTCACTTGATGCAGAAACTCAAAAAAATGTTTTCAGAATAAATAAAAAAAACATTTAATCAAACTACTGTAACCATGACTAAGCTTCTGGATATTTCTTGTACTTTTGGCAATTTGAAATCACTACTTTTTATAAATTAAAAAAATGTTGTTTTTTTTTCTACAAACTATGCATTTTCAGAAATACTGAATTATAAATTTAGTTTGTGTAATAATAGTTGCATTTTGCAGGTGAGAACAAGCTGCAGCTGACCTGACATGTGTGACATTTTCATCATTCCGGTGCAAAAAGTTGCAATAATAAAACATTTCTGCTGCTGTGGTATTGTGCCAGTTTAACATAGCATGCAAACTAATAATAGCTATTGTTATAATTAATTTCTGTTTTTGAATGAGCTTTGGAAAAAGCCTGCAAAATCAATGCTTGTGAATATGTCAGTGAGTTGCAGTCGAGGGTAGAAATGATGCAGAATAATGCATTTTTCTTAAAGAATATCAGAAAATGAGGCCAAATGCTCATCAGAGGTTACAAGAAATGTTAGTCCAACTCTATTGGTTTACAACCCAGCTTACAGTAAATAATTCTGGTAAGTTTCCTCCTTCGTGTAGACTAATCACCCAGTCATTTCCTGCAATGGCAATTTTATTTCTAACTTCAGTTTTTATGACAGAAGACTACATTGTTTTGTGGAACTGTGTTTTAATGACTCAAATTTTCTAAATAAGTGCAAATGTGTTTGTTAAAGATTCAGATATTCAGATTTATTTGATTTAGATATTTATTTTTTTGGTTCTGATGCAGGTGGTTCCACAGAGACATCACTGGTCTGGAGGCTGAGGAGATCCTCAAAACTCGGGGCATCCACGGCACCTTCTTGGCTCGACCCAGCAAGAAAAGCGCTGGAGATTTCTCCTTGTCTGTCCGGTAAAAACGAACAACAACAAAAACTTATAAACGCTGACATCTCTGTTCAGTTTGTTTGGAAAACCTGATTGAGTCATGGAGGGTTCTTCTCAACAAAACCTGCAAAAACAGGATTTTTACATTTGCATTTTTTTATTTACTTCCCTAATGTATCGGCAGACTATAAATGTCACAGTTTCTTACAAATCTGAAGCGCATGGGATGGTAATTTGTCCATCGAGGGCGCAATAAGCAATGCTCAAAGCAGAAACATGACAAATTACTCCAACACCACAGAGAAATGATCGCAGATAAATCCAGTGTCTGCATATCTAATCCTGAAACCTTTGCTCTTTACCTTCACTGATGCTCATGAGGTTTACCTGATTGTAAAACCCATTTTCAGATGATAACAGAGCTGTGGCCTATTGGTCTAAGAAGTGTTTGCTGCTTGTTTGCGTCTGTGCTTCATTTAATTTTCGTCTGCACCACATGTGTGTGTCACCTAAATATCCCACGAACCACTGGGGGAGTTTTAATGAAATTTGCTGATAATTACTGGATGTAAATCTATAACTGAACAACTTTTAGAGATAATCAGTTCAAGATGGCTGCTACAGCTAAATGACATTAGTCTTCATAAAATGACTGCAGCTCATTCACATGCTGTGAGCGTGACATCCCAACATTGCATGAGGCCGTGCACGATGTCATTTTAAAGGAAGGGGCTACAATGTCATTTCTCATCTCAAAATTATCTTATTTTTTATATTTTATGGAGTTCTAGGCCTTTAGTTTAGTATATTTTCCAATAGTTGCAGTTGCATTTGTTTAAGAGACATTTGTTCGTTAAGGTAGCAGCTGTTTGGGTCAGTTTGCAGAAATCTATTGCCTAAAAGAAGACTGGTTCAAATTAAATACACATAATTACCATACCAGCTTTATTTATAGAGTACTTTAAACACCCACAGGACCAAAGTGCTGTACACATAATAAAACAATCATACAGCCAGGTAATAAAAAATGATTAAAACAATTAAAAGTGAACATCACAGATGGTTTCAAAGGCCAGGGAGAAGAGATGAGTTTTAAGAAGGGATTTAAAAATAGACAGTGAAGAGGTCTGTCTGATGTCCAAGGGAAGGTTAGTCCGTGATTTAGGAGCTGTCACAGAAAAAGCACGGTCTCCTCTGAGCTTATGCTCAGTTAGTTTGGTAATATGATAGTTTGGTTTTGTCTGTTTCGTCACTTTTCATCCATTTGTAATAAATGAAGAAACACTAGGGACTTTTCTTTCCTTTGACCGGCAGTGGCTGCAAGTGTAAAGTGGGTCAGTCACTTATTAAATGTTTATTGGTCCGAGCTATGGTTTCTTTTGTGCATCTCAAACCACATCGCAGAAAAATATTAAGCTGTTAAACTTTGCAAATGAGGAAACAGATTTTGTGGATAACTAAACTACGTTATGTGTAGTTTGTTTGAAATATAAGCATGATTTCAGAAAGTCTTAGTATTTTTCCCTTTTCTGTCTGGATGAGCTGTTTTTCGGCGGATTAAATAAATACTTTAATAATGACACCTATGTTTATTTAGGCTTTATAACCTTTGTTTGTTTGTTTGTCATTTTTATTCATTTCATATTTAAAACACAAAAACAATTTAGAAACCAAATGAAAAAAAAAAGTCATAAAATGAAAGGTAGCAGAAGAAGAAAAAATCTTATCATATCTGCCCCTTGTTTAAAACAAAATCAATTCAAACAATCACTTCAAACAATAATCATCTATAAGTAATATAACAAAATAAATAACTCATCATAATTTACATATTTATATGTATCTTTCCAAAATTTTAATCTTAATCATTTTCTTAAATATAGGCATTGACTTGACTTTTTTTACATCGTTTTCCAAACTATTCCACAGAAACCTCAGGAAGCTTACAGATATTTAACCATGACAGACGAGACGTTCTGTCCTAGCATTGTCATGCAGTAGTGTTTTTAATGCACCTGATCTTCTCAGCAAGTTAAAATCAGGAAAAAACAAAACTCTTGTTTTTTAATTTTTCTGCAGCGTGGCTGAATCTGTGACCCACATCCGCATCCAGAACACAGGAGACTTCTATGACCTGTACGGCGGGGAGAAGTTCGCCACCTTGTCGGAGCTGGTGGAGTACTACACAGCGGAGAACGGCATCCTTCAGGACAAAGACGGGACGACCATCGAGCTCAAATACCCCCTCAACTGCTCCGACCCCACCACAGAGAGGTCCGTCTTCTCCTTTGTCTTCCAGTGGGTTAAAACATCCTATATTCATTGTCCTCTCTGTTGGGTTGGCTGCACCTAGACTGGGGTTTGGTGTGACGCTGCTTGGTTAGGTGGTTGAGTTAAATATAGTCACCTGTGACCAAATAAATTTCCTCTAGAACAGCCAGGTTATGTTGCAAGGATAACAAGCGTCATTTGCCTGCGTTTGTTTATTTAACTTTCATCTTTTCCTCGTGGGAAAGGTCAGTTTTAAATATTTAAGGTGCACCACGGCGTTTGTCCATCACGGCGAGTCAGAAAAATACGCCCACGGGTTTGAGCTGTCGAAGATTCGTCAATTCTGCCTCGCAGCTTTTTGGATCACAAGTGATAAGTGTCGACACGAGCCGAGCTTTTACTCAAGCACTTCTCTGAAACACAACAGCATCTTATCTAAATGTTTCCATGTGTGAAACTAGTTTTTTCACTGCAGTGTTTAAAATGTTGCTATCAAAGATCCTCCTCAGTATATTCAAAGTGCAACTGATTTGAAACAAAACATGTTTTTGATAAAGTTTTATTTAATAAAGAACTGAAATTACATCAAATTTTAATCCTACTCATAAATATAATGTCAAACCCGAGGCGTCTCATTAATGGGCATCTTAAATTTGGATTTTAGTTGTGCAAAGCTTTGCACTTCTACAAAGTGTTTGAGATCATAAAAAAAGAAAAATCGCGTCAAACAAATTGTTTTTTAAAGAGGAAGCAAAGTTTAGCGCAACAAAAAGAAAAAGATTAATTACAGAAACACAATAATTGAACCAACATGGAGCAGCTCATTTATTTATGAACGTGTTGCAGGAAAGTCAGAATATTCTGTTTTTGTCAAATTATTACACTTCAGATGCAAGATTAACTTGTCCAGATTAATTCATAATAACAGTATAGTTGTTTTTTTGTTAACAAAAAAATGGGTAATTTGGTTTTCTTCCCTTTTTGTGGATAAATTAGCTCAATAAATCAAATGCACTGGATTCAAACAGAGAACCTGTTGCTGTAAATGCCAAAAGTCTGTTCGTTATCATGGCATCATTTATTATTTCACTTTAAACGTCATACGTACATCTGCATATCTCAACCTCCTGGTTTTAATTTGGGGGTTACTTTTTCTGATAATCAAAATATTGCTAATCTATCCACAAATTCTCCTGAAAATATTTCACTAAGACCTAAAAATAAAAAACTATACAATAATTTAAATATGCAGCAAAATCAGGATAAATTCATCTCTTTAAGCGTACAACATTTAGTCTTGAAGTTCCAGAAAAAACTGTAGGTTCTGTGTCTAATTTGACATTTAACACGTTACAGGAGAGATTCATGTTAGAACATGAAGCCATTGCAGTGTTTTTTACCTGAATGTGTTGCTAAAAGAGCAAAATGTGAAAATACACCCAATTCACAGGTTTCAATATCTATTTTCATCTATAAACTAAAATTTCCCCATCATTTAAAATGTTTTCAGCACATTTTTAAGATTAAAACCTATTAAAAACAAACCATCACACTTAGATAGTTTATTTTACTCTCGTTACTTTTTAATCAGTGTAATTTGTTTGTAAAAATTCTTAAACTTGTACATAAAGCACATGGCACTTTAATGAAAAAATACATTCAGTTAATTTAGTAAAATGACATAAAACCCTGGCTGAGAAAAGGAGCTTTATTATAAAAATATCTTGGAAATTTGGAAATTAGCATAACTTAAACTAATGGAGAAAACCTTAATTGGACAATTTTTATATATTTATTGAAATAAACTTTATTGGACACATTTTTTTCTTTCAGATCTTGTATAAAGTTGAATGGAAATTATTTGATTGTTTGATTGTATGAAGTGATAATCTCCAATTCGTCACAGAACATTTAGTGTTTGTTCGTCTGCAGTCGTTACAAAAACACCTACGATTTTTAACTGAACTTGTTCTTAAGTGCGCCTATAAATATGTTTTTAAATCTCGTTAGTCGTCTCATCGCCGCTCTTCTTTCTGTTTTTTCAAGCTTTGCGCAGCGTCTGACTGGTCATAAGATAACAGAGATTATTTGTGTCTGCAGAAGAGTCAGCTCTCACACGCACACAAAAAAGTGTCATTTGTTTACTTTTCTCTAAGGAATCTGAGTTAATTTTAGTGTTTTAAACCCACGTTTGCTGCTGGAAGCTGATTGGTGGAGTTTTCCTCCCAGCTGGAAACTCCGAGCTGCTCAAAGTAGACCAACTAGCCGAACGTTTGAGTCAAGAAGGACACAACTTTCTGCATTTTTTTTGTGAGACAGAACTTTACCCTCTGCCACCCCCACCCTCCTTGTCCGCTCTCTCTCTGTCAGTTGTCTAACTTCCCTTTTGTTGCTGCGGTTGGAAACTTTAAGTTTTGACACTTTTGAAAGCAATGGCCAGACCCTGCTCGTCTTCCTCTATTGCACACTCCATCATGTTCTTGTTCGCGCCCTATCTTCCTCATCTGAACCCCCGAGTCTCTGTCGTTTCAGCAAAGTGCTACTGAGTTTTGCATCTCAATCTCTTCTTGGCGCTCCCTTCCCAGGAGAAAAAACTCAAAACGATCAAGAGAACGACGTGCACACACGTGCATGTTGAATTTAAATTTGCCCCTCTAACTCTATAAAGTCCTGCATCTTTCAGCAAAGCCCCAAAGTTTCTGCACAAGCGTGTCGCAGGCTCTTGTGCAGTTTTTGTAGCAGAACTTAACGATGAAGACAGTGAAAGAGCCGCTACAATTAATTAATTAAGACATTAAGACCACGCAAGCAGTGTAAAATATTACTCGGGAGGGTGGGGGGTAGTGGAGGCAACAAATCGAAAGGGGGCAGGCTATAAATACTTTGTCCTGTTCAGCCACTAAATCTGTCATCAGAAATTTTCCGACCGCAACGCAGGAAGTTTAGAAAAAGAAATCGAGAACTGTGCCTAAAATTAAGTCACACACAACCCGACTGAGCGTGTGTTCTTGAGCGCGCACACACGCACTACAGTGGTGGACATAATTATAAGTGACCTGCTTAGAGCAGCAATATCTGCACATGCTGTTTAACTATTTTTTTTAAATCTAATTTTAATCTAATGTGCAGATTTAGGATTATTGTGGTCTTCACTGTACACTGCAGTACAGTGAAGCAGACAGTTTCAGGCAGCTGCTGCACCCTGACTAACCTGACTTTTGTCTTTCACCCACCCTGAAGGGCCCTCAGCTCATGTAGGAGGCAAGCAAGTTTGTGTTTAGACTTTTCCATGCAGGTTGCATGGAAATATAGATATTTTAAAATGTGCAGGAGAAAGAAAGTGTATAATCCTAAACTGTCTTTTGCTTTGAGCTGAACTAAGGCTTCACAGTTGTTGTTGCAATGTTATTGTTGAATGTTGCAAGGACAGAATGTGAACAAATACACATTTTCTTCATTCCTGTCTGTTTTTTCTACTGTCATCAAAACACTTTAAAATAGGTAAGATAGTCTCACTGAGAGAACAAAATTCCCGAGAAATTCTCCATAATGTCCCGAAACGTTGTCTCCGTTTCCTCATGTTAGGCTCACAGGCTTGTTGCTTGAATTCAAAAACATAGTGCAACAAAGCCTCTCTCAAAAATAGCCACAGAGTCATTGCAGATGTCTCGAACCCTTCTCAATTTGGTTTCCTTAAATTCTAAAGAACTAGAGCTGTATTTAAACTTCCACACGAGAGCTTTTCTGAAGACGGAAAACATCCGAGGCAAACGTCCATGTCTGAAAACCACACTGATGATAAAAAACAATGAGTACAAACAGACCCTAATCTAATACTAAACAGATTTAACCATAAACATGGAGGTGGCTGCCGACTTGGGCAGGATGTGGGCGGAAATCAGCGACCAAGTAATGTGCCCAGGAAACAGTTTTGTACATTTTTAAACAGCACTTTTCAACAATCAAAACGTTGCTGCACAGCTCACTTGGTTTCCAAAACTGAGTTCAGTGAGACTGCACCTATTTTATTGCTATTTTTAGTCGCAGCCCAGTGAGATGCTACCTTTAGTGTCGCTTCAGCATTTCAGCTACACTTCATCAACGCCAGATTTTATGTTTTATAGCAACTAGGCCTGTCGCGATAAACAATAAATCAATTAATCGCATGATAAATTAAAATGATCTGCCTCATTTTCATTTATTGGCTTTATCATTTCTTCATGTCTCTCTCTTTCTACTGAAGACATTGGATGACAAAAAACTCAACTCCGGTGCTCTTCACTGACCCCTCCCTTTCTCTTTTCTCTCTAAAATCCGTTTTAACCGTCCAAAATTGTGTTTTTGGATCGTTAAAAGCAGCTAAGCTGAGAAGCTAAGCTACGAGCTAAGCTAGTAGGTCGACCTTGGGAAAAAACCTCCGTCTTGTCTAAGCTCCAAAATTCACGGTTGAAACCCGTGCCTTCATGTAAAAAGTTGTTTTTCTCTGCAAAAAGAAGTTGAAAACTTGTTTACTGATTTTTTATTAAAAGCTTTGTGTGAAAAATGCTATGCTAAAGAGCTCAAAGCACACCGAGCGTCCACCATTTTGAGAACTGAAAAACAGGAAGGAGAGACAGCCCATGTCATATCAAGGGGCCTCCCTCCCATTTTTCTTAAACAGACACACTGCTCGCTCCCTCACTATCCATCCTTTGGGGTCAAACAGTCTTATACTGCCATCCAGTGGTCAAAAAGATACTACACTCAAAATAAATAATCAAACATTTCTTCTTAAATTTGACAATAATTACTAATTATTGCCAAATTTCAAACAATATTATCGTTTATCGCAATAATTTCGGAGGCAGTTAATCGCCCAGCAAAATTTGTTATCGTGACAGGCCTAATAACAACCGCTCTTACGTTGAACAGAAAAATCATCAGTGTTCTCTTGTGTCTCAGGTGGTACCATGGTCACCTGCCCGGCCCAAAAGCAGAGAAGCTTCTCAACGAAAGAAACGAGTCGGGAACCTTCTTGGTCAGAGAGTCGCTGTCCAAACCCGGGGACTTTGTCCTCTCCGTTCTGACGGATGAAATTAGCAAAACAGGAGGGAAAAGAGTGTCCCACATCAAGATTATGTGCCAGGTGTGTTTGCTGCTTCTTCTTCTTTTTTGTTTTTGTCTGAGTTTACAGAAATAGAACCAGACTCTGGTTACATTTAAAGATACTGAGGGTTATTCCCAGAATTGTGCAGCAATCACAGAAATAAACTCTTGTTTCCCTTCTTACACAATAACAGGCTTTTGCTCATATTTCAACTGTCAGGTGTTCACCAGCGTTTTTAAAGGCGTTAAGCATATTTCCTTCTTTTTAAGGTGTTTTCAGAGTTAACTGTGCCAGAGTGCAGGAATGTATGAACATGAGTTTAGATCTGGCGTCGTCAGTCACCTTGAGGGCCTTTGCATTTTATTTTTAGCTGTGGTTGACCTCATTGACAACACCATTCAGCGTTTATTTAAATGAGAGGCATTGTTTCTGCACAGCGTGTAGAAGATTATCTTCAGATTTCTTAAAAGGGTCAAAAAGACTTTATGTGCGAGCTCAGAGCTGAGTTCAGGCTCGTTTTGTGCTCTAATCCTCTAATCTACTGAAAGTAGCTGAAGTGTGGGACAACATTCGTTTATTCCTTTCACGGTAAGTAAAATAGTTTTATGGCTGCTTTTATGCTTTAATGGCAGAAAGTGAGGAAATGTTCATTAAAGTTGGACTTTTTCATTCAAGAGCTGCTTTTTACCCCACTATAGATATATTCTCCTCATATTGTTTCTAATTGAACTTCATAGTTTTTTTTATTAACCAAAACTGGGTCTGTCATTATGTATATTAAAAATATATCTGTTTCAGATGATCTTTAGTTGTTTTTCCCCACCAGATGATTTTGACGTGATGCGTTTGTGTGACACTTGAGTTTTCCTCTCAGAACGACAGGTATACGGTGGGAGGCTCGGACATGTTCGACACGCTAGCAGACCTGGTGGAGTATTACAAGCGCGAAGGCATCCAGGAAATCTCTGGGAACTGGGTTTATCTCAAACAGGTGAGCCGAGCTTTTCCACACGAACAGAGAGGAAACATCGTATTTTAATAATAATTTTAAAAGGTTGTTTCTAACAGGACCTCAGGTCGACAGCAGCCCACAGATTGGAAACATTCAGGCCGACGTCGTGCAACGCTCTAATTTCTGTTATAATTCATCCTCCTGCCTCTCTGTGCCTCCTCTGCAGCCATACTACTCCACCAGAGTGAACGCAGCCGACATCGACAGCAGAGTGAAGCAGCTGGACCTGACAGACAAGCAGCCGGAGGGCGACGGCGAGAAGAGCAAGGCCGGCTTCTGGGAGGAGTTTGACGTAAGATTAAATCTGGCCTCGGCCGTGTTCATGTCACGGTTTCACACAGAGGTCTTTTTTTTTTCTTTATCTTTGATCAAAGAACCACATGAATATCTTGAAGTGGATTAAATTAAATTAAACAACAGTTTCAGTTTTAGACCATCATTTTCCATCAGCCTTTCAAAGTGGGGCAGAAACGAGTGTGGAGGTGAAATTCTGCCCTCTTGTGGCGAAAATATGCACGACAGGCGTTTGTCGCCCAATAAAATAATATATGCTTTTAAGTTGCAATTACTGCTGACTTATCAGATATTGTTAATAACAGCTTTCTTACCCACACCTGTAAATTTCTTATTTTGTTCTTAGGTGATTGTAAATAAGGTTTATGTTTTTTTATTACTAGTTATTTAGTTATTTTCCTCCAAATGTAATAAGGTGTTGCGGTCTTTTATTTTAGTAAAAAAAAGCAGAGTGGTTACCAAATTAAAGTTTTTAACCCTCACATATTATTATGGGCACTGTAATGTGCACAAGCATTGAGCTAACTTAACATTTTTATTGTTCAACGTCAAAAGAGGCCGACCTCTCCACATTCCTTCAGGTTTTCTGGAGGTTTTTATTTTTGCTGTCGGCTTTTTTCACTTCTTTTAATTTTAGTCTTTGCACCTGATCTTTTCTCACAGGAATAGTTTTTCTTTTGTTTAGTTTTTGCTTGTGTAAATTGAATTTTTGGGCACTTTGTTACCAGCAGCCAGTCACAAAGACCCAGCTCTTTTTTTTAAATAAAGAGTTTAAACTGTTTGTCAGACGTAAAATATTTCCTCAGAGCCGTTTCCCTGAAAGACGACTGAAACATGATTCGTCTCTCGCGTCTTGCGTCACGTCTTTACCAGAACTTTTCCTGTTTCTTCAGGTCATTCCTTTCAAACGTGTTTCATTTGATGAGAGGATTTGTTTTTCAGCCTCATTTCTTCTTTTGTCTTCTACTTGTCCAGTTTCATCAAATTTCTGGATACGTCACATCGCGCCTGTTTTTTTAAAACTGGATTTAACTGAAAATTATTTTAAAAATCACTTTCATCACTCTTGGTAACTAATTATGAAAAGGTTTGTCTTCTCAGAAGCTGAATATAGAAACTTAGGGATGACTCGAGATCTGAGTTCAGTGGATGATTAAAAATGAAGCGTCAGTTTCTGAAAGGAGCTTATTACAGCCTGACCCGCTTTATGTTCGGGTTTATGTCCAACACCAGATGGATCAAAGGTCATGAGGTTTGAAACCTCTCGCACAAATCTGATTTTATGTTTTTTAACATGTTACCTTTTTTAACTTTTAACTTTTTGGCCAAATTTAGATGAAAAATTTAATAAAAGCATGTGAGAAATTTAGATGTAAAGTTTTTTTTATTTTGGGGTTTGTTTGAATAACTTAAAAATGTAAAAAAAAAATAAAAAAAAATAAAACGTGTTTGTGTGTCAAACTTTACTTTTTTTCATTTTGAATTTTTATTCTTACTGAATTACCATTTATTCATTTTTATTATCTGAATGTTTATTATTTTTAGATATTTTTTGTTTCTCTAAACAGTCACCGTGATGCAGAACTGTGTTTTCTGTCAAATAAAGAAAACGTATCAGAATTTAAAATTTGTCCCCAAACTTTTGACAGTCCAAACTAATTTATTTTAGCCTTCTTCATGTGTTCTAATTAAGTTTTTTTTATATATATATAATTTGTTTTTTAAAATTATTAAGTTAATGTAATTAATTCACGTTAATGTAGAAAAGAACATTTATATTATTTTTCCTGAAATGGTCTTCTGTAGACGTAAAAAGTAGCTGAAATTAGACATTTAGTTGCTTAAGTAGGTATTATTTTATTCTTAATGACCTAAATTGTTTTAGTACCTTTTACGAGACCTTAGAACACTTTACATTAAAATTAAACAATAAAAACAAACAGAAGAGTCAGTTTAGTGAGGATTAATCGTGCAGCTTTGCCAGAAGCTGTGAAGTATATATATATTAGTTTGTCACATTATGTCATGTCTAACATCATAAATGGAGTAAGCGGTGATGAGGTGGGACTCAGCTGTTCTTCTCTCTCCTGTCACAGAATCTTCAGAAGCTGGAGGCGAAGGTGAAAAAGAGCAGAGAGGAAGGTCAAAGACCAGAAAACAAGAGCAAAAACAGATACAAGAACATCCTGCCCTGTGAGCGTCTCTTTTCAGTCTTCAGTAAACAAAAGTCCTGCTCTGCTGCGAACGGCCGCAGAACGCTCACCCTCTTCTTTCTCTCTCAAAGTCAACGACACCAGGGTCATCCTGAAAAACGCCGATCCGAACGTCGTCGGCTCCGATTACATTAACGCCAACTACGTGAAAGTGAGTCTCCGGTAAACTCGACGTCAGACGGACACGATGGGAACTCGATTCCTGACGTTGAGTGTTTTCACGTTTTCAGAACAAACTGTGGGAGTCCGGAGGACAGAAAGTTTACATCGCCACTCAGGGATGCCTCGTGACGACGGTCAACGATTTCTGGCAGATGGTGTGGCAGGAGAATACGGCTGTGATCGTCATGACAACAAGGGAGGTGGAGAAAGGACGGGTCTGTATCAAAGCAACAATCTTTTATTGTCCTTTAAAACAAGTGTGTTGATATGAAAACTATAAACTATGTTCATACACCTGGTTATTAAATATAGTTCACGCCATTTCCATTAAAAGATGCATTTAAATAAATTATGATGTTTTAATTGAGATATAAGTTTCCTGTTGCACATGTTTGGTTAAAAATTGACTTGGAAGTGGCACAGGAACCTAAATAAATATTAGTCTCCTAGTTTTACTTTTAAAATGAAAATAAGCAGAATTGTTTGTTTGCCTTTGTTTTGAGTGTTTTAAAGCTTATTACTGATAAGATTACGAAACCTGAAATACACTCAAGCCTGTTTTAATTTCAAGGCTTTTCAAAATAAAATTGTAAACAACAATCAGAGCTGAGCTGATCTAATATTTTCTTTGAAGGCCTGTTTTACGAAGCTTTGATGACTTCATGAAGGTTAGGAAAATTAATAGTTGCAACTGAAGACATTTTATTAAGAAGCAGCAGCAAAAGTGTTGAAAGTTAGTTGATTAAAGTGTGCACAGTACCAATAAGTGTATCAAAAGCCAAAAACTAAAATATCATTAAATGTAGAAAATGTTTTCAATAAATGCAAATTAAAAAAAATTTATGTTTTCAGTTTAAGACAGAATTAATGTGAATTTTCTTTCTGTGCAGAATAAATGTGTGCCGTATTGGTCAGAAGTTCACGGCTCCAAGGAGGTGGGAGCGTACGTGGTGAGCTGCGTGTCGGAGCGGGAAGCTGCTGATTACAAAGTCCGGGTTTTGGAGATCGCTCCTGTGAACAAGGTCACTCCTCCCGGCACACATACGTCACATGAAAACACGTTGAGTCATCCCTCAGCCCGGATTTTCTCACAATCTTTGAAAGCCCCCTTCTATTTATTTTTTTCTTCAGGCTTTCTGGAGATCTCCAGATTTTTTACACTCATTTTCATTATTATCTGAACATATTCAGAAGTCTTTTGTTTGTCTGTTTGATTTTTAAACTACTTAACTGCAACATGTGAATCATTCAAGCATAAAAAGTCTCCTAAACTAAAGGAATGTTGTGCTGACATGTTTTAAAAGAGATAAGCATTTTGTTTCCAGCAGTGGGTCACAAAGACATCACAATCCTTGAAAAATACCCATAAAATAAGTATTTTAGTACCAAACTCGCTGATTCTCAAACGCTATTTGCCTAAAACCTGCAGATGATCAACTGAAAGATGACACGCATCTTAGGCCCTACTAGTTTTTGAAATAATATTTTCAGATACTGTGCATCTGCTGGAGACAACTTGTTCACTTTCCTAATTTATTGAGCACAAACTGCACATTATATTATCATGGGTACAGGAATTGGACAGAAAATGAATAAAAAAGGAGCCAAAGTCCAAAGAACAACTTTGAAAGACCTTCAGAAAGCCTGAAGAACAACTTTTAAAGATTATACAAAGTCTGACTCCTTGGAAATAATGTATTAAATATATTTATATTTTATTTTATAAAGAAGAAATTTAAATTTGTATGCCTCCTTTGTGACTGTCTGTTGTTGTCCACTGTTGTCATCACTCTTTGTTAAGAAATCAGGTCTCTCTTGTAAAGTAGTCCCGGAGGCTCAATGGGATTATCCTGTATTAATAAAGGCTGAATGAATAATGAGTTGGTTTTGGCAAGTGGGGATGGATGAAGAACCCATATGAGCGGTGGCGTCGTAGGTGGGCCCATTGCTCTCCCCAAAAAGTCCTTGAGCTTTATTCAAACCTTCATGACCCTCAGATGAAGGACGCAAGGTCTGAAACATTCAATGTTCTGAGCTTCTTGTGATCCTTGAAGGGTTCCCAAGAATTCTTTCTCTTTGGCTGCTCAGAGCCAGACAATAGCCTAAATAGTGCAAAGAGGTCTGTAGTTCAATGCCACAGGCATCACAGACCATTGTCATGGAGTCCCAGCACCATTCAGACATCAAGGGCTGCCGTGGGTGTTGTTCTAATGGGACCAGTGGTGCTCAGGCAGGCCGTTCTTTGCACGTGGGTGAGCATCACTCTTGCCAGCCCGACTCCTGCCCACCATACTAAAGCAGCGTAGCATAGCGTGGTGCGGACTGTGGCCATGTAGATCCATGACAACCTTTAAGGTTTCACCTCAACAACTACCTGCAATTCTGCAGCACTGACGTAAGCACATTGTAGCCTTCTTGCACTTTTTATTTACATGTTTTTTTCAGTTAAACTTAGAGAGACAACCAGAAACTTAACTGACTCTGGAAGGTTTTACTCCCTAAAATCTGGAGGTGAATAACCCTTCCTTGGCTTCTTATGGGTGAAAAGAACCAATTCTGTCCTGTTTGGGTTGACAGAAAGTTCCTGCTCCCAGCATCATCTGGATACTATATTTAGTCCCCTACATTATGTTACATACAGTACAGGCAGAAGCCTTCTATAAGTATGACCAAGTCATCTGCTTGTGTATGGAGTCTAGGTCTATTTAACTCATTTAGTCAACAACCAGGCGCCAACACAGGCGAGATCACCCCTTCCTGTGGACAGCCCCCTCTGAGGTTAATGGTTACTGTACAGTCCCGCAGAGTTGAGGATGCTTTTCTTGTCCGAAACATGAAAACCAATTTATTGTTGTCTCATCCACACCTTTGCAGACAAATGCTCTCTAGCTTCTACGGGTACATTATCGAATGCTCCCTGTATGCTCA
The DNA here is from genome assembly GCF_014905685.2 of Nematolebias whitei. Lineage (NCBI taxonomy): Eukaryota > Metazoa > Chordata > Actinopteri > Cyprinodontiformes > Rivulidae > Nematolebias > Nematolebias whitei. The sequence goes on from NC_056502.1 coordinate 14,863,876, forward strand.
AGAAGCAGCCAAGCACATATTGTCCCCATGCATGATGAAACCATGAGTGAACCTTTAGTGCATGTACATTTAAATAAAAAAAATTATGATATGCTGACTTGTTTTTTGTTGTTGCTCCCAGCCCAATCTTTCCCGTACAGTATGGCACTACCAGTACCTGAGCTGGCCCGACCACGGGGTCCCTCAGGAGCCAGGTGGAGTCATCAGCTTCGTCACTCAAGTCAACACAAAGCAGGCTGAATTTCCTGACGCCGGTCCAATGATCATCCACTGCAGGTGCTCCACATCTAAACCTTAACACTTCAAACTTTAAACGACGTACTGAAGGATGTGATTTTAGATTTTTTTATTTTAGCTTTGTGAGAATATATCACTGAGGCTTGAAAACTTAAAAACAAAACAGTCTGTGATGAAAAATAACACATTTTGAAGATTATGTTTAGTGCGTTTGGAAGTGAACAAAAGGCATTCAGTCAGCTGATTGTTTATCCTCTTCTGTGATTTAAGGGAACCTCGCGCTGTGTGATTACGTGATCTGTGGTATTTTTAGTATGCAGACATGTTCATGAAACCTACAAGACTTTACAGGCTTTCTCAAACTCTGTGCGTTTACTCTACCAGAGCTGTGAAACGTTTGTCCCGCCAACTAATTCACTGACATTAACTCCTCCTAATGTTAATTAATTATCATATTCTGATGGGCTGATATGCTAATCTGTTCATGTTTACATCATTTGGCTGAAAAACAGGAGAAAAATAATAATCTCTAGCTGTTTGTAAATGCATTTGATCAGGTAGCTCTAAATCATAATCTGCCTTTAAAAGATGCAGTCGAACATCAGAAAGAAACCAACATTTTATTTGTTCATATATTGCAGTAAAAATTTGTTTTGAGAAAGTTCTTCTGAATTATCAAGCAGCTTGGCTCTTTTTGAACCATAATTGTAACTTTTTTTTTTATTGTTTAAGATCTTAAGTACTAAAAAAGCATTTTTGTTTGAACTGTCTTCCTTAGACTTAAATCTCCCACTTTTTGAGGGAGTGGATGGGTTGTTGTGGTGGAAACAACTAACCAAAATGTTAGCTTCAATAACCCATACGCCGCAAACTAAAATTAGCTTTGCTAATGCTAAACAGCTAAACAAATAAAAAAATTAGCGGACGCTAACGCTAACCACTAAGACGACTGTCACTCAGTCTGCGTCACATGTTTTCGTCTCCTCCCAGTTGAAGCTGTGTCGACCTATCACGTCTTGTCACGTGTACACGTAGTACGCCAGTAGCATGCCAGTAGCATGCCTAACGGACTTTTTGAGACGCGCCCACAACAGACAGGAACAAGATTGTGAATTTTGTTAGCAGACACGAAGGTGGCAAAACCTAATTTATCTGAAGCTAATTCCGTTAACGTTTTCCAAAGTTAGTGACAACGCTTATCCGCTAAACAAAAAAATGCCCACCACTGTATCTAACAAAGTGTGACCTGCTTTAAATTGTTCACATTTTTTGTATTAAAGCTAGAAGTAAAGAAAAAAGGAAGAAATTTATTAAAATAAAACCTGTTGTAGATGGCTCTTTGGACGACTTTGGTTTGAAGAAAAGGTGTTTACCTTTAATTGGAACAGAATTGACGAGCTAATGGCTAGTTTGAGTCGGGTTGAGACCAAAGTGCCGTCTTAAAACAACTTCTGTTTTGTAATGGTTCATGCAAACTCAGTTTTACAAACATTTAAATCACTGTCAGCTTTGCATTACATGGTTAATGGGGCAGAAATATTGTGATACTCCTTCTGGAAATGCGACAGCTAGTTTCTGCTGCCTTACTCCTGCTAACCACTGAATTTTATATAAATAATGGTTTAATACAAGACTGCGAGGTCTTGACCACACTTGGATTAGTTGTTAGCTCATTGTCTGATCAGGATTAAACTCCCAATTTTTCATCTGAAGTCGTTCAATGAACTATCTATCTACTGCAGGTAAGATATTTGTTGTTCTTAACAAAGAACTATAAAAATCTGATTGGTTTCTTTTATTTTGGTGTCATTGTCATTTAAATAATTAACTTATCCAATATTTTGATTCCTGACTAATTCCAGGCACCCCCCCCCCCCGATTAATCCAGCAGATTTATTGTCATTGAGCTTGTTAGCGCGTTCGTATTAGCAGCATCTGTCAGCAGATGTGTCGTCAGAACACCTGGCAATGCTCCCTTCTGCATGTCATTTTTGTTGGTTGAAATATAAATTAACTTTTTGTTTTCACAGTGCTGGAATTGGTCGGACGGGTACGATCGTGGTTATTGACATGATTCTTGAGGCTATTGACACGCTAGGTACAAAGGTTATTTTAAAGATTATTTAAAGGTCATTGTTTCCTTTCTGCTCATTGCCTTTTGGTCTTATTTAATTTGTTTTTATGTTTTGTAGGTCTGGACTGTGATATTGACATCCCAAAGTACATCCAGATGGTTCGAGAGCAGCGCTCAGGCATGGTGCAGACTGAGGCTCAGTATAAATTCATCTACCTGGCTGTATCCGAGTATATACAGACCACCAAAGCCAAAGAGAGTGCCTCCAAGGTGAGAAAGTTGCACAAAAAAGTCTAGAAACTCCGCTCAACCCCTGATTCAAACCTTTTATGTGCATAGTGGTTTCAAGGAAGACGCAGCCAATTGTTCACGTGTCAATAGATTGCACTTTAAACTGCTGTTCTGTCTGGTTCAATGCCAGCAGAGCGATCTGCTATCGGAGCAGGTGACCGTTGACCCAGAGAGACAAAACAATCAAACACAAAGGCCAAACTAACGTAACGACACAATATTTCTCTGTTTGACTGATGCTTAACAGACGTGTGAAACTCTCTGTCTTCCTCAGGAAACGGACACGGAGTATGGAAATCTGCAGCTCAAGCACCAACCAGCCAGCAGGAAGGTGTCGAAGTGAGTGAGAGACTCGAAACGTTCACACCTCTCGTTTAAATGTCGCACCGCTGCTCTGTTTACTTTAACAAACATGACTCAGTCGATGTTCGAGGGCTGGCGGTTTGTAGGCGGAGCTGACCTGAAGAACAGACACGGAACTCTGGGAGGAGGGGGGAGGGGGCTGCAGCTGGACTTTGGCTGAAGATTATTAGATTATTATTATTATTATTATAAAAGGCAGGGTGCATGCTGACAGCTGAAGCGAGCTAGATGCTAATTGTAGCCTAAATGTAGCCGAAACTAAAATTATAAAACAGAAAATTATAAAAATAATATTTAAAACTAAAATTAGCAAGACTCTAAATGCTAAAATTAGCAAAACTGTAGCTAAAGGATAATATTAATAAAACAACAGCTAAAAACTAGCAAAATTGTAGTTAAAACTTAAAATAAGCAAAACATGAGCTAAAAGCAAAAATTTGAAAAACCTAAAAGAAAAGCTAAATTTACCAAAACATTTTCTAAAATCTTAAATTAGCAAACTAGCAGTTAAAACATAACATTTGCAAAACCAATGCTATAAGCTAAAATGAGCAAAAAGCTAAATGTGTCTGAACCATAGATGAAAGCCAAAATTAGCAAAACTGCAGCTAAAAGCTAAGATTGGTAAAAATGTGGCTAAAAGTTAAACTAACAAAACACTTAAAACCCAAAGTTTAGCCAGCTCGTGGCTAAAATATTTACTAAGCTAAACCACAACTAGACGCTACAATTAGCAAAACGGTAGTTTAAACCTATAATTAGCAAAACTGCAGCTAAAAGCTAAAATAAGTAGCATAATAAAGACAAAAATAAACCACGTGTGCTTTTAAAGAACAGTGTTTTAGAAGGAAATGAAGAGATTTCTATTTGAGGATTTTTTGTAAAGTTAAATAGTTCAGTAAAGTGGAACAGTTACAAACAGTAAAAGTCATAACACACTTTTAATGATTGATCCAAATGTTTTGATTTATAAATGAATAAAAAATATGTGGAAGTAGTTTGATGGATGACACACAGAAGAAACTATAAACAGTAGAAAATGTTGATAAAGCTGAGTCAGCATCCACACTATTACAAGAAGAGAATTTAGTTGACAGAATTGTTTTATTTAATAGTGATTATATCTTATTTTTAATCTCATGTATCATTTCTGTGAACTTTCCATGAACATTTGGGAGTCCAACCATGATTGTGATGTTCCAATGTGTGCCTTTAGTCAGTCGGACACCGGGGTTAACTACCCAACATCCGGTTCAGTCTGTTTAAATTATAACCCGAGTCGCCCCTGCAGCATCCAAGCTTTAAAACTGATAAAAATGAGGTTATGAGGGCCTGATTCTCACACTGTTCAGCTGCAGACTGCTTATTTTTATGTTGCTGGAAGCTTTTAGTCAGTAGCTTTAGTTCCTTTGCTTTCCCGGCATTTTTTCTAAAAACTGTCAGCGTCTGAAATCTAAAAAAAAAACCCAGCAAAACGTCACATTCAGCCACAGACTGAGATTTGCTTGGTTGGTAAACCTTTATCTTTGGATTGCTTTGGTTCTAAAATGCACATTTAACATCCTTTGTACAGCAAACATAAATAGCTTTTTAGTCACTGCCCGCTGCAGCACGGTTAGTTTTGTGTGCTTGGCGAGCAGGTGGCATGTTCATATCACAGCTGATAAGAGCCGGGATGATAAATAATCAGTGTAAAATTACATATACAGATTAATCAAATGTCAGTGTGGAACATTTGGTCATCTCTTACTGATTACTGGAATAGTAAAGGTGTGAAAACTTGTACTTAAAAAAAAAATTGTTTGTGCTTTTTGAAGTGAATTTCTGTGAAGTTATTGTAAGTAGTCAGTATTTTACCTGCAGCACACAGCAATCAGCATGATCTCAGTTTGGAGAATCAAAGAAATTCTCATAAAGCAGACTGTCTATAACAGCTCAAAAAATTAGAATAATTCAAGTGAATGACCTGAAGTGAACTTCCACAGTGCGCTACTTTGACATCAGACTGTTACCGTGATGACCCTGGGTGTTGACACTGAAGGCTGACGGTGATGAAAAATCAACATTGCAAAACGGACTGAGTTAAATATATCCAGTTTAACTTTCTGATGTAAAAGTAACGAAGTGTAAAAAGCAACAACAGCTTAACAAGGCAAGTTTTTACAACCTGCAGATAAAAAGCCCTTTGTTTGTCTGTTTCACTGTCAGAAAACATCTGTGTGACTTCTTTGCAGTTTCACAAACAAAAAGAAACAATGTTCAGATTATGTAACTATAAGCATGAAAGAGGCCACAGATTCTCAGCAGTCAAACATTAAACAATAAAGTGCACTTTACACTCCGTCCCTGCTGCCGGCAGCTTTGACCAACTCATTTGTTTGTTAAATTTTTCTCACGCTGCCACCCATTCTATTTGTCCTGAGTCTACTCAGATCCGTGGCTCATCAGTCCTCACAGATGTGTCAAAGTCTATTTGATTCATCTCTGAGGAAATCCCTAATCTGTTTTGCTTTTTCTCACTTTGCAGAAACAAGGAAGACGTTTACGAGAATGTGTCAAAAGGAAAGAAAGACGTGAAAAAAACAAAGACTGAGAAGAAACCTGGCTCAGTGAGGAAAAGATAGAAGACTCCGAGATGTTTTTTATGTCGTATTTATGAAGGGAGTTATTTTTTTAAAGGGGTCGTTAAGTGGAGAGCATCCAAAAAATAAATGTTAAAAATGATAATGCTGAATTATTATTGACATTTAGTTATAGAAATAATTTCCGAATTATTTGTTTGTTAAAAAAATAAATAAACGTGGAATGGGTGAAAAATTACTGTGTTGTGTCTGACATCTCTGTCTGTCATGCTGCAAGCTAGCAAGTGGCCAACTAGCTAGTTTGCTAGCCGGAGCATGTGGTGCTGTTTGTTTTTCAGGATAAATTGTAATAAAGTCTGTTTTCTTGTCTGTACTGCAAGATTTAGCTTTGCAACAAAAATGTTTTGTGACATTCAAACGTAGTAAAGTTGGAGTTTTGTGTGTGAGGATGTAAAAGTGTTGATTTCCCTTCCCTGTGGGTTCAGTAGACGTTCAGTGATTTTTAAACTCCCCACCTGAGCTCATGTAACCAACAAGTGACCGTCTAATCTGCCTAAAGTTACGACTAAAATCTACTTTAGCATACTTGCTCTAGTTTTGTCTTTTTATTCTACTTCTAGTTGTAACTAGCATTTTACTTCTTTCGTCTTTTAACTATACTATACAAATATATACTATTTTCAGGTCTCTCTTGTAAATGAGTCCTCGAGGCTCAATGGGATTTACTTTAAATAAAGGTTGAATGAATGAATACGTTAGACCAGGGCTGTTACTGTTCAGTTACTGAACGCCAACAGCTCAGGGGTCGGACATTGCCTCTGCTCCAGATCAAAATACGCTGTAAAGGAAGTTCTTTTTCTTCTTTGGTGTTTTACGGCGGATTGCATCCACTCTGTTGCATTACCGTCTCCTTGAGACCATGCCTACATTTCTGTAAAGGAAGTTTCAAAGTCAAAGTTTCTTTATATGTCATCCAAATAGTTCATCCAAAATTTTCACTGACGCGAAACGTAAAACTGTCGATCTGCGTTCGATTACTCCATGGCTTTGGATGTGTGACACAACAAAACTGAATTTTGAATATCGAACTGTAGAACTGAAAATGAAAATAGTCAAGCTGAATTTTCCATACAGTGATATACATTTTCAAAGCAAATGAATTCATTTTCAAACCATTAAATTCAGTTTCAGTTTAGTGAAATTAATTTTCAAACCAGTGGATTTAATTTCAAATTACGTGAATACAGATTCAGTCAGAACAAATCTAATTCAGTTTCTTATGGTACAAGTTTCTGCTCATGCTACAGCAGCACCTTCACTAAACACAAGTCTTTGTTTTATTAAGACTTTATTAAGGACACAGAGCATCTGGTCTGTAGGCAAGGTTGAAATAAAAATAGCAGTTTATCAGTTAATGTAAAGAAAAGGACAGGGGAGATAAAAAAAAAAAAAACCCACAAAACATTGCAGCTGTAGCAGAAAGGCAATTAAATTGTGTCCAGACGACTTTTTCTTCTTGACTCGCTCATTTTGACTCATATTGTATCACTTTGTTTCTGATAACTTTGGGGGGGCTGGGTAAACGGTACAGGGTTTACTCGACACTCTCAGCCACGTCGCTGCTGCAGCTTGCCCTGCTGTGCGTCTCACTCGCTCTTCGGTCTCTTCTCCTCTCATTACTTTATGCGTACCGTAGTCTGTTAAGATAATTGAGACGATGGCGTGTGTGTGTATTTTTATGTGGCTTGACTCGTTAGCCATTAGCTTGGAGAAACAGATGCCATTGCCAGTGGCATGCGAGCGCATCCCCATGAGGAGGAAATGGTTAGAATCATTCTGAATGTCTGAGTGTTTCGTTCTCTGAGTGAAACATGTTCAGTCGTTCAACCTTTATTTATACAGGTTAATTCCATTGAGCCTCAAGGACTCATTTACAAGAGAGATCTGATTTCAACAAAGAATGATGACAACAATGGACAACAATGACAACAAAAGACAATCATAAAAGAGGCATACAGATTTTTTTTAAACAAAGTAAGATGGCAAAACTAGCTAGATCATAAGGCAAATGTAGAAAAACTAATGTGGTTTATTTGCAGTGAACCAATCACAAGTCGCATTCACTAAGGCGTCATCAACAGTTCCTCCCCGAATGGCTCGGCACACGCCCTGTGTCGTTCAGATTCACGTCACGAGGGAGTCACAGAATGTGCAAGTTCCACTCCTGACATGTCACGCTCGGGCTAAGCTCAACTGTATGTATTACTCCTGAACCCCCCCCCCATCTCTCTGATCTGCTACAACTGTATGTCCCACCACGTTCCCTGAGGTCAGCAGACCAGTTGCTCCTCACATTTCCAGGAACTCGTCTTAAGCGCAGAGGTGACAGGGCCTTCTCTGTAGCAGGACCAAGACTTTGGAACGAGTTACCTCTGCTTGTCAGACTGGCCCCCTCCCTCGCGGTTTTCAAATCCCGTTTAAAAACTCACTACTATTCAGTAGCTTTCAACACTAGAGGATCTGTGTTTTGAACCTGTACGCTCCACAATGGTTAGTCGTCATATTTATTATCTGAATCGTTTTTATGTCTACATTTTTGATTTACTTCATTTAGTATTTTGCTTTGTGTGTTGTCTGTTGTTCTGTCTGTACAGCACTTTGGTTGGCCTTGTAGCTGTTTTAAGTGCTCTATAAATAAAACGGTATGGTATGGTAACTGAAATGAGAAAGGAACAATCAGTTAATAAGGTGATCTGGTTCAGTTCGTTTATTCAAAAGATTCGTTTGAACGATACAACACTATTATACTCAGTGAAGAGAGAATTCAAACGGTGGGGCTTGGCTTGGTTTGTGTAATATAACTAAAATCAGAAACATTTAAAAATGATGCAGAAAAACTGGTTAATGTATTTGTTATGTCTAGACTGGACTATTGCAATGGTTTATTGTCTGGGTGTTCAAATGCTTCTTTAAAAAGTCTTCAGTTAATCCACAATGCTGCAGAGTTTTAATTGGAGTTAGTAGGAGAAATCAGATCTCTTCAGTTTTAGCTTCTCTCCACTGGCTCCCTGTATAATCCAAAATGGAATTCAAAATCTTACTTCTAACCTACAAAGCTCTCAACAACCTAGCTCCATCTTACATTTGAGATCTTATTGGTCCGTATTTTCCCAACAGAGCACTTCGCCCTCAGACTGCAGGCTTACTCGCGGTTCCTAGAGCTTCCAAAAGCAGAATGGGAGGAAGATCTTTCAGTTATCAGGCTCCTCTCTTGTGGAACCAACTTCCAGTTTCTGTCTGTGAGGCTGACACATTGTCCAGTTTTAAGACTGGGCTTAAAGCTTTCCTTTGTAAATCCTATAGTTAGGGTTGGCGCTACCTTAAGCTTAGACTACTGGAGGACAAACAGACCTCATTTCCTTAAATGAATTGCTAAAATTGAACAGTTTGATACTATTTCTATCTTAATGTGATTCTCGACCTGCCATTGTGTATCTGTTCCTACCAAATCCAGCCGGTCGAAGCAGATGACCACTTGTCCTGAACCTGGTTCTGCTAAAGGTTTCTTCCACATGAGGGAGTTTTTCCTTTCCACTGTCGCCTTCATGCTTGCTCAAGATGAGAGTTCTGTGATGAACTTAAACTCAAATCAGTCTGCTCCTCAGATATATAGTGTTAAATTATTATTTTTATTTATGAACTTTTTTGTTCAGTGCCTTGAGACGACTTCTGTTGTGACTTGGCGCTACATAAATAACCTGAATTGACTTGAATGCTTTCAGTGGGGAGGGGACTGTTCTTAATGTGTTCTGTAAGCTCATGAACAAGTTGAAAATTGAAATGAGCACATAGCAAGACGGCCTTCTGACTGAAATATTTGCCATTTCAAAAAAATGTAAAGGTCTCACGGATTTATTGTGATTGTTGTTGTTGTTTGTTGAACTCATCAGTGAGCCGGATTTAAATCGACCCGTGGGCCGCCAGTTGAATAGCCTTAAATACTCTTTTGATACTTTCAGCTAGCCTTTTGTTACTTTTAGCTTGCACTTTTTTAGCTTTAGCTACGCATTTTTTTCCAAGCCTTTTACAAACTTTATATTTCCTTTTGCTAATTTTAGTCTTTAATTAACCCAGATATCCCGTTTTAATACCCTTAGCCTTTTGCTAGCTACTGTTTTGATACTTTTAGCTCGTTTTTTTACTACTTTTATGTAACCTTTTGCCAGTTTTGTCTTTGATCTATTTGCTACTTTTAGCCTTTAGCCAGTGTTTAAAACTTTTTAGCTAGTTATTTGTTTCTTTTAGTTTTAACAGCTCAGTTCGAGTCATTCATTCATCAGGCTATATTGTAGCACAAAATGAAAATGTAATTTCTCTGGTTATTATTTCAAAGCCCGACAATTTATTCACATAATGTGATCTCGCCGGAAGCAAAATAATTTAAAGTTTGTGAGGCAAAGAAATAAAAATAAAAAAAACTTCTGATATAACGGTTTTTTTTTTTTTTTTTAAGTCACAGTCTACATGTTTGTAGTTTACAGATGAAGGATACCTTGCGCAGCTGGTGGTTGTGTTCAATGTTAACATAAAAAAAGTTTATTAGATGTGACGCCATGTTTGTTCGATTTATATAAAATAATCTGTCCCCTAGGTGTGTGAATGTGCGCACCTCATCGTAATATGTTGTTAACATATAAATAAAAACCAACTCAACTGTGGAAAAAATACTGTTTTTCAAAAAAGATACTCGATAAACTGAAATGAAACTGTGGAGCTCCGTTTTTCGAGGTTAAATGAACGCACCACCATCTATTCAGGATCATTTAGAAGAGAAAGAAGTGAACCTCCCCCTGCTCGAAGGTCCTGCAGAAAACTGAGCTCCCTCTCATTCCTCAGCAGTTTGAAAACTTCTCCTCGAGTGGAAGAGAAAAACTTCTCTCACCAACTTTTATCATCTTTCTGCAAAACCGCGTCTTAATTTCGGCACAGCAACAAAACGGGTGGGAGCAGCAGAGGATCATTTTACAAAAACCAGTCCGTCCCATTCAAAAGGCATCTCTGCTAAAATTGCGCAAGAGAAGGTGATATCGATATCAAGGCTCGAGTGGAACAGCACTGATTTGGATTTGTGAAAGAAGGAGGAAGATGTCCAAACCTAATTACTCCGGGACGTTTCATATGGTGGAGCAGGACAACATGGACGAATACCTTGCAGCTTTAGGTGGGAATCCAAATACTTTTACACAAATCAATATAATAATAATCAATACAAACCTCATCCATGACAGTTGTGCATCTTTACGTATAATGAGCTTTTTCTGAGAGATTTTGTGCTGTGAGATAATCTATTAATTTAAAAGGCAGATTTATTCATTCCCAGCAGCACATTAGTGGGATGAAATCATCTTGTCCTCTGTGTGACCCCCCCACCCCCAAGATCCCCCCAACCATTCAATCTAATGTTCAGTGCGCCAAAGATCCTCTTCAGTTAAAACTACACAAACTTATAAATAAAAAAATATATATTTTTTTGTCTGAATCATCTTCCAGATATTAATTTTGCCTTGAGGAAGATCGTGTGCCTGCTGAAACCCACCAAAGAGATCACCCACGATCCGGCCACAGGGGCCATGAAAATCCGCACCCTCACCACCTTCAAGAACTTCATCATGGACTTCATCATCGGAGAGGAGTTCACTGAAGACCTGGGGCCTGTGGACGGCCGTACCTGTCAGGTAAACCTGTCAGGACACGTGCATCAAGTCAAAATAACTTCACATGATGTTGAGTTTTCTTTTGTGTGTGTAAATCCTGAAAGACCATTCAGCCCCCCCCCCCCCCCCCCCCCCCCCCTGCTGTGACCTGTGTGGTAACAAGTCTTTCATCTGTTTAAAGCTTTGTGAGGAGAGCAGAAAGAAAATGAATGAAATGCTTTCACTCGTCTCCAGACACTCATCATGAGGGCCTTTGTTTCTGTTTGCAGACCACGGTGAGCTGGGAAGGAGACACACTGGTGTGTGTGCAGCGAGGAGAGAAAGAGGGACGGGGCTGGACTCACTGGCTGGAAGGAGACAAGCTGCATTTGGTGAGGACGCAGGAGACAGAAGGAGGTCAAAGCAGGAGGGAGGGAGACAGAACAAGGAAAAATGATGCTGTGATTGAGATGCTGAAAGAGAGTAGAGACATGCTCGTGCTGTTAAAGGTTCAAATCAACCAAAGAGGCCGGAAGAATCTTCATCACATGCTTGTGTAACTTTTAAAAGCTCATTGTTCTGCTAATACCCTTCACGCCGAAGGAACAAAACAACCTGTTGTTGATGCTAAACTCCGAGCGTGAGTTGAGACAGAAATGCCAGCGAGGATCAGGATTTGGAGGTGAGACTGGTGAGGAGGTGCTGAGAGGGGGGAGCTGCAGAGATGAGTGGACGGAGAAAGAGACGGTTTACGAGGTGAAAGGATGAGGAGAGAAAAGGGGAAAAAGTTTTAGTTTAGTTTAGTTTTTTTAATGTGCAAAACTTGTTCATTTTAACGCCCTTCCTGTTTCCTTTTTTCTCCCATTTCTTCTCTGCAGGAGATGAGAGTGGAAGGAATCGTTGCCAAACAAGTCTTCAAAAAGGCCAAGTGAAGTCGCTCCTCGTTCGAAAAGCAGTCGGTACGAGAACGGAATTGTGTTTGTAGCATTTTTATTATAATCTGTGACGTGCTGAAAGGTCGTAATGACACTAAGAGACTGTTCTGACCGCGGTGTTTGACCGTAACGGAGAGTAGCAGAATGAAGACCACTTTGTAAACATTCACAAGTTTTTTCTTCATATTGCACTGTCTTCACAACGTTAGAAACACATCAGTCATGTTCTGCCTCCATTAAACTGAACGGTGTCTGCAACGTGTTACTGCGTGTCTATACATTTGTACACGGCTATAAATACTGAAATTCATATTGTATGAAAATGTGCACAAAAGAGCTTTTTATGCTTACAGTGGTTTACATGTACTGTTCAGAGCACAATCACTGTCTAAAGTATAACAGTACAAGTTAAATTAGACATATCTTAAGATAATACAGTTGTTTAGACACAGTGTAAAACGCAATAAAAACAATCCTGTGCTCTAAATTCAGTAAAAATAGAAAAGTGGTTAAAGCCATACACCAAATGTTTGAACTGAGAAATCTTAATCCTGTTTCAAAATTAGGAAATTATTTTTAAAAAGCGAAAGAAATACAAAGTACAATGAACGGTGCTAAAAGTGATAAGGTCAATTGTTACCTTGTGATAAATATAAAAAAAAATCCATAAATATGATTAAATGAACTCAGTAAAAGGTTTGGAAACTACTTAGAAGTCAATATACAGTTACTGTAAGTCATTTCACAGTAAAATCCCTTCTTACAAAATAAAAGACACTTGCAGAGACATTTTGCCTCCTTGTGTCTTAAAGTTAAGAAAATCTGTAACAACGTGATAAGAGGGCAAAGCTGCTCAAATCAGATCATAACGACGGTCATCTTGTTCATCATTTGACACGCTTACTTTACGTACTTTTCTAATAATTATGAAAAATAGGATTCATGGATAAGATACTGGCAGGCCGTCTGAGATGCCCCCATCATGTGTAACAAATGTATTATCTGAGTATCTTACTGATGAGTCTTATTTTTCATATTAATATTCAACATATTTACAAATCAATAAAATCTCTTTATTTACAGTTTACACAGTAAAATTAGTGATAGAAAGAGCTTAGGTATTCTTTCAGTTACCTTCGGATAAAATAGAAAACATTTAGCTGATGTTTTATCAAAGTCCTGCAGGTGGCAGCAAACATCTTAAATTTTCCTGAGCCGAGCAGTAAATCCTTGGTTTGTTTAGCTGCAGTTGAGAGCTTGTGAAGAAACACTGCAGTATTCCCAAGGCAACGATGGCTCCTGGGTTATACTGCTCCAGGCGTTAGCCCATCCCGCACCACTCGTCCTCCTGTGGCTCTGAGTAGGACCTGCAGATGTTGGTCGTGCTGTAATTCGTGTAGCCGTTGGTGTGACTGCACTCAACGAAAGAAACGGAGGCCTTCAGCGGAGTTATGGGAAACCTTGTGTCCAGGCTGTCTCCTGTGCTGCAGTCCGTCTGAGGATCGTCTGAGAAGAAGGAGAAAAATACTGAGCGTGACCAAAAACAAGCTCTGCTCCTCGTAAACTTTGATTCATGTCAGCCTTAATGGGACTAAAAACTCCCGGTGGATGTGGATGGGAAGAATAATTACAATTTTCACTAGCAAAACAGTAAAAGAAACATTAAATGTTAACTTTATCATGCCATTATTCAGGTTATTGCTTTAATTTGTGCTTATTTAAAATGTATTCTCCATGACCCAGTGACCCGATAAGGAAGAAGTGGGTAAAGATAACTGATGAAATTATAGCAGATAAAGACCAAGAATATACACTTTTGTTAGCTTAATGTTGTAGTTCCCAACTGTGGTCCTTGAGGAACACCGTCCTGCATGTTTTACTTGTTTCCCTGCTTTGATGCACCCCCAATGGGTGATTAATCAGCTTTTTCAATCACTGAATCAGGCATGTTGGAACGGAGAAACAACTGAAACATTCAGGATGGTGTTCCTCAGGGGCCAGTGTTGGGAACCACTGAGTTTAATTGATTCTGATTCAATTTATGATCATGAATGGATTGATTTTATGATAAACAATTTAGTAAACTATAAACAGCAAATGAATAGATACATTTACAAACAAGCTATCAGATAAGTGAGTGAATAAATGTGTGAATTCAGTAACGAAACAAATACGTAAACGCTGGTGATTCAAGACAGTTTCCTCAAATGTCTCTAAGTTTGTTTTGTTCTTTTCATCTTTCTGGTTAAACCAAATGGAGAGCAACTATGGAGACTGTGCAGGGTTTGGTTTATTTCAGACATTTGTTCAAATTAATTACCACAAAACATTTTGAATCATAAAGTTGAACCTCTGACCAAGCAGTTATTCCCCCCCCCCCCCCCCCCCCGCAGTATTATGTTACCCTGCGGGAGCCTCAGAGGCTGAAGATAAACACAAAGCTGCCTTTGTACAGACATCCAGTTTGTGAGTGAACAGAAAAGACCTGTTGTCAGCAGGGATCAAACGCCTGATACATCTATTAGAGCGAGGCTAAAAATGAAATGTTCTCGCACGCAAGACTGTGCTTTTGCTTTGCCAGGAACATATCCTTGAGCAGATATTGAAAGATTAAAATATAAAGCTTTGTTTTTTTTGTTACCTGAATTAAAAAGTCGTAATTTACAGTCATTGTGGATGCAGGTCTCCTGACAGTGAGACGTCAGCTCTGGAGGAGAGACAGCCGGTGCAGGATCGGTCTCCACGTGAGTCACAGGAACCCCGAGGCTGGCTGTCACACAGAATATTAATATTAATAATAAACTTTATTTATATAGCACCTTCCAACAATGCCTTGCATGGACCACAGTGCTTTACAAGATAAAACTAATAAAAAACAGCAGAATAAATCAGTGGAAATTAAAAACACAGACACAATAAAAGGAGGTAAAGGAGATAAAAATACTAAAAGCTAAACATCAAAAGCCCTTTTAAATAAATAGGTTTTCAATTTGGTATCAGATGGCACGCATCTCATAGGAAGAGTAGTCCAGGCTGTTGGGCCTGCCACAGAAAAGGACTGAAAGGAAAGGACAGAAAACACTCAAACTTCATCCGTGTTGTTGTTAAACGGCTAACTGCACGCTCTGACCCGTAGGTGGCCCTGGAGACCTTCACCCTGCTCTGTTAGTCTCACTACATTTATAAACCTGCTCCTGCAGCCGGAACAGTGACTCAAACAGGACGACACGTCAAAAAGTGCCAAAGTGATACGTAAATGTAAGAACTCCAGTGTTGCAGCTGAAACAGAAACTCTCCGGTTGAATATTCACACTGTTTTGGTTCCACAGACGAACATAATAATCTTTTTTTAATGTCTGGTATTAGATTGACTATTTTAAAAGTCAGAGATGTCACCCTTTAAACGCACAGCGCACCAAAACAAAACGCCTCAGACTTATTGGACAGGAAATGAAAACGCTCTGCATCTCTGCTCACGTTGACTAAAAACTGATCTGATAAAGAAATTTCAAGCTGCTTTATGATTGTGTTTATAAATTATTATTTCACTCTGAGTTTTGCTGGAATTGATCCAACATTTAGGTCATTGTGAGGTTTTTTTGTTCTTGTTGTTGCTCTGTAAAATGTGTTTTTAATGATTACTGGAAGTTCATCTCTAACTTTCTGTTTCTGAGGTTAACAGGGGTTTGCATCCTGTGGTGAACCCCCCACCTGAGATTACTGGCATGAGCCCGTCTGTCTAGAAGGAGACATGTTTGTGTACGTGCTGTGCTGTGTTCCTACTTTATGCACAAATCTTTCATGAAATGCAAATTATTTTGCGTTTACACAACTTCTGCTTTCCTTTTAGAATAAACCAGACGGCTAATTTTCATAAATAAACCATTGCTGATAAATAGATTTGGGCCTCACTTGTGTGTTTATACTGTCAAATATCTCCATCTTAAAAGTCAGTCTAGACCAGGGGTTCTCAAACTTTTGGGTTCAGGGACCCCTCCCTCATAACCCTCGTGTTTATTAAATAATTTTCTTCAATTTGTCTCTTTAATTCAGTGGAAATATTTGTGTAACATACATGTAAATACTTAAGATCTGTTCTTTAATAGTGTTAATACAATTTTTATGCTTTTAAACTTGGAGTATTTTTCATTCAAGACACACTTAATTGACACAAATTTTTAATTTCAACTTCCAAAAATTACAGTTTTGAAAAAAAAAAACAATATCAAAAACCACTTTAAAACTTTACCCATTCACATAATGAACATAAACGTATTGACACTTCTTCAAATTATTACAGAAACTACTTTACATAAAACTGAACAGAATCATAAAAGCAGCAGTCATACCAAGTAACAGGAATTAATTTGTAAACTGATCGATGCAGGAACGCAAATAACGGGTGGGCCGGCGGGGTGGGGGTGGTCTGGGGGTCCTCCCACAGAAAAATTTGAATAAAGTGGACGTGATTTCCTGCATTTTGGTGTATTTGAATGGGTTGTTAAACATCTACGTGCTTGTAAAAAAAAATATATATATATATATATAAATATATATTATAATAAATAAATATATATATTTTTGTGTGTGTTTGTCTGTTTTTGTATATATATATATTTATATATTTATATATATTTATTTTGAATTGCGGACTCCCAAGCACCGTCTTGCAGACCTCCGGGGGTCCAGGGACCCCAGTTTGAGAACCACTGATTTAGACTACTATTCAGCTCTGAGCTCCATTAATCTTAATCTGTTTAAACAGAACTTTTCTATTACCAGTAAAAAAAAAAAACAACATTTTCTATTGTTGGAAAGACAACTTTGATCGTTTAGCTTTGGGCACAGTGTGGTCATCTTTCATGTTTTCTCTCCCTCTGACATTAAACCACTACGAGGTGAGGTGTTTTCTATTGTTTGAGCTGAAACACATCCTGAGACATTTTTAACTTTCCTGTTGAACAGCGTCTGGACTGTGTTTTCCATCAGATTAATGGGTGTGTTTCTGAACTGAGCTGTGGCGTGTAGAAAAAAGGTCACGTCGTCTCATTGTGACTCAACTTTAAACTGATACTACATTTATGGAGATGTTTTCAAACCTTTTGGTTAAACTGAATAATGGCTGAAAGTATGTGAGGTTTCCTTTGATTTAAAAAGCTGTAGTTACAACTGAGTCAAAGCAGAGAAACACGGTTACTCTCGTCTCACAAATGTAGGGCGGAAAAGTGAACACACCAATATGAAGCCATCCATTTTGGTAGGTTGTGTTTAAACTTTGTGTGCTAAAAAATAAGGTAATTGTTTTTAATCTACAGTCTGGTAAAGTCATTTTTACACACTGTAATGTAGTTTTGAAATCTGCTGCTGCCGTCATGAAACCGTTTACAGAAAGACGAGGAGGAAAAATCAAACCATCCTGTCTGTTTTGTGTTCATCTGCTGTTTTCCATACGCAGCATGGAATGATGAAGACTATATTTAGATTAAGTCCTGACCCTGTCTTGTAAAGATGACGCCTCTCAGATATTCCAGACCAAAAACAAAAATTATGTTAATAATAAATCTGTGAGATTTATGGATTTTCTTTGTTTAGCAGAAAAATGCTTTAAATGAAAAAAATTGTGCAGATGTGGTTCTGCTTTTAGTGGCACGGTGGCTCAGTTGGTAGAGCTGTTGCCTCTCGGTGAGAAGGTCGCTGGATCAAATCCCAGCCTTGGACATTTCTGGGTGGAGTTTGCATGTTTTCTCTGTGCATGCGTGGATTTTTTCCGGTTATTCCAGTTTCCTCCCACACACTAAAAACATGTTAGGATGATTAGTAACTAAATTGTCTCTAGGTGTGAGTGAGAGAGTGAATGTGTTTGTCTCTATAAGTGTCTCTGTGAGGGACTGTCCAGGGTGTCCCCCGTCTCTCACAGCGACTGCTGGAATTGGGCACCAGTGACCCGAAAAAGAAGAAGCAGGTAAAGATGATGGAAGAATGGATGATTCTGCTTCTTGTTTTTTATTTTATTTTATTTTTTTCAAGGAACACAAAATGTTCTCTGATTAGTTTTTGGTGTAAAAAAAAATTATCCATATATTTTTTAAAATTTAATATTAAAAGATAAAACAGAAACTAACACACTAAAGCAAAAAGGAAACGTTGTATGTCTGTTTAAATAATCTGTATGTTATTAATATTTCCGGATTACTTTTTATTATGAAGGCCAGGTAACAACTGTAGGAACCCTATAGTGTGTGAGCAGGTATAGGACCAGCATGCACTGGGGCGGGCCTCTGGAGTTTATCAGAGCAGGAGAAGAAGAACAATTGTTTGTTTGCTGCAATAGAATAAACCAACCATCCAGTTTGGGCAAATAGTTTCTTTTTGCCAAACAGCCCTGTTGCATTACTGACCCTTTATTCTTCTTTATAATTTGACTTTAAAAGGAATTGCCACTTGTGTACATGCATATTAGTAAAAATGAAGTGTAAAACAAAGATGTGTTGTGATGAGAACAAGCAGCCTTTACTCTGTGCAGCACTGATTCTCATCAGCAGAAAGAACTCAGATAATAAGATGAAAAAACGCTGTTTTCTGATACCGTTGGTCTACAATACTGAAAACCCGATTGATGCTTGTTTCTAATGAAATGTTCACATGTGGTTCATCTGCCGATTCACGCAGACTCTGTGGAAAATCATCAAATGCCATGTGAAGTACAGCGTCAGTCAAAATAATGTGTACCAGCACTGTGCCACATACATCAGGCCGAGGTGCCGGTATGAGTGTGAGTCACTTTCTACCAAACAACTGTGTCAAGATGAAACTGTACAGGATGTGGTTTCGTCATTCAGTTTGTCATCTTTGCTGAAGCATTCTTATTTAACCCGTCTGCATTTAACTTATGTTTTTGTGCAACAAAACTAACAAAGCCAGATTTTTTCACAGATAACTCACCGGACTATTTCCGTTCTTTTAATGCCAAGACCAACAGATAGATTGAAATTGAATTTGACCGTCATCAAAGTTTCAGTTTTATCAATTCACTGGAATTAAACTGTGGGAGGGAATGTTTGAAAGCGATAATCAGCAGTGACCTTAAACTGTATGACTTCAAAGCGCAAACATCTCATACATGTGGCTAATGACGTGAATAAGTTACTTCTGGCGAGTTTAGATCTGCCGCTTCTTCGTGATCTTTCTTTTTTTTTCAAGTACAAAGTACGAGAAGATCCCCACACACCTGTTCTGCAGGATTTGTGTTTTGCTCTCCAGAAGATGAAAGCAGCCGCAAAAACGATTATGGTCAACACGAGTCCGGCCCACAGGCCTGCAGGGAGCATCCAAGGACAATCTGATGAGGAAACAAACGGATGAGGAACAGGGAACCATCTTAATCAGGTTACACAGGATGAACATGATGTACGATGAGTGGGAGTGGCGCCGCTCTGGTTTTTAACATCACTGAGGTTATGCCTAACTTGCTGACAAAGTCTGATGAATAAAATTATTTCATATTATCACAAACACTTCATAATCCGTTTACATTACACTTTAACATAAATGTTTCCAAATTAAGTACAGTACTGTGCAAAAGTCTTGAGTCTCATCACACATTATGTTTAGGAGTCAAACCTTCTTGTAATCTTTTAAAGTAGCCTCAGTAATGTTGTTTTAGGGCGTCCTGTAAGAAAGTCTGGCTCCTTGAAAGCATCAACTATAAACATTTGGAGACGATTAAGAACTTTTGCACAATACTGCCAACAACTCCTTACATGTAGTCCCCAAAACAAATTAATGAAAAGAAACGATAACTGTTTTTTCAAGCTACAACCCAACCCGGAGAAGAAGAAAGTGTCATAAAGGATACATCACTGGGTGGTACAAACATTTCTTTGTTTCCACAAAGACATAAAAATGACTGAGAGGTCAGACCGTCCCTTTCTGCACGATGTTGGTTGAGACTCCAGCAAATGTTTGAATAAATAAAGCGTAAATTAAGAAGTTAGAGATCAAAACCAAAATGGTAAATATGGCTTGTTTATTTTAGTACAAATAATTATTGTTTTCTTGTTTTTTAAGTATTCAATGAAAGGATAACATAGATATTTAAAAATTACACACTTAAATGAAGTATGATTGCAAATCCTGTAGATCACCCTAAAATTGTAAAGAATGCAAATGACAAATATATCTAGTTGTTTTATTTAGATACAATTACATATGTACATGAGGGGATGCCACAGGGTTCTATATTGGGTCCCCTCTTATTCATCCCTAGAAAGACTGGAAACTAGCAGAGTTAATTATATTAGTCGCTTTCAAATCAAAGTTGAAAGGTCTCTCTTAAACAGGTCTCTCTTGTAAATGAGTCCCCGTGACTCACTGAGAATAACTTGTATAAATAAAGGTTGAATGAATTGTTTAATGTTTACGATTGTGGCTCGTCAGGTGTATTTGTTCTTTTTTTTTTGTGTATTCTAAGGAAAAGTCTTTTGAACTGTAATTTATATAAATGTGTACATTTTGAAATAAAGTTTCAAATGATAAAATATACAGTACATCATCTGCACTGCAGTGAACTTGCAATTATTGCTGTTTCATGGTCTTACATTTCCACAAACCCATCCAAAAGATTTACCTGAAAAGACTTAATGATGGGATGTTAACTTTACCCAAATTAGATAATAACGTGGGTTTAGCTACCGGTAATTAACTATTTGTTGTCTCTGTTCCATGGCAGCTACGCAAACTTGATCTACTTTAAAAATAAAAGTGTTATAACTAACAAAGATTTGGTTATGATCAAACATCTCCTGCCAAGACACAAGTTATCTTAAAAGTTTTTTTTTATTTCCTACATGCTGAAATCTGACGCAGATTCTACCATCAACTTATATTATATTACTGGACCCCATATGGTTTATTTTTTATTATTTTGTTTTTTTGTTTGTTAATTTTTACTTATCATTCTTTACTTTAGAAGTTTTTTTTTTAATTAATCTAAAATTCTTTATATTTCTGTTTTAACTTTGGTCAAACACTGTGGTCAAAGAGGGTTGTTTTTCAAATGTGCTACAGAAAAAGACCTGACTGGTTTAATAAAAGAAGGGTCATGTGACACCATGATTGTGTGCTTGGCATTCTCAGTGGGAAGATTCTGGTTTCAAAAATACTATGTGTTATAAACTGGGTTCTGATGGCTTCAATTCCCAAAAAGAAAAGATGAAGATATTTGGTTCAGTTTTACAAAACATGTTAAAGGACAAAATGTGTCAGATTCTTTTTATTTATATACGTTACTAGAACCGCCTTCTTCCACCTGCATAATATCACTAAAATTAGAAACCTCTTATCTAAAAATGATGCAGAAAAACTGGTTCATGCACTTGTCTCATCTAGACTGGACTATTGCAATGGTTTATTATCTGGGTGTCCAAATACTTCTTTAAAAAGTCTTCAGTTTATTCAAAATGCTGCTGCCAGAGTCTTAACTGGAGTTAGTGGGAGAGATCACATCTCTCCAGTTTTAGCTTCTCTCCATTGGCTCCCTGTCAAATTCTGAATTTAATTCAAAATATTACTTCTCACATACAAAACCCTCAACAACCTAGCTCCATCTTATATTAGATATCTTATATTGTTCCGTATTCTCCTAATGGAGCACTTCACTCTCAGACTGCAGGTTTACTTGTGGTTCCTAGAGTTTCCAAAAGCAGAATGGGAGGAAGATCATTCAGTTATCAGGCTCCTCTCTTGTGGAACCAACTTCCAGTTTCTGTCCGTGAGGCTGACACATTGTCCAGTTTTAAGACTGGGCTTAAGACTTTCCTTCTTGATAAATCCTATAGTTAGTGTTGGCTTGTTGTGCTGCCATAGTCTTAGACTAGTGGAGGGCAAACTGACCTCATTTTCTTAAATGAATTGTAAAACTGAATAGTTTTCATTTGATACTATTTCTATCCTAACATCTGATTCTCAACCTGCCATTGTGTATCTGTTCCTCCTTCCTGTCCTCTCAAACCCAGCTGGTTGAAGCAGATGGCCACTTGTCCTGAGCCTGGTTCTGCTAAAGGTTTCTTCCTCAGGGAGTTTTTCCTTTTCACTGTCACCTTCATGCTTGCTCAAGATGAGAGTTCTGCGATGAAGTTCAACTCAAAGCAGTCTGCTCCTCAGATAAATAAAGTTATGAACTTACTTTTGATATATATATGACTGTCTCTGTTTAGTGTCCTGAGATGACTTCTGTTGTGACTTGGCGCTATATAAATAAACTGAATTGAAAACTGGATTAAATTATATCACATCAAGGTTTTCTGGGTCCATTCACAGACCACTCAAACTTCTGCTTGTTTGTCAGGGCTGTGTGTAAATTTTATCATCTACATCAGTATGTGAGGGAGCTACAGACCATGTGCAGTACAGCATTTTGTGACTATTCAAACAAAGAAAGTGTGCCTACGACAATAAAACTCCCATTCAAAATGTGGCACTAAAGACACAACAATAAAGACTGAGTCCAACCACACGCAGGGGAGGGAAATAACAAAAATATGTTAAATCTGAAACCAGTCTTTCTTTCTCTCATGAAGACAGTTAACAAACCAGCGCATTAACGCCATCTAAAACTGTAGGTCTAGTGCATGAAACACTATCAGATGATAGAAATATAGTATGAATTCAAGCATGTGCAGTCAGTTACTGTGCACATGCAGACAAAATATTTTCAAGCCAAGCCTAAGACGCCTATTTTACCACGTTAAAGCCTTTGTGCTACTCACAGGTTTAGCTCAGGGTTAACGGTTCCTCCATTTGCTCACTGAATAGATGCAGTGACAACAAACCACATCTGATGTAAAAACTTTTTTCACATTATGACAATTTTTTTTCTTCATATTTTAGCTCTTATCTTTAATATCTAGAGGTGATTTCCTGCTATCCTGCCTATCACATCATTATAATCCATGATTTCCTGTAAGCAACACACAAACTGCAACTGCTGCACAAAATGGTTTTCCATCTGTGTCACTTCCACTTCCTCTCTTCATTTAAGGTCAACCAGATCTTTGAAAGTCACGGTGTAGAAGCATCTGCTAACATGAGCTTGATTCAAAAGCAGACAGTGTTTTCACAAGAAAAATAAAACAAAAGAAGAAACACTTGCACAGTATTTAAACTAAAGCTCAAATCAAGAACCTACATGTATTGAAGTTCCCACAGACAGAATCAGTTGTTCGGGTTCCTGGAGTTTTCAGCTCTCTTCCAAAGTTTTCACATCTGACAGCGACATATGAGATAGAAAAAAGTAACCGTTACTACATTATTACCACCACGTGGGTTTAATATAGTTACAGAAGAAAGATGTGGGATGTTGGATGTTAGCATTTGTGTCCAAGGAGATCAAACAAAACCAAGAGAGTCATTTTGCTACGTTGCTTAATCCACTCGAGTACAAACAGCACACGAGCCTCCAACTTGAATCATCTGAGTAATAAAAGTGGCCCGGTCTTGCCTGGTATGTGGAAAACATTGTGAGGAGAAATCTGTGAAGTTGCTGTAGGTCCCGTCTTCACACGGAGAACACTTTAGGTCACTTGTTCGACTGGCTGCAAGATGGAATCAAATGTAAAGAAAGTTTAGTCATTTTGTGAACCATAGGTGAATTTTTACAGGACAGCGGGAGGATTTATGTTAAACCTTAAACGTTAAGCCCACCTTTAATTGTAACTCCTTCACCCAGGGGGCAGCGAGTCAGGGGCTGGCAGTGGTCACAGTTTTCATTGCTACAGTAGAAACCTGACTCACACCCACAGATTGTGTCCTCTTTAGCTGTACAGTAAGTTACAGTCCTCCCGTTAGCTGTGAGGGTTGAAAAGACATTTTGGTTAGTTAATTTGTCTTGTTAAGTTATGTGAGTCTGTGTGTGTGGGTGGTTAGGTTTCAGCTGAAACTGTCTGCCCTCCACTTGAGGTTAAACAACACAACCAAAACTCCTCAACACCTTCCTCCTTTTATTTCCCCACTGTAAACCGTCTGAAATTAAAACTAGAGAAATTGCATTTCCTGTGAAAATGCAGTGTAAATGCTTATTGCTGAAGAACTTGCTGAAAACTGCTGAAATTAACTAAAAACATACTGAAATGCAGGTGAAATTGAAGAACAAGCCTAAGTTAGCAGAAGAAAGCAGAAAGAACTTATATTGCTAAATTAAATTTAAATAAGCAGATATTATAACAAAAATTGGGAATTTAGCTAAAAAATAAGCTGAAATTAGCAAAAAATAGCTGAAAAGTAGCTGAAAAGGCAGAAAGAAGCTTAAATTACCAGGAGGAAGTGGAAGAAGCTGAAATGAGCTAAAAAAAGAAGTTGCTATTAGTTGAAAAATCTAAATTTAGCTCAAAAGAGCTATAAAATAGCTTAACTTGTAGAAAAAGCTGAAACTAGCAGAAGAAAGCTAAAATGAACTGAAATTAGCAGAAAAAAGTTAATTATGCCGAAAGTAGCAGAAATGACCAAAAATAACTTGAGTTTATCTGAAAATAGCTGAAAAATGCTAAAATGGTCAAATGAAATAAAAAATAGTAGCTGAAAAGGTTAAATTAGCAGAAGAACGCAGAAAGAACACTTTACCCAATTAGATTGAAAGAAGAAGAAATGTGCACTAAAAAGTGGACATTATCTAAAAACGATGAAATTAGCAAAAAACAGTGGCTAAAACTTTCTAAAAGAAGCTTAAATGACCAGAAGGATGTGGATAGAGCACATTTTTGCTGAATTAGGCTGAGAAAAGTTGAAATGAGTGCAAAAAATATGGAATTAGCCAAAAAAGCTAAAATTAGCATAAAAAACTGCTAAATAATAGCTGAAATAACAGAAAAAGCTGAAACTTGCAGAAAGAAGTTGAAAGGAGCGTAACAAGTTAAAATCAGCAGAAATAAGTTAGAAGAAGCCCCAATATGTTGTAATTAGCAGAAAGAGTTGAAAAAAAAAAAAGAAATTGGCTGAAAGTAGCTGAAAAAAGGTTTAAATGTGCACAATGAAGCTGAAAGAAGCTGAACCAGAATAAAATGTGAAAGGTGCAGTACAAAGTTGTAAACAGATGTCAAGGATGTAAAATGAGCTCAGTCCATTTTTTATAAGAAAAAAAGTGGCAGAAAAGGCTAAATGTGTCAAAACGCTAAAGTTGAATCAATACCAAAAGTCATAGCACCTTTCTTCTGAACAAGCTGAATGTTTTGATATAGGATTTGTTGAAATAGCACAAAAAAATGTGGAACGAGAACGATGCCAAAAAACGTACAGAAGAAAAATGGATCACAGCAGTGTGGCTGCTTCATAAACATTCACACAATAACTACAGGATGCCAGTTTGAATAAGAAAACATTTTTGAGATATGTGAATATAAAACTGATCACAACTCAAGGTACTTTAAAACTGGATAAAATAAGAAAGGAAAGATGTGTTGGGGAAAAAAATGTATGTGACATGTTAACATAAAAACTCTGTAAAACATCCATCAGTACTTTATAAAAAAGAAGTGTGGAAGGAGGAGAACAGTGTGTATTTTGTTTGTGCATGTGTTTGCCTTACTGTGGTTACACTTCTTGCAGGGAAGACACTTCGTCAGGAAGTTTTCCGTAGCTGTGTGAGACCCATGTTGACAGTCACCACACTTTGTCTTCTGTGTGCTATTGCAGGGAGTTTGTACATACTGCCCTGAGACAGGATAAAAAGAAAATCCACGGTGAACAAAAGCATTAGTCAGGTAATGTAAAACAAAACTTAGCTGAAGATTATGATGTTTATAGAGTCCTCAAAAATAAGTTAAAGAGGAAAAAGGTGAAAGAAACTTTATGACGTTTACTAACCTGCAGGACAGCGGTCACAACATCGCCCATCTTTGTGGTCCAAAAGCGTTGAACAATTCATAGTTGTCATTTGAAGCCCATTCAGTTACAGTCCTCCCTTTGTGTGTAAAAAGCTGAGCCTTTGGGGTGTTTTTTATATTCTTCTGTTAAACTCGCTCATGTAACAGCTCTCCCTCACGTCTGAAGGTACTAGTTCTTCTGAAACCCTCTCACTCGTTCCTCCTGCTCTTCTGTGTTCGCTCTCGGTGTGATGTTTGATCTGGTTGTGACAGATTTCTTTCCTTCACTCTTACCTACTGCTCATGTCTTTTCTGATCCTACACAGTGGAAAGCCCCATTGCCCCTCATCTGCAGTTTTCCCCTCCGTCTCTCTGTCTCTCCCCTCATTTCCTTCCTGTCCTGGCCCTTTCTCTCTCTCTCTCTCCCTCTCTGCGAGGTAAGCTGTGTGTTTCCGCAGTTACAAAATCAAAAGACTCAAGCAAAGTCATACAATAAAAGACATTTCCTCTCTCAGCTGCACCCTATATTTTCTCAACTCTATTGTTCTGAATGAACTCTTGCTCCAACTTGTACAAGAATGCTGCACAACTAGAAAATGTTTTTGCTCAGCTTCATATCACCCCATTTACCCACAGTGACCTGCTTCTGCAATCATATAAACAGTGGTCTACAAATAGATTTATAAATGCTTACAGACGCAAATCATGACAGAAAGGAAGAGGGCAGCAGAAGGAGGGTGAGAATTGGAAAAAAAAACATGCGAAAAGGGGAAGGAGAAAACATTAAGTTTATTTGAGGAGAGATTTGATCGGATAACGATGTTGAGATTAAGGTGGGATTACATTTTTCAATTTCATAGAATAACACCATATCTACAGCATTATAACAGGGACAGAGTTCATGATCATAATCTGCACTTTGAATCTACAGTTTTGTTTTATGTAGTTTTTTTTCTGTTAAATATGTACAAAATAAAAAAAATTGCTATGTTAAACCAGATTATAATTTTTACATACTGATTTGGACCTCTTCGCAGCAGGAACTACTTCAATGCATTCAGGATTAAAGTCATGAGGGTTTTAGATTGGGGGTGTTATTCATTCATCTATTCCTTCAGTAATACCTGATATCAGCTCTAGAGATGATACAGATGACTCTTAACTTGCTGATAAAAACCATTATGTGACCTGTGATGACTGTGGAAGCCAATCCCAGCGTCCAGGATCACTTGCTGAGCAAGCTGTTCTACTTATTATTGGGATGGGATGGGATTATTGAGCATGCATCAGGATAAGCTGTTCTACTAATTTTCCTGTAGAAATCTGCATGTATTGTATCTAAAACAGACAACAGTATTGGGCAAGAGGATAAATACTCTTTAGAAGTCAACAGGTTGTGCAACCCTTTACTCAGGCAACCATGACTAAATAATAATTTGGAAATGTATCACAAATGAGTCATGCGAAAAGTTGACTGTTGCCTACTGGATCATTGTCTACTTAAACATCAACATAACCAAAAGTTGATGTGGAAAAAAGTTTGACACAGGCAGCTTTTCCACGACTTTCAGATTTCTTGACGTCTCAACGGACCTTTTGAACTGATATTGAGTTGATAAGATGTTGCTGTAGCCACGCAGTCCCTCCAGCAGTTTGTTCTTAAAAATTCTTTACTAAAATGTGTTTAAAACATCTTCTGTAGCCAATCGTTGTTTTTGGTACGTCCGCATGATATTAAAAACAGTTCCTCTTAAACAGTTTAACAGCGCAGCTTCGTCACAGTTTTTGTTGCAACACATCGTAGTTAACTAATTTCTCTTGTTGGGCAAGAAGAAAGTGCACAGATTCTGATACCGATCCAGAGAAAGGTTAAAAAAAAAAAAAACAGAAACGTAGGTTATTCCATTATGTAAAAATACCACCCCCAATTTTTAAAATAAAATATAGAACTGCATTGTCTCTATTTAACGTAATTACATTTATTCATACAACTAGGACTCTTATGACCAAATGGTAACAAATGAGCCTTTTCTTTTTTCTGTCCAGAATGTGTTTCTTTATATTTTTTCTTGTTATAATTTTCTTTTTCCAACGCTTTCCTTTAGTCTCCTACTTCTCTTGCTACCCTGCTCGACATATTCATTGCTACTGGGATGGGTGGAGTCTCCAGGGTATCCCATGGGTTACTTACCTCATGCCAGTGTAAACTGGAGTAGATGCGCTCCCAGAGGACACACCCTGTCCATCAGGCTTATCCACCTGGACCTGGAGGAAAGCCAAGACTGTGAAAATGATGCAGTAAAGGTCAGGTTTAGTTACTAACTTGTTCTTTGTCAAGCCAAGGTGATTACCTACTGTGTCATCTGCTTCATTAAGTCTTTTTTAATTATTATTTAAAATCAGGTGTTTTCAGATGAAAGCCCAATAGCTGTTCTGTGTGGCAAAAAGGAATACAGGGAGCTTCAGGAAACAGTGAATCCATCGCTCATCTCCTCCCCGGGTGGCTGCCTCACCCTTTTGTTTCACTCTGACTATTCAAACACGAAGAGACACACCGGCTTCAGAGGGCTTTATACTGTTCAAGGTGAGAGGCTAACAAGTAGATAAAAAATGTACAAGTCTAATTTTATGAATCCTACCAATGTCCGTTGTATTTTTTCTTCAGGAGAGTTCAGCTTGTTGTAGACAACCCTTTGCATTAAAGGGAGGTTGTATTTTTTAGACAACATTCACAATGTCTGTAGTCAGTAGCTGCTAAAGCTAAAGCTGAGATGGAAGCAGTCTCATTATTATTCATGTGACAAAGCTAGGGGGCTGGGATTTCCTTGTTTATGGTGAAAATGAATTGCCAAAATTGAAAAAAGTCCGAAGAGGCAGCAGTGACTGTGGTCTCATCTAAACTAACAGCAGAGAAGTCTTATTGCTTTCCAACAGAATCTGTAAAAACAGCACCAAAGCACACAAAAAAGACTAAAGTTCTGGTTTTCAAAGTATGTTGAGATAGTCAGAAGTTATCAGGGACGTAAAAATGATTTATCCCCCCTCTAAAAGTAACAGCTTTAACCTTTGAATCTTCCACTGACAGTCATGCATCTAACATTTGTCTGGTTTCCTTCGTTAGACTTTGACGAGTGTCGGGAGGACCCAAACAATGAATGCACCCAGTTCTGTCACAACTTCATCGGAGGATACCACTGCTCCTGTAGCCATGGTTACTTCCTAGCTGAGAACAAACACACCTGCACAGGTAAAAATATATTTAGTAGCCAGCTGATGATGCACAGAAAGAAAGATGGGAAGCTGACAGTCCGTGAGACAGAGGACAAATCAAGGAAGGAGAAACAAAACCAAAACATGAAGTGAAATTAGGGAATAGAAGAAGCAGAAGTGATCAGTTCAGAAAAAAAGGATTTTGTCAGTTTTATAAACGTTATTAAAATGATTAGAATAATTACAAATTAGCTCTCGTTTTCAATGCAGTGAGTTGTGCTGAAGACCTGTCAGGGCTGAGCAGAGGTGAAATATCCAGTCCCTTTTGGCCTGAGACATACGCAGAAAACGCCAACTGTCGGTACATCCTGTCTGTGGAGGAGCACCTTCAACTGGAGCTGCACTTCTCTGATGTTTTTGATGTGGAACAAAGCAATGACAGTCAATGCATAGATGCTCTGATCGTAAGTATAAAGTCGGGGCACCCAAACACCTCACACATATGTTGTATTCTTCTAAAACTGTGTCTTTCTACAGCAAAAAATTAAAAAGAGGAAGTTCTGGCAGAAGTGTGGAAAACTTGGATTTGACAATTAGTGACTCATTCAACTACTGGTAGTTTCACAGTTTTCCAAATTAGGATCTGTTTTTTTTTTTCAGTGACGTTATTCTACAAAAAACACAAACTTTGACATCAAACATGAAACACCTTTCCATAGTGATTCAAATTAATTTTAAATATAAATTGCTAAAAGGTTGATGAAACAAATGTTAAACTCTTGGGCAATCCATTTTTATGCTTTAAGTGTGACACATCATTCACATCCATCACATTCTTCTAGGTTACACCCTGAAAGACAAATTTACAATCGATGACGCTGGGGCATAAAAAAAGAAAACGTGCCTCGTACAGACAGGAAAACGAAGCTACGTGCAGCAACAGAGGGACTTTCAGACCGGTTAAAGTGAGAAACCTTTAATGTAAATCTGCTTGTTTCCAACGTATTGTCTGCCACTCAGAGTTGAACGAAAAAGGACTTGAATTTGTGCTAATTTATGTCGAAGCTGACCTACGTTTGATCGGATACACCACTGAATATGTAAGACTTGAAGACTTAAACAGCAACATATTTTAAATGCTCAGGGTAAATCTTGTCCAATAGAAATAATTAAAGAACCAGTCAAAAGCTGGAATATATTTTTTTAATTCTTCCCTTCAACAATTGTCATCATATTTATTTATTTTCTATATAATGAAACACTGAGGACTGTATACTCATGTGAATGAATGTAGTGAACAAGATGTAAGCCTAGAAAGTTCCTTTAGAAACTTTGATGGGGACTGCCACATTGCGGTCATTATTTTGAATTTTTGATTTGACAGTACTGTACGTTCGAGTTCGCTCTCAGCAACAACCAAATTTCAGCTTATCGTGGCAACAAATCAATGAGTTATAGTCATTTTTTATTTTAAGCTATGGTAGCCATCTTAGATTTTTGATTTGCCGTCAGAGTCTATTAGGGATCGTTCTCAACTACCAATACACCAAATTTCTGATAAATAGCTCAAAAATCCTCTGAGTTATATCCATTAGAATTAGCTTTGGTGGCCATCTTGAATTTTTAGATTTGAATTCAGAATGTGTTGAGCATCGCTGTCAGGTACCAACACGTGATTTCAGTTCAATATCGTTTAAAATATCCTGATGCACGCTCAATAATCCAGGTAGAAAAACCTAAAAAAGTTAAATCTGGTCCTCTGGACATTCAAAAAATAAAACAAAAAAACCCCAAAACAAAACAAAAAAACTGTAGAAACGTTTCGTCTTTCATCCGAAAGACTTCTTCAGTCAGACTGAAGAAGTCTTTCGGATGAAAGACGAAATGTTTCTACAGTTTTTTTTTTTTTTTTTGAATGTCCAGAGGACCAGATTTAACTTTTTTAGATCTTTTAAAACAGTTCAGTTATCATATTTTTTCCCTTTTAGCTAAGGCGGCCATCTTGGATTTTAAATTTGCATTAGGAATATATAACAACTCGTTCTCAGCTACGACCATAACACATTTCAGCTCAATATCTCAAAGAATTAGTCATTCTGAGTCAGTTTTGAGTTTTCTGAGGTAGCTGTGGCAGCCACCTTGAACCAAAATGGCTCCAAAAGTTAATCAGTGTTTTGTTCCGAGACCTCTCCCCTCTGCGTCATGTGACCTCATTGTCGCAGTTAGAAGCTGTTAAGAGTTCTGTCAGTGTTTTTCAATGAGAAAAGTTGTGCATTTGTTTGCAAATTACATTGCCATGGTAGCACGAAACATCAATAAAAGTAATTGCACACATCACAGTGCAGAACCGGTCGTTTTGGTATAATATTTGTGGGGGTAGACATTGCAGTTTACTGCATTACCAGGCGGCTGTGGCTGAGTGGTTAAAGCAGTCATCCTCCAATGCAAGAGTTGGGGGTTCAAATCCACCAGCAGTCACATACTTAAGTATCCCTGGGCAAGACACTGAACCCCTCATTGCCTCTGATGTGTGTCCCATTGGTGTATGAATGTGATCTAAAGCTCAGATTAGTCTCTTTAGAATGATTTGTTCAATTAGCTTTGTATAGATCTAGTAGAGTGCTGTATGAACGGGTAAATGAGGCACAGATTGTAGTGTAAAGCGCTTTGAGTGTCTTGATAAGATAGAAAGGTGCTATATAAGTACTGTCCATTAAAGTTGAAGGAAGAGCAAGACCCTTTTCAGGTGGATAATAATAAGGTGGTTGCCTGACTAGGAAGTCCCTAATAAAGCAAAAAGTACTTTAATATCCCTCAGAGGGGTTTGTACACATAGTTGACTGTTTTGTTGTATGTTATTTTGCATTCTAACTTATTCCATACCATCTGAGTTGGGTGTGTATTTGTCAGATCATCTAGACTGTCCTCATGGTCAGATGAATGTCCAATGCTTCAATGTCCTGTTCAAACACAACCGTTCTTCCCAAACAGACAACTAATGGCGGAGATGTGATTTAAATTGGTTTGCTGCAGTACGCCTTGCTGATGTAGCTAAATAGCAGTTTGAAGGCCTTGTGAACTGTTTTATCGGGATAAGGAAACTTCAGTTGGTTGACATTTCCTGCGGTGATGTGTTTGACAGATTGAGACTAACCCCGGGACTCTGGGGTCGTTCTGCGGTAACAAACCTCCTCCATCTCCCCTTCTCACTCACTCCCATCATGTCCAAATCCGCTTCATGTCTGACGGTTTCGGCTCCAACAAAGGCTTCAGCCTCCACTTCAAGACCAGAGGTAATCCAGCTCCTTTAATATAATGAAAAAAAAAAAAACTAGTATTTTTTTTAAGTATTTGTTGAAAAGAACTTGTGCTCTCATACACAGATAAGGTTTGTAGACCAGAAGTGACCTCAAACTCCATCATGACTCCTCAGGAACCAGAATATCATCGGGGACAACAAGTGAAAGTGACATGTGATGTTGGCTATGCTGCAAATTTAGTAAGTCCACCAAAAAAACAAACAAACAAATATATAAAAATAACTCTACCTGCCACACTACACTATAAAACCCTAAGCTTCCATTTGGTAATTACCAGGACCAGGCCCTGTTAACACAGTATGAGACAACCTGTCAGAGCACAGGCACATGGGCTCCCATTTATCCCTGTGAAAGTGAGTCAGACTAAAATCAATGCAGGTTTTTTACTTTTTCACTAGTTTTAGGTTTCTTTTATTGAGCTTGCCTGTTGTGCTTCTTACTCATATGTACAGTTGTGGATTGCGGTGTGCCGCCGATTGGAGACAATAGCATCCTTCAGTTGGTGGACTCAGTTCAACAAAGCACCACGTATAACGACCAGATCCAGTTTCACTGCAATTCAAAATACTACAAACTGGAAGGAAATGGTGACTACATAAATCCTTCCCACATATGTTCTCAGGTTAACTGATGTGTTATTCATTAGTTTTACCAATGCGCTTACTTCAATCTTTCAGGCACATACACATGTCACGCCAGCGGTGAATGGGTATCAGTGGACGGCAAGGAAGGGATGCCAATATGTACTGAAGGTAGGTTGTTGTTTCTCTTTCCATAGCAATCACCTATTTTGGGGATCTTTACTGATTATCTTTGTGCATTTTTAGTGTGTGGGATTCCTGAAAAACACTCTTCAAGTTCAGGCAGAGTTTTGGGAGGAAATAATGCAGCACTGGGAGAAATACCGTGGCAACTTTTAATAAAAGAACCAAAAAGAGGAGGAGCTTCGCTGATAAACGATCGCTGGGCTGTCACCGCTGCACATGTAGTGACTGGATTTGGAGGAACCTTACAACTCTCAGGGGGACTAGTATATGAATCATCGACTAATGCATCTGTCATCTACAGTGAGAAGATTATAATTCATCCTGGCTATGAAAATAACGAAGAAACAAATTTTGATAATGATATTGCTCTTATAAGATTCAAGTCTAGAGTGAACTTGGGTCCAAACCTCCTTCCTATTTGTTTGCCAAGAGCAAGTAGGGGAGTCATAGAAAATGAACAAGGCACAGTGTCAGGATGGGGGGTTACTCGCGAGAATGAGAAGTTTGTCCTCTCACAGGTTTTACAATACACTCATATTCCAGTTAAATCCTTATCCATCTGTGAAGACACACCTACCGCTAAAAACAAAAAAGGGACTTTCACTGACAACATGTTCTGTGCTGGAGCAGATGGGAAGGACAGTTGTCCTGGAGACAGTGGCGGTCCTTTTTTTTCACCCATGCTGTCTTCAAATGGAGGACCTCATTTCCTAATTGGCATTGTGTCCTGGGGACCCAAGTGTCGGACTCGTGCCTACAAGGGCTATTACACTAAGGTGGAGAATTATTTAGACTGGATTCAAAAAACAATTGAAGCAGAAGAAAACCAGTAACGATAAAGCCAAAAAACCTTTTTGATATTGATGAAAAAAACAAAAAACAATACTATGTCTGAATAATCTCTCTAAACTAACAACTCGTTTGAAAAAGATCAAATAATCAAATATTCTAAAATTACCAGAAAATGACAGTCATGCATTATGATCAATATACTCCACTACTTACTTTACCTTAAAGAAAATGTGAACAAATCATCTGCAGACTTTAAAAACTTTAAATCTTACATGGTCTATTCATTTAGTGTGAAACTAAATCTACAGATAACGTATGTTTTGCATTAAGCATATCAGGCATAAAAATATAACTCTGAATAAACAGTATGACAAAAATGGTTCAGTATAACAATTTTTAAAATTAGAACTCTCTCACCATAAACCAGTATGTATCATATTAAAGCAAATTATGAATAAAACAAAAAAAATTGTGCAGTGTGTGTCACTGTAACACGTTATACACAATTAATACGAAATAAACAATAACTCTCAGAGGTTTATGTTGTTATTTGCATTGTAAAAATAACTTTAGATTTCTTATTATAATCTTTTAAAATCGTTACCTTTTGATTACTCATATTGCTGAAGATTTGATATGATGAGTGAAGGTTTTAGTTATGACTCTGTTACACATCTAACTTTACAGCTTGTCATGTGAATAATTTTTTTAATGTTTTTTTTCTCCAAGAATGTGTTGCAACAATATAATGTTATTTTGAGCAGTCAGTGACAAGTTTATATAATTGTTACTGAGGGACATGAACAAAAACTGTTATTGCAAAGAATCAGTCACTGCTTTGAAATGTACTGTGCTGAAAACAGTCACCAGCAGCTGAAACATTAATAAAAAACACAAGTTTCAGCAAATTTAGAGGTGGTGCCCCTTTTTATTCAGTGTGACTTAAGGTTTCCAGGGTTACATAGACATAGAAGCTCTGTGTCTATGGATATCATTACAACGAAATGCATTTGTGAATAAAACCGGTTAATCTACTTGTTTTTCTATTTCTCGGTGTAAAGCACAAGATAAGTTGCAAACTTGCTGTAAACGCTTCATAAATTGCTGCTGCGATAATAAACAGTAATTTTTATATTAAATCTATATGAATAGAAATTAGAATTTAAAAAAGGGGCGAAAAGTTGCACACATTTTTAAGTTTAACCTTAGCCATGTTTTTTTAATTTAAGTACAGTAATCTAGTTTAATCTGTTAGTCTATGTAGTTAAGTGAACATAGCCTACATGGATGGGTACAGTAAAAGCTGAAAACATGTTATTTACAACTTTAAATTTTTCAATTAAAATGTAGTGCTTAAGAACATGCACCCAGGGAACTTGTTATCACCATGGCAACACTTCCTATTGAAGCTCCGGAAGACTCAGGATTGTGGGAAATGTAGTTTAAATTTAAACGGAAGCAGAGCGGTTACACTAGGGACAGAAATACGTTTAATACTGCTAAGAAACAATATCACCACACTGTTTGGTCATTTTGAATTAGTAAGAAGTTGCTTCAACCTGCTGCTTGAAGATCCAGAACTTTTAAAACAAGTTTGTTCTCATCCAAAGTGAAACAATCGAGGGGCGTGATGATGTCTGAAAAATATAAACACCACCATCTTGTGGTTTAATTATTAAAGACAGTGGATACAATAACTATTATATAAAAATATAAACAATACAACTTGAAAACATAAAAATAATCAAGTTAGATCAATAAATTGTATTTGATGACTTCTCATGTAACTGCTGTTGTTGTTTTTAATTCCTCACAAAATGTTCACAATTTTCCCCTTTTCTGTTTGTTTCTGCTCTTGAAAGTCAAGGATGTTCTTGATTTTGCCAAGACAAACAAACCATATTCCTGGCAATAACGCAATGAGTTGCTAAACATTTGAAACTGCAGCCATTAGGACATTAATGTTTTACTTGTTTGTCAGACTTTTGCTACTACACGGGCAGATTAGATCACTCATGGATAAACTCAGTCTCAGGATGGGGTGGATTTCTTTTACTGTCTGGTAAGTTTTATTTAGATTTTTGATCATTTATATGAGCTTGTTTTCTAACACATTTTTGTGTCTTAATTCTAAAAGCCCCAATAAATACCAGCTAACAACTGGAGAATTTCTTCTTCTTAGTGCTGTTATAATGATGTACTGTAGAATACTATAGGTGAGCATATTTCAAAAGGCTAATGGATCATTCAAAAGCACGCCATTAATAATGTCCTAAATATTATTTGGCCTCAACACTTGTGATGATGTCACTGTGTTTGTTCTTTTCTGTTTGAATTAACTTTGGACCTGCAGCTCACAGGACAACAGACTAAAAAACACACTGAACTCCTTTTGCACCTCTCCAGGTTTCTGTATGTGTTGGTGTGTGAAAGCCTTCCGCTGCCTGACTCAGATCTTCCCATGCATGGGGAGGTCCATTCCTCCCAGTATCCTGAGCCGTATCCCCCAAACCTGCAGGAGCAATGGGACCTCAGTGTGCCAGAGGGCTTCCAGATCCGACTAACCTTCACACATTTGGACATCGAGGCGTCTGCTGGCTGCTTTTATGACTCACTTACAGTCAGAACCTTACTTTACATTACAAACAAGAACAATATTCCAGGATCTTTTACAAAAAAATTCTCAAAAATAATAATGTTTGCACTAAAGAAACATTCATTAACTCATAACTACAAATGATTCTTGTTGCTGATGTTGACTTTATGTTATGGGGATTATAAAATTACTTAGGCAGGCATTTTACATTTTTTAGGATTTTAGGTTAAGATGAACAGCTAACTGATGATTAGCCCAAATATGTTGCAGCACAGATTGTAGTCTCAGGTCAGCAAATCTTTTGAATGTTCCCACCAGTCAGCTTCAATTTACTACCAGTTTACAATACAAACTTTACTGAAAATACTCGATCAGTTGATGAGTTTTTGAAGTTTATCTGTAGTAAATAAAGTACATGACTGCAGATCTGATTATTCTGCAACACAAGTATTTAGTTTCAGGCGTAATATTTTATTTCAATCTGAGATATTGTGTTCATCCAGAAACTTCAGCTTTTTCAACCACTGATACTGCTAAGTATTCAACATTATTATTTTTTCTTGCTTATCGATAAACTCTCCAATTAGCCAGACTTGGTTGTTCATGAACAACTGAACTACTTTTAGTTTCTTTCTAGCAATACATCTGGTTTAAATCCAGGCCACAATTACATTTTCCTTATGAATTGAGAAGAAATTTGTGCAAAATACAGCTTTGTATTTGCTGATATTTTGTTCTCAGTTAGAATTTTTTTGTTCCATTTATTTATTTGTTTTTCCATTGTGTTTAGTTTATCATCCTTTACCTGTCAGGTGCTTTATGGTGAAAAGCTGCTCTGGAAGTTCTGTGGCAGTGTGAACTCTACTGACGGGCTCCACCCAGGCTACGAGCCCATTTTGACTCCAGGAAACAGAATCACCCTCATTTTCCAGACAGATCACTACAATGCAGAGCGCCATCAGAACGTGGGATTCTCCGCTCAGTACCAGGCCATAGGTGCCACAGTCTCTACTTGTCTTCTGTCACTTCCTTTCTCCACAACTATCCCGCTAACGCAGAAACATTCTCATCTTTAGACACAGATGAATGTTCGGCACCAGAACCTGAAGATGCATCAGGTCCTCTCTGCTCTCAGATCTGCCTCAACACACTGGGGTCATATCTCTGCTCCTGTCACCATGGTTACGAGCTACGCTCTGACCAGCGTACCTGCACGTGTGAGTTTGATGCGGATACAGTACAAGCTTCAGTTACTGATTATGCATCTCTTTTTCATATTTAGATGTTGAAAAACACAATCCTAAACTTATGAAAAACTGATTTGAAAATTTTATTTGAATTTTGTTAAAAATATAAAGTAAAATGACAAAATTACAAATCTTTACTTAAGCATTGTCTTCCCTGTGTCTAGTATCTTGTAGTGGAGGTATATTTGATGAACCAGAAGGACATCTGTTCAGTCCTGGTTACCCAAACGTTCTGCCTCACACTATGTCCTGTCAGTACGTCATTTCTGTAGAATCTGGCTTCACTGTCGCTCTTAACTTCTCTGATAAATTTCACATTGAGAGTGTGGACACAGAGGAAGGCCCAAAATGCCTCTTTCACTGGCTGGAGGTAATTCATGCAGCTTTACATGCTTTTAATAAAGTAAACAAAGGTAAATGTCTCTAAGATGTATGTTGTTGAAAAATAAACACATTTTGAACAAAATGGTTCTAAAAGGTGATCATACCAAACCAAGAGTCCATGAAGTTGTGCGGTGGAACAAGCCCAGGACTGATAGACACAAACTCAAACATTGTTACGCTGAACTACCACACTGATGATCACGGACTGAGCAACGGTTGGAGCCTGGACTACAGCACCAACAGTGAGAGGATGAACGTCTCAATAAGTGAATGAGTAATTAAACTGTAGCTGAAGATCAAATTAGCAGCTGATCACGTCTTTACTTTGTTTCTAGGAGTGAAGTGTCCACTTCCTGGTAATGTAGTTAAAGGCAGGGTCACTCCCTCTCTGACTGAATACTTCTACAGAGACTACATCTACGTGCGCTGTGATCAAGGATACAAGCTGATGGTGGTAAGTTCATACCTTTTTATGTTTGTAAATTTAAAATTAATGTTTTAGTAATGTAGTATTGTAATCCGTGTCTTTCCTTTATTTATTTCTGGGTCAGGATGGTCATGAAATTGAGAGTTTCTCCACTATTTGCCTAAACAATGGACAGTGGCACCTCCCTCTACCTGAATGCCACAGTATGTTAGATTTGAGCTGGGTCAAAACATACACGGAAAATAAAACTCAGAAGTCCATTTTATCATTTTCAGTGTGTCGCTGACAAAGTAGACATATTTTCTGTTCTTCTATAGTAATTGATTGTGGTGAACCTGAACCTTTGCTGAACGGAGGAGTGGCTTTCCAGTCTGGCTTCAAGAATCAGTATCTTTCTGTTGTTGAGTATCACTGTGATGAACCATTTTACGTCCATCTTGGTGGCATTAATGGTAAGATTCTAACACGTAGTATTGTCTCACAGATTTAAACATTTTCTATATTACCGGTACTTTCCATTATTAGCATTTATGATAGCCCATCACTAAAAGATAAGAGATAATGTGACTGTGTTTGAATTTTTGTGTGTCTCTACTTGTTTTTTAGTAGTTCTTTTTAGGACAGGGAGTTACAGGGCCCAAAGATCGGTCCTAAAATGTTGAAATGCAGTTTTGAGTTTAGGATTAGGGCTATAGTGTGTGTTGCATATAAGTTAAGGTTAAAGTAAAGTAAAGTGCTATGTGTTGTCATCATTGTATTTTCCCATACAATGATGAAATTAGTTCTCTGCATTAATTAGCCCATCACGCGTGGGATACACTCAGATGCAGCAGTGGGCAGCTATGTAAGCACCCCGGGAGCAATTGGGGATTAGGTGTCTTGCTCAAGGACACCACGACATGTGGGCATGGTGGGGAGTTGAACCTGTGACTTTCTGGTCCCAAGTTGGCTGCCCTACCTCTACACCATCTCGGCCCCAGAGGGGTTACAGAAATGATTAGTACAAGTTCAAGTTCAAGGTTCTTTATTGTCATTCGCATCACACGAGGTGGAACTAAACTGTGTACTCAAGGTTCCAGTTAGGACCTTATTAGGCTAAAGAAATTATTAGAAGTCAATACAATGTTCTAATAAGGACATAAATACAAACGCGTGTGTGTTCATTTGTACCTATGACAGCAAAATATTGTCTGAAACAGTGTATAATTTTTAATGAAACTTTCAATAATCATGTAAGAACAACTTATTAACTTTTGAAAATAACCTAAATTTAAGATGGTTGTCATAGTTACTCAAAGTTAGCCAATTAGAAAATGTCCTCTGTTATTATTACTATTATAATTTTGTTTCAGCTGTTGAGCTAAAATATGGTTTGCTCATAGCTGAAAGTCATCCCAAGCACATACTCCTGAGTACTATCAGATTGTCTAAATAAATAAATATATTTATATATATATATATGGCAGTGGGTTATATGCATTCCTTTAAAAAAACCGCTGGGATTATAATCTAATACGTTTTTTTCCATCCTGAATTATATTGTATGTAAAAAATGAAAAAATGTTGACAATGTGAAAGAAATCAAAATTACAGTGTGTGCCGACTTAACTGTTGTAAGAGTATGTTCAGGTAAGGTACAGGTCACTCTCAGATGTTGAGTCATTTTTATTCTGTGTTTCACTCCTCAGCTACTTTCACTTGTGAAGCAGACAGAAAATGGAGATCCAACCATGAAAACATTTTCAGTCCAATATGCCTTCCAGGTATTACTTTTCATCTCTATATTTTTACATCTTTACAACTTTACCTGGCATATCTACTTTATTTAAGTATGTATATCCGTGATATATCCAGTGTGCGGTCGACCAACAAAACAAATCAATGACTTTGAAAGGATTATTGGAGGAAAAGATGCTCCAGAACATACCATCCCCTGGCAAGTGTTGTTAAATGTAGGTGGCAACAGGGGAGGAGGTGCAGTCATAGCAGATCGCTGGATTCTGACTGCAGCTCATGTGGTGGTATATAATGGACAAAAGATACAAACCAACGCTGTAGATGTGAGTAGTATTTGGTAAGTGTTGTCTGGTCATCTACTGACTCTATGGTCTCCCATCCATATATTTTCTTCTAATGATTTGCAGATTTACATGGGAGGCACAGATGTTCACAGAATTGGAACAAGCCTTTTGCATCCTGCTTCAATCCATGTTCACCCTGAATACAACAACGCTGACAATTTAAACTTCGACAATGACATTGCACTGGTCAAACTGCCAGACCCGATCAGGTTCAGTGCAGCTATTATGCCAGTGTGTCTGTCAGCAGAGGATGCCACATATGTCACAGGCATGATAGGGTAAAGGAAAATGAACTCTGTCAATTTATATTACCATAAAATTTATTTGACACCATTTATCATTTCTTAGGTGAACTGTTCTTATTTTATAGTTAATTCTTCCCATATGTTTTACCTGCATAAAATAGCCAAACTTTTTTTGTGAGCCAACTGGTTTTCAATTTAAAATGTTGATTAATGTTTCTTATTCTGTTTTTAGGCAGGTTTCAGGCTTTGGTATTACCATTGAGAAAGGCCGGCAGATGTTAACAAATAAGCTGAAGTATGTGAAGCTTCCTTTAGTGAGTCAGGAGATATGCAATAGTTCAATCACAATGAAGAGAAGTATGTCCGACACACCAACACTGACAGATAACATGTTCTGTGCTGGAATTCCTGAAGGAAAGACAGACTCTTGCAAAGGTGACAGTGGAAGTGTCTTCACTTTGACTGAAAACGGACAATTTTGGGCTGCTGGAATTGTCAGCTGGGGGCTCAATTGTGAACAGAAGGGAACATATGGAGTCTACACCAAAGTTGATAATTATCTGGACTGGATCAACAAGGTCATGCAGGAGAAATAAAGCAATAAATACACAAGCTATAGTGAAAATGTCTTTGAGGCCAATGTAAAATCATCAACCACAATACAAGCCAGGCTAAACCTAATTTGTCTCAGTGTTGTAGAATAAACTTTTATTGTTCACCAATTTTTCAACTGGTTGTCAGTCAATGCATTTTATTTGAATCTCAGCAACAACAAAAAAAAGTTCATATATAGTTAGAAAACAAAAAGTTTAATCCAGATATTTGTGAATTCTTGCATGCTTGGGATGTGTATCAAGTAAACACATCTTCTGTCTCCTGTGTTGCTGATTATCTGTCTTATAAGGATCAGTATGTACACGAGAATTCAAGCAACAATTAGTAAACACAACACAATGGTGAAGATGTCTTTGAGCCTAATGTAAAAACGACAACCACAATAAAACACTCTAAAATACAAGATAAATCATACATTTAGAAAAGTACAGGGGAATATGAGTTACTAATCCAGGTTCGCAACACAAATAATAAACACAACAAGTGTTGAAAAAGGTTTTGAGACTAAAGTAAAAACAGAACCAATCACAATTCAGCCAATTCTAATCCTAATTAAAAACTTGAAATTCAGTCATTTTTAACAAACTTAATTTGTTGAAAACATTTCCAACTGATTGTACACTGGTGTCTTCTAAATAAAGTGATTCAATCCAAAAAAAAAAAGTGTTTTCCACATTACATACAATATCTTGTTTCCTAGCTGGTTGCCAGATCAATATCTGCTTTAACGGCATTGATGACTCAAATATATGGGAAGTAAAGCGTCTATTAATTTTTTTTCCCCTTGTTCAAAACAAACAAACAAAAAAGAGTCACTTGACCTGAGCTCAAATCGTGTGGTTTAAGTAACATTATAGTCTCTAAGTTTTTACTGTTATTATACAATGGTGGAGCCAGTGTTAGCATAATTTTTAGGGGGGGGGGGGGTTGCCAAAGCAAACCGAAAAACAGTGTAGATTAAACTCTACTGAAGGACACCACAAGTTACAACTAGACAGCATTTATATAAGTTTAAATATGAAACATATCCCCTAAAATAAAAAAAAGAAACACCCATGTTCAGAAATTATCTTAACCAACTTTAATGTCTGATGAGTTTGATCAAGTCTCAGTCGACACACACAATGTCACACACTCACTTTTCCATGACTTTCTGTGTACATTTAAATTTTTAACAGAGCTAGTCAAATGTTTAGTGTCCTCTAATTATATGCTGCTCCTGCACTATATGCCTTAATTAAACTTTTGTTCTGGGCATGCCACTTTTAAACCTGAGGCATTTTATATGGCAGTAAAAGTTTAATTTCATTCCTCTGGAACGTCTCTGAGACATTCAAAGACCCCATTAGATGTATTTAAACAACTCAAATAAATATGGGTATCCACAGTAACAGGCATGACGATGTAAAGAAGCCAAAACAGACACATTTTTATTACTGTTAAATGTTTTACATTTACCTCTTTTGTACTTGTTCTGTCTCAGTTTGTATTTAAACATTTCTAGAAAAAAAATGGAATTATGTTTCAATCAAATTTACCTTACATCCTTCCAAGGGAGATGTCTGGGTTTGGCATAATGGCATTATGAAATATCAAAAGCCAGTTTTGTAAACAGACAAACATGAAATCTGCTGATTAATAAAAAGCTCAACATACCAAATGTGAGAAGTAACATGTTTTGTGCACAAGTACTAGAGTTCCCTTGCCAATGGTGAAATACTGTTGACTCTAAATGAAGAAGATAAAAACAAACACATACCTCTAGGCTGCTGGTCAGTAGAGTTTTGGATGTTCAAACCAAAGAACATACAGATCATTTGGAGTTTATACTGGAGAAATAAAACAGTGCAGGAAAATAAGATGAATAAATGACAATGAAAAACACTTCTTAGTGCACAAACTTATTGTTTCCTGCTTTGCTTGACCAACTTTTTCATTTCAGATCTGCTACCAACAGGTTTACTTGTTGTCCCTCCCTCACTTTTCCTTCCTGACCA
Source organism: Nematolebias whitei (assembly GCF_014905685.2). Lineage (NCBI taxonomy): Eukaryota > Metazoa > Chordata > Actinopteri > Cyprinodontiformes > Rivulidae > Nematolebias > Nematolebias whitei. Next base: position 14,907,585 of record NC_056502.1, read on the forward strand.
ACATTTTATGTGATAATCCAAAACGGTGATATTCTGAAATCTTGCATAATACAGATTATGCACATTCAGCTACCACAGAATACGTCAAGTTTGCTTATAATAACTATACATAGTTTGCCTTTTTAATTCAATTCAAAAATACTTTATTAATCCCAGAGGGAAATTATTTGTTGTTGTAACTCATTATCCTAATTTCATTAAGAGCTGTTATAAATACTGATGGCTGTAGACAGGAAGGATCTCTTGTAAAGGTCCATCCCACAGTGGGTCCTAAGAAACTGGCTGCAGATGCCGGTCGATCCGTCCACCCAGACTCGACTGGCCTCTCAGTTCCTCCAGGCTGTAGGATCACCCGAATGCCAGGTAGAACATCTCCCAGAGCGATGGTCACTCCTCCCAGCAGTCTGCCGAGCTCCTTGTTGCTGCAGACAGACAACTGTAGGTGCCGAGGGACGATCCTGTCCTTCCACTGTCATGAGCCGTGTCTCCTGCTAGTTCCAGGATCTCAGTGGTCAGGTACTCGAGCACAGCTGGCAGGTAGATGAGAATGCGTCCACAGAACATCCTTTTCAACTCATTTGAGATTTGGGGCTGTAGCTGAGCTATTATTTGAGCTTTTGAGATGTTAATCAGCTGCTGTTGATTGTAGAAAAATGCCTTGTTGCCATGGTTACGCATCATAACAAATGTCCAAAACTTAAAAAGTTTCAGTAAAAATCCTTCCAGCTGCACAGCATTCGATACCAGAGGAAACAATCATCCAAAAAATGTGATTTACATCCAGAAAAAGAGGAATTAAAGTTTCCAAAAGCAAAATCTCAGAATGAAAGTAACAGAGCTGCTCCAACATGCAGCCACCTTGAGCGGCGCAATTCTAGAATAGATGTGTTTAGATGTCCATCCATCCATTATCTTTACCCGTTTATTCCATTTTGGGTCACGGGGGTCGCCGGTGCTCATGTCCAACAATCACTGTGCAAGGGGCGGGGTACACCCTGGACAGGTCGCAAGTCCATCACAGGGCCAAATAGAGAAAAACAACCATTCACTCACACTTAGGGACAATTTAGAGTCACCAATGAGCCTAACATGCATGTTTTGTATCTGGAGAAAACCCACGCATGCACGGAGAGAACAAACAAACTCCAGAAAGGCACCCAGACTGGGATTTGAACCGAGGACCTGCTCGCTGAGAGGCAGCAGCTCTACCAGTTGTGTCACCGTGCTGCCCCATGTGAAACCATTCATTTCTAAATACTGGAAAAAAAAAATCTATTAATCTATTGAATTTTCAGTTCCATAGAAGTTAAGTTTTTGTTGTATTGAATTTTTATATAAGCTCCAATTAGTTTATTGTACATTTCGATTAATGACAATATCAGCTTTCTTACTCACTGACTGGAACTCAAGTTAAATATATTTTCAATAGAAGTTCATGAAGGCTGCATTACGACTTGGTAGTGATTTACCAAAAACAGAAAAACACAGAATTAAAGAAAAAACTTCCAGCTGGCAACAGAACATCCTTCAAAAAGAAATAAATATGTTTTGAAACCAAATAAAACTCCGAATTAACAGGGCTAATGGTGATTGGGCTAAAAAAGCTAAGCTAGTAGTTTTGGAAAACCTTGTTTTCATTTAAATCAAATACATTTGACCTTTAGAATAAACAAAGTTATTAAAAAGTAAAATATAATAATAATTATTTTTTTTTTACAATTTATTATCTGTTATTTTCCAGTCAGCTAGAATACACAAAACTTCTTATCTTATTTTAGCCTTACCGTAGAATTCGGTATGATTTTTATTTGAGCAATACGTGCCTGTTTCCATAGCAACCGGTGACTCACTTATTGCTGCGCTCTGATTGGCTGATCTCCGCTTTCGGTTTTGCTGCTCGCGTCTTCGCTCTGCGCATGCTCCTGACAGCGAAGGACGCATCTGCAGTTTTTAACGCAAAAGTTAACTTTTTCATTCTAATTCAATTAGTTATAGCTGTCCGTTTAGTGAATGCGACGAATGGGGCAAAGAAAGGATTTTCAAACATTCTCGCATGTAAAGAAAAGGTTGACTATATGATGTCTCGGTAGCTTTGAAATCAAAAGTGAAAGTTTTGTGGTGGGCGCTTGATAATTATTTCTCATTAGTTTTTATTGTCATTATCTCGGATTTTATGTCTTCACGATGATTGAAGTAATTTTGTTGGGCTGTTTTTTGATGTTCGTTAATGGTAAGAAGATTCAAACTCGTGGCATCTTATTAAAGCGTTAGACAGTTTATGATAAACTAACAGCTGTAGCGACCTTCAGCTCAGTAAAGGCATCTTTGGAGAAAACTCTTTCAAATAGTCTGATTTATTATCCCTGATTAGGACTTTTGTAGAAGCACAGACTTAAGTTACATAAAGCAAATTTTTAAAATGTAAACATTAGTCTTCAGTAGGCTATACTCTACACAAATTCTTATTTTCTATAAATTTAACATCACAAATCAAGAACTTGTCCTCAAAATAAGTAATTTTTATGAATGTCATCATCTATATTTATATTAAATACATCTTAAAAATTGAATTTTAATTTATATTTTAGTAAGATTTAAAAAAAAAAAGGAATCAGGAGTCTGATAATTCTCTACCAGAGTTTACTTGTTAATGTTAGAAAAGTGATAGAAAAATAAAAAATATATATTTTTTTATTTTTCAGGTGATGGCGTTGCAGATGTCGTACTGTCCTGTGCTTTGGTGGAGGAGGGAGTCGGACTGGGAAGAATGGGAGGTGGTGCTCTTTTCACTCGAACTCCAGCCACTCTGGTTCTACGAGATGTTCCAGTGGGTCCAGATGACTCACTGGACACACTAACTCCGTTTGTCCCCCCTTTGGTCCCTGATCCAGACCTCCTTCTGTTTGAGCTCAAAGGTTTCTCCAATTTTCTGAACATGCATAATCTTAAGTATAAGCAGTGGTTACATTTATCTTATTCCAATGTCTCAGTGTCATCGCCAGAGATCCCCAACGCAGACCTGTTGCTCCACGCAGACTGCAATGAACTGGAGGTGATGTGTGAAATAAGTCGCTACTCTCCTCGGGGACGCCAGGAAGGTTCTGATCCCACTTATTTCATGGTGTCTCTCAGTGTGGAGGAAGTAGACTTCAGCACGTCTCTGATCCTTCAGACTCAGTCAGTGGAAAAGACCCCGTCGACCCTGATTCAAAACAAACTGGGTTTGCCTCTCAGTCAGTCAGGAACTCTGCAGACGAAAGGTAAAACAACCATCAGGGAAAATAAAGTTAAAAGTAAAATATCATTAGAAGAAAGGTATTTTCTGTGAGACAGCAGTGAAAATGCTGCTGTAAATGACTGCTGAAACTTGCTGATGAAGCTAAGTTGTTAAAGTAAAAAGAAGCAGAACATTAAATGCTCAAAAGAGTAAAATGCTGGGTAGAAACTAAAAATATGAAAAAGCTGAATAAAGCATCTGAAAAGTTAACTAAAAGCTGAAAGTAGTGAAATGCTTGCTAAAATCTTAAAGTAGCACATCTAGCTAAAAACAAAGTTTTCAAGGGCTAATTAAAAGCAAAGAGTAGCAAAACATTAGCTAAAAGTAGCTAAATGCTAGCTGAAAGTAGCAAAAGGCTAGCTAAAAGTTTAAAATGTCTAGCTAGAAATTAATAACACTAAAGGATGACTAAAAGAAAAAATTGGTGAAAGGTTAGCTAGAGTCTTTAAATGACAAAAGGCTAGCTAAAATATAAAAGTATCAAAAGTTTAGCTGAAAGCAACAAAAGGCAAAAGTGAAATGATGCTAAAAATTAAAAGTAGCAAAATGTTAGCTTAAAGTAGCTGTTGCTAAAAGACACCGATGAAACTTATGCTGAAGCAAACTTTTAAGACAATGTTTTTAAAGAATTTGAAAAGATCTGAATGTGTTTCTGTTGGGAAAATTATTGTATATGTTGAGTATTTTGCAACGTATTAAAGTTACAAAAAATGCAGCAAAGTTAAGTTAGGTCCTCTGGATGTTTACTTTTTTTTGTTGATATGATTTGTTTTTTATTTATTTTTGTTGATATGATATTGAAATCTTTTACCTGGATTATTGAGCATGAACTTTGATGTTTTGAACCACTTCGACAATGGCTGCCTCAGAGGAGTCGACGGGGGAGAGTGCGGACTCCAGAAACCATCTTATCCACTTGGCCCACTATGTGAGTGTGCTGCTTGTGGGACTGAGTTTGTTGAGGCTCCTCCTCGGACTGATGAAGTCCTTTGAATGAAGGAGGAAATGTTTCAACATAAAATAAAATAAAAACATCCAGAGAACCTGACTTAACTTTGTTGGATTATTTACCTGGAATATTGAGCATGATCTTTAATATTACAAAAAATGCTTTTGTCATTTTGTATCTTAGTGATATTCCTGGTGTTTTCCAACATAAAGTCTGTATCGACTCCTTTGAGAGGCGATGTTCTCCTCAGCTGTGGCTTCAGGCAAGAGGAGGTACCGTTAGGACCGGAGGTTGGTGTCGAATGGAGACTGCAGCACAGAGGAAAAGGCCAGAAAGTGTTGGAAATGAAGACAAAGTTAAACGGTACAGAAGGGGCCTCAGTAGGTGAGTGTGATTAACAACGAACAGGCAGAGCAACTTTTTGATGCAGGCCTGGCCTTTAGTTCTTTTGAGGTTGAGATTGCTTTTTTATGGTAAGGTTTAGTAATTTTTGGTAAATATTGGTCATTAAGAGCTTGGTCGTTAATTCTATTTTCATATTGTATTTAGTATTTTAACAAGAATACACTTCAACTACAACAACATGGCTGTGTAAAAATCCATCAGGCAGGGGGTCCATGTAGATATAAGTTCAACATTTCAAAACATTCACCTCCTCCACCTACTGTAGCCAGTATCTCACTGGGCTGTGACTGTTGGTGACAACAACTTTGTGACGGTTTGGCAACCTTTAAAATTAAATTGTGATGAGTAGAGACAATTATGAGAACTGGACATTACAGGCCCCACGTGACCCGGTTAATTGATGATCGCCTTAACAAACACGTCCGTCAAGTTCTCATCCAGGGTCGGGTGCTCCTTCAGCAGTGTTGTGGTGGATGCCATGAAATATGAGGAAATGGTTTAAACACACAAACTTTATTTCAGTAGCTGTTGAGACTCCATTACTGAACACGATTCTCCTGTCTATTTCTAACACATTTTCTGCCATACCTTATTAGAGCTGTGATTTCTGGCCCGAGCCCAACCCGACCTGACCCGAATTTCGGGTTGGATCGAACAAAAATGATGTGCTTGATGACAATGTTTGTTTTCTCAGTCATCCAGGTATATAACAACAAAAAAGGTTGAATCATGTCATCTGGACTTCGTTTTTT
>NC_056502.1:14913367-14934038 GCF_014905685.2 Nematolebias whitei
TTAACAAAAAACGAAGTCCAGATGACATGATTCAACCTTTTTTGTTGATGTGCTTGATGGGTAGACCGGGTCGGGTTTGGGCTTTTGATGTGATTTTAATTGCGCATGTGGGTATACTGTGCTTTGAAACCAAAGTACACTGATTATTACAATGTAATCGGCAATTTATTTTTGATTTTTAAGCATATTGAACATTTCCAAACTTCTCTGATGCTTATATTTGAATAAATGTACAACAAACTTTGTATAACAGTTGGCCTTGTATTAAAAACATGTTATAGAATTTATAAAACAGTATCAAAGAAAAGTGCTGCATACCGATAGATTGTTACGGAAGCGTTTAACGTATCAGTGACACGTGCCTAATGATATGTCCTGTATCAGTGGGCACTTTTAAGTAGGTATACTGAAATTCTTAAGCTTTTCTATTGAGTATACTCCATATACCTGGATATCACATAGACTACACCACTGTGCATGTGGCCTTGCCCACCCTTTGCTGTATCACATTTCTTAAGATTTGCAATTGACCCATAACAAGTGACATAATGGAGCTGGAAAGTATTAAACAAAAGCTTAAGATGGGAGAACTCACTCTACAAAGACAGCACAGTGAAACCTGCTGATGTGTGTCAGGTCAGGTGCACACTCAGGTCCAACCTGCCGGTTGAAAGAGGTTTAAAAAAAAAGTTGCGTTAAGCTTCAGATGGGCAACCGGATCATCGGCCGCGCGCATCCCGCTCCACACCCTACTCTTATCTGTGGTGAAGGAAGTTGCAGCATCTGAAGCTACACAAGCCGAAGCGAGCAGCGCGTTCAATTAAAACAGCCTTGTTCTATATTTTTTCCAAATAATTTTGCTCTAAAAATATTTTTGTTCGTCTGTATAATAGCCTATGTTTAGAGTTGAGTTTTTAGGCTATTCGTTTTGTATGTTAATATCCATTTGGTGACTTGTTAAATTTTAAAACTATCATGTCAAACTGATTCACTTACAAAAGCAGTAAAAGTTAAACTTAAAAAAAGTTTTGTTTATTTTTAGGTCTGGGCCTTTAATTACAATTAATTGATGGGGTCGGGCTCGAAAAAAAAAAACCTACATGGGCTGGGTCAGATTTTTTTAAAGCCCACAACTGTAACCCTTTTCATAACAGTGCCCTCTGGTGACAATGGATAATTACAGCAACAGAGCTAAACAAACATTTAAACACAACGTCTGCACTTCTTCTCTGAGGTCCATATCTCTTGACGGTTTCTTCAACATTCGTGCAATATACCCAAGCGTTTCAATTCAATGTGACTCCGAGTGAAAACTTGCAGATTTTGTGTCCCCAGCCAGTCGCCAGATGTCACATTTGCTGGCTGAAATACTGTCTTTTTTCTAGAACTTTGGTTGAACAACTCTGGATGTGAAAATGGCAAAATTCTGATGTAGAGCCAGCGTTAATTTTCTTTCTTTCTTTGAGACTTCATAGAGTCTTGGCACAGATGAACGTCATCCAGGCCTCTTGTTTTCTGCCCTCAGTGGAAGGAGAGAGGAGAGGCTCCAGCGTGGACGCCGCTCAGGTCGTTGGTCAGGGGAACGTCTCTCTGAGCCTGAACAAGCTGAAGGTTATTGATGAGGGAACCTACATCTGTACTGTCAGTATCGGTCATTTCCACGCCCAGCAGCTCATTCAGCTCCTCATTATTCGTAAGTTTCCCTCTGATCTGATTTGTCATTCCCTAATCCACCGCATGCTTTCTTTCATATCCTGTCAATTCTTCTCTTCTTTTTTTTAGAACCTCCAGATGTTTCGCTGTCAGAGGAGAAGTTTGTTTTAAATGCAAAAACACCAAAGACGTTAAGCTGTCACTGCAGTAAATATTATCCATTAGACGCGCAGGTCAGTAACTGTGCTTTTAGATTTAATTATTAACTAATATAGAAATGTTCTCATCTCCTAAATTACATTTATAACTTGCACAAAAGCAGCAGTTATACACACATAAAAAAGTAAAACAGATTTGTTTGTTGAGTCATATATGTTGTTTTTATTAATATACCTACAGGAAAGACTTTTGGTTTCTATATGCAGAAGCCGTCAGTTTGAAATTAATCACTGATCTTAACCCTCCTGTCTTCCAGATGGAGTGGTTTTACCTCTCTCCAACAGATGCAGAGCCACAGGTTTTTCCAGATAAGGGCTCTTTAAGCAGCCATCGGCAGCACGGTGACGGGACGTATTCTTTGTCATCTCACCTCAGTGTGCCGCCAACTGTCCCCCCGGGGACCAAGATCACCTGCAGGGTGTCCCACCTGGCGCTGGACGCTCCACTTCATCTCACGTTAGTGGTGGAAAGTCCTCAACCAGGTATCACAACAAATCTTGTATCACTTCAGAATTTACTTCACTTGTTAAACTAATAAAAACTACACAAAAACAGCACAAACAAAGAAGAGGCTTCAGTTTAATACATCACTAATAAGATGTGTCAATTTTTAGAGATAATTTTAGGTCAAGGTAAACCTCGACAGACCTCCCTTAGAGTAAATTAACGTTAAAATGTTAGCATTAAAAACTATCTCAAGTTGAAAATCCCACCTTTTTCAGGAACAATATAATATTTTATGTCCAACTTTCCTATTTTCAGAACAGAAAATTAAGAAAGAATTGACATTCCACATGAGTTTCCTTGTGCAGAATGTTAAATATACAGACTGTTCTGTGTTTCGTTTCACTCTGCAGATTCCTATTGGTGGGTCCTGGGGTTCCTCATCATCACCGTACTTTTCTTCCATCAGGTCATGAAATAGGTTCGTTTTGGATTGTTCTTATTTGAAACTGAGCCCAGAATAGTTTCTTTGTGTCAATTAAACTGTTTTTAATGGTCATATTTTGCTGTACTGGAAGAACACACACTTTTTGGGGAAACGGTTGCATATTGTCCATTTTACAGTGTGGTTGTGTTATTTATTTGTTTTGAACATTTAGCGTTGATCATGCTTTGCTCACATTAATTTTTTTTTTTTTTTTGGGGGGGGGGGGGGGGGTGTGGGGGGTAATGGAAACATTTTGCCAGCAGAAAACATCCAGTCTCACTCATTTTTGGTGGTTATTCGCATATTTTTTATAATGGAGATGAGACAGTGGGAGCTTCCTGCTTTATTTCATCAGTAGGTTAACAAGCAAGATTTATTAAAGTAATTTATGCAGATATGGAGTTGTCTTGGCCCTAATGTTTCAAAGGGCAGCCTTTATTTATCATACCTAAAATGAACCACTATGCAATGATCATTTAAAGAAACTTGAACGAGGTATAACATCCAAATCCTTCAGGAGTTTTTTGAGACTTTTGAGTCCCATCTTGCACCGGAAATCCTACACCTAGTTGAAGCCGCTATTTGTTCTTGAAATAACCACAGAATGCGATGTAAATAATTGTGGAATGCGACGATGTCAGTAATGTAAAGGTTTATAAAATTTTGTTTGTACACACTGTTGTAAATTGTTTGAGATTGAAGTTGTTTCATGCTTTTACCTGCTCAGACTAGCTGTTTGCTCCTCAGTCTGGTGCGAATCAAACTCTTCTTCTCTAGAATCTGGTCAATCAAAGAGCTATCTGCAGCAGGTCAGATATTAATTGTTCATAACCACAAAATCTATCTTAAAAAAGGTCCAAACAACCACTTGACTTGCATTTAAAGTAGAGCTCGGTTTGGTTGTTTGTCAGTTCTACAGGGTTTAAATGTTGTGTCATGGTTTGGCATTTATTTTTTGTGTTACATGGTTTCTCTTATTCCTGTTCTTGATCTTGTAATTCACCCGTGACAATAAATATTTGTGTGTTTACCAACAACACAATACATTCAACATTAATTATAAAGCACTTTAAAAAAAACACCCCTGGCCAAAGTTCTGTATGCTGATAACACATAAAAACAATAAAATCAATTAAAACGGTAAAAATAATAAGCCGGTAAATCATAAAAACAAACAAAAGAACAATAGAAATGATATTTATTAAGTCATCAGTTAATATCAGCGTTACTACAATTCTTGTTGTAGTGTGTCTTGAGAAATTATCAAGAGCAAATGTGATTTCTTCACAACATCCCTTAAAGTTGTTTTTCTTTCAGCTGCTCCCTTCGGCAGGCGTCGCCACAGCAAAGGAGGTCTGAAAGAAAGGTTGGACCATTGTTTTATGACGGATGCCCTTCCAGATGCATTCTGGGCTCCAACCCGCAGCCTCACCACTGAGCTACAGCAGCGCCCACACTAACCCTTAAAGTAAAAGAGGGGAAAAACTGAAACAAAACGATGTGTGCTTTAATCAGTAAGGGTGACAAACCAATATTATAGATGTTTTAACTATTTTTGCTCACATTTGAAATCAGAAAAGTAGTGGGGACCCGCCCAATTTTAATCCAGTTTTTTACATTATAACCAAAATGATTAAAAAAAAACATAGTATTATCTAATCCAACAGAAACTTAACGTGGCAGTTCTAAGGTGCATTCATCTGCTTCTACATGTTCGACACATCCGTGAAGTCCTCACCTGATTCAGGTTTTGTTTTTCTGTTTTCAGCAGCATATTTGCCCATAAAATCAATTTTTTGACTCAGTCGTTTGTAGAAATCCAACTTCAGCCAAACTTGACTGAAATCATTTTCAATGTCTCCACATGAACCAAAGTACAGTAGTCCCTCGTTTATCGTTGGGGTTTCCGTACGCTGCCCCCAATAAGTTAAAAACCGCAAAGTAGGAATAGTAGAAATTTATATATATATATATATATATATATAGGTGTTTTAAACCCTTCCCACACTTCCCACACAATATTCTAAACAATGTTTCTAAACGCTTTAAAAGAGCACAGAATGTCATGATCTCAGCTCTCTGCCTCCGGCTGCTCTCTGCCAGTGCTCTCGGCCACGCCCACTTCTTCACTGCAGAGAGCAAAGATATGACACGCTGCAGGAGGAAGCTTCTCCTGCAGCTGTGGGCTGCACACTGATGCAGCAGGTGCTAAATAATTTAAAATAACATTTTTAAAATAAACAATCCATGCCGATCGTGCACCAATCAGCCAGTTGTGTGTCTCGTCCAATCTTTGAAAAACTGCGATAGAGCGAGTCCACGAAAGTCGAACTGCAAAGTAGCGAGGGACTACGGTATAGTTATTTAAGGCTTTAAAAGCTTCTAAAAATATATTTTCAAGCACAAATGGAAATTTCAAAATGGTAGTTTAAAAAAAAATATATATATAAATTATTTCCATAGAAAATGTAAAACTGTCATCGTCTGAAGCAGCTAAAGGAAAACGTTTGCCAACGTTTAATTGATGCCACGTCAAAGTAAAAACACCAGGATTCAGTTCAGTTCATAACTTCTTTATTGGCATCAGCAAAAGTGGTAAACATGCAGATGTTTTTTGCTTGGTTGCATCTCTTACTTCATTTTCAGATCACAAATCGTATCCTCTTCTTTCGTGTGGTAATTATCCAGTAATGTTGCACAACACCATCAGATCATTTAGACTTAGCGCTACAGTTATGCATAAATGCACTTATTTAACAATCTTCAAATCAGTCCAAAGAAATACAAAATTAGCTCCATTTATAACCAACATCCCCCCCCCCCCCCCCCCCCAAACCTGAACGAATTAATAAACACGTATTTAGGAGCATGACCTATAACACTACATGGTTTCTGACAGTTCACTATGATAGCAGTTTTTTTCAGTCTTTAAATGGAAACGTTTGTTTTCTTCAAAGCAAGTGATTTCTGTTGAATCTTGGCAAACTCGTGAGCATCGTCGCACTTTGCACAAGCAGTAAGTATCCGATCAGAAAGACATTAAAACCACTGACAAAACTAAATGTACAATCGGCAGTAGGATTCAGAAATGGCAGATACACGCGTCACACAAATATGGATATTGTTGGCCATGCAAGTTAGACATGAACACCTCATTCTGGTTACTGTGCTGCAGTGACGGATGTTTTTGTGTGAGTCAGCAGGAGGTGGGATGGACACGTGGCTCTGAGGATCACAGTCCTGATTTAGTTCCTAATTAATGTTTCTCTGAAGCTCAGGTCGACTCAAACAGTAAACACTTGTCTCTGAAATGTTTGAAATGTGGCACTAAACAATCTGTCTATGGCTGAGACTCTGGCTCAGTCAGAGTTAGGAGCCTTTCCTGTGCGTCCGTTCAGTCGTGCAGCAGATTGTCTGTCAGAAGCTGCTTTGTGTGTTTGCTTCATGCCCCCAGACACCGTACAAAAACCCAGGAGCACATGAAGTACAATTATAAGAATAAATTGTTACTACGTATTAGTCAGGAATTAACTTGAACATATTTAGGAAAAGATGTTGCCAGACATCTACTTCTTGTTTTCTAACTTTCCCACAGTTCCTCATTTATGTCGCTGCTGCAGAAATAAAAGACAATTTAAGTAGATAATTCAAAACAAAACCTGTTAGGTAAAAATCTATTAGCTGTTGACCACAATATGATTGTATTCTTAATCTAACACTTTAGTAATGACGTAAGCAGTAGTGACAAATAGAGTTTTAGTTAATGTCAGTATCAATGTACAAATGTAGATATCTGAAAAAGGTCATATGAACAAGCTTTGGCGTATCTGAAGTAGAAATCCTGCAAACTTGTTCAGTCTCCCCTCACATCTCAGTGGGTTTAGCCTCACGTGTTCCTGTCTACTCTCTTCCTTTTACTTGCTCCCTCTTTCAGTCTGCCAGCTGCAGCCGTCAATAATACATGAGGCACAGAGAAAGGAGGGAGTGAGCCAGGGCGGTGGAGGAAAGCAACGAGGAGGAGGGGAGCGAACAGAGTGGAGACACCTACAAACGCTACATTTTAAGTGCAGGATGGTTGGATGGACGACTGAGTGAAGAGAGGGAGGAGAGGAGTGGAGCTTTTTTCTCTCTTCCCTTTAATGTTCTCCTGAAGTTCATATTCATCTGTAATGATGGGCGAAGCTCAGTGGAAGAAGTACACTGCAAGGGGGGGAAAAGTAGAAGCCATTAGTCTGATGAATCCTTTAAAATATCACAAACAAATGTTAAAAAAAAAGAATGCAAGTGTAGAGTCACATCTAAATTTTATGCAGATGTATTTTTACAAACTAAAACCTGTCTTAAAACTGATTACATTTTAAAACTAGAAAAAAGGCATTTCTTTCAAAAATGCAGTGTGAATGCTTATTGCTGAAGAACTTGCTAAAAAAACAGCTGAAATTAGCTAAAAATATGCTAAACTATAGCTGAAATGGAAGAACAAGCCTAAGCAAAAAGAACACGTGTGCTGAATTAGGTTTAAATAAGCAGAAATTAGCACAAAAATAATTTAAAAAAAGCTTAAATTAGCAACAAAAAAAAAAAAAGCTGAAAAGTATGACAAGGCAAAAAGAAGCTGAAACTACCAGAAGGAAGTGTAAGGAGCTGAAATGACCTAAAAAAAAAATAGGGAATTAGCTGTAAAGGCTAAAATTTGCATAAAACAGCTAAATAGTAGCTAAAATACAAGTAAAAGCTGAAACTTGCAGAAATAAGCTGAAAGTAGCATAACAGTCTGAAATTAGCAGAAAGAAGTTAGGAGAAGCCCAAAAATGTTGTACTTCGCAGAAAGCATTTGAAAGGAGCGCAAAACAGCTGAAATTAGCTGAATGTTGCTGAAAAAAAGTTTAAACTTGCACAAAGAAGCTGAAAGAAGCTGAAACAGAACAAAATGTGAAAGGAGCAGTAAAAGTTTGTAAACAAATCAAAAAATGTGAAGGATGTAAAATGAGCTCAATTCATTTTTTATGAGGAAAAAAATGGCAGAAATGGTTAAATATTTCAAAAAGCTAAAGTTGCACCAATACCAAAAGTCAGAGCAGGATTGTCCTGAAAGAGCTGAATGTTTTGATATGATTTGTTGAAATAACTTGAAAACTGCGAGACGAGAATCGCACCGAAGAAAAATGGATCACAACAGAGTGAATACTTCATAAACATTCACACAATAAAGGCCTTTTTTTTAACAGAATGTCTATCACCCGCCACCTTTCATTTCAGAGTTTTAAACAAAAGTCATCAGTTGAGATATGAAGCTGTTGTCATTTAGATCAAACTTTAAAAATCATATTAAGTGATATAATGCGAGATGTCATGCTGAGAGTATGAGTTGGGAATGACTCTCAGCTACTACCACATCAGATTGTAGCTGCATCTGCAAAACTGACCAAGTTAAAGGAGTTTCTTCGTTGGCTAATGTGGATTAGCTGTGGCAGCCATCTTCTCTTGATGTGGTTCTTAAAGTTAATGAGTTGTAAAGCCAAAGATTACTTCCTTCAAATGTCCTTACAATTTGCCCAGTGCTCCAGACAGACATGCAAACAGGTTCAGACAACAACAATAATCAGTGCAGGTAGGACAACACCATCTTTTACTTACAGAATATTATTCCAACCACAATAACTCCAATGATACCCATCATGATCATCATCTGGAAAAGAGACAGAAATGATATTGTCCTTTAGTTTAACGCATACTAAAAGTCATCTTAACAACACAATAACAATACTGTGAATTGTTTGTAATTGTTGTGGTTCTGGTAATCATTTCTTTTAACTTTCAGTAAAACTTAAGCATCTTTTTTTCATTTTCTCTAAAACATGATCAGACCCAACAGCAGCTCATTAATAGAAAATTTTTTTAAAAATCTGACTTGTTGTTTCCCCTGAGCAGCTTCAAACACTGAAAGGCTCAAACTCATATCACATCGTTAGTTTTTCTGCTTCCGGTGACGTGCCCACCTTGCAGTTTTTCCACCAGTACTTGTTTTTTAGCTTGGCTGCGCAGCTTTCAAACTGGGAGGCTCCGGCCTGCAGAGCATCTGCTCTGTCATCCAGCTCTGAAAGCTTCTGGTCTCTTTCCAAAACCTTGTCCACATTCACCCGCATGATGTCCACCACCTGGAAATAACAATGATGAGAGAGAGCATTAGACAGAGGAGGAGGAGGAAGAGGGAGACTAAAGGAAGAGAACAAGGCTTCTCGAAAACCATGTCACAAGTGACAAAAACCTGCATATTTTACAGCTAAAACGATCAGGATGTCTCATGATTCTGAGGAAAAGTTCAGATTTTTGGTCAACAAAATGTAAAATCAAACTATGAGTCAGAACTTCAGTCACCTCCTCTACTTGGGCCTGAGTCTGCTGTAGCCTGCGGTTACTGGAAGTGTTGGGTGGGCCGGCAGGGGGGCCGGCTGGGGCTCCATCTGCACCAGGGGCACCCGGAGCACCTGGAGCTCCAGCTGGCGGTGCAGCATCGGGGGCAGACCTGAAAATTAAAAAAAATTAAATTAAATAAATCACACGATGGGAGAAAATTTGAACAGTGGATCAAAGAAGAGATCAAGATGTTGTCTTGTAAAAAATGAATGTTTAAATCCGTCAGAGCTGATGCAGCAAATAAAAATCACTGTCACACACGCACCGACTTGATCAAATTCAGGGGAAAGTCTTACATTAATAATAAAAAAATCATAAAAGGAGATTTGTGTTAAAATGTTCAGATCATCTCCTGGTTTAGAGACTTGAAAAGTTGAGGTATAAAATGACAAAGAAAAAGCTAAAGCTTTAAATAACAAGGAAATAATGTGTAAAACAGATTAATGTTGTATACATACAGTATTTATTGTTGTCTTATGTTGTATTGGATTATTGTATTTATTTAACCTAATTTGCAGCATTGTCCCTCTTTTTTCTATAAATATTCTTGATGCTGTAACACTGAATTTTTCTAGCTGGGGATCAATAAGTGCTATTGTAACGTCTACGAGGAGCAATTTAGGTATAAAAATTAAGCAAAAGAGCAAGAACGCATAATTCATAGAGACAGAAGCAAGAAACAAAACTAAAACACTAATAAAGGCTTTTTAAGGCAGTGATGGCACAAATAGAAGGGATTGGGAGAAATAAATGTTCATTCACTCATGTGAAACATTGATTTTCTATCCATTAACACCCTGGTTGTTTCACGAGAGCTGGTTAAAAATGATTAAAGGAGGAAGACGTTATTGTAAAAAGTTACAAAGTTGAATTGGTCAAATGAAAAAAGGAGTATATATATATATATATATATATATATATATATATATATATATATATATATATACACACACACACACACTCTAGTTAACATGCTGATCATTTGTTATATTTCATTCACATTCATATTATGAGCTGTAACATTAAGATTAATGTTAATTTTTTAGTCTTTGGGATTTAAAAACATCAAAAATCGTTTCAGTTTACTGTTCAGGGTTTTAAAACAACCATAATAAGCATCTGAATGCGTAATTCAGCAGAGCTCATGTGATGGAAAATTTCACTTGCGTCAGCAAAATCCATCAAAATAAAACAAATGAGCTCAGCTTTAATCTTTATGTTAGATAAAAAAAAAACTAAGTAAAAAGATAAACAAAATCTAAATATATCCTATTTGTTACCTATAAAATAGTGCATTTGATGCTCTTGCGGAAAGAGCGCAGTAAAAAAGCCGCATTAATACTCACATCTTCTCTGCAGCTGTTTGAACTGATTCACAGGCTGCTGAGGAAGAGGAGGAGGAGGAGGGTCGCTGTGAGGAAGGAGAGGGAGGGTCTGAAGTACAACAGGAATTGTAAAAAAAAAATCCCAAAAAAGAAGCAGATCTGTTGGCTTGTCCTGCTAAAATGAAGCTTTTTAATCGGTAAAGAGCTTCGGGTGTGTTGAAGATGGCGCAGATTCAGACCTCTAAATGTGGCAACACAAAGCCGCTAACTGGCTGTGCGCTGAGTCAGGATGCGGGGCTGGCTTGGATGATGATGAAGAAAAAAAAAAAAATCAGTTTTAAATCCTGAATCCGGGATGTTTTGGTTCCTGCGTGCAGCCCTGAAGTGATGCTGAGGATTCCTCCTGGATGCTGAGCGCAGCGCTGATTGGCTGCTCGCGCTCTTCCACTAAAGCTGCTCAAATAATTTCCTGCGGTTTATATTTATAAGATAACTATGAAGGGGAAAGAATGCGGTTAGAAGGAAAAATCTCCGGTTCCTTGGTGATTTATGTCCCCCTTCCGGTCGCTTTCTGCGCTTCTCCAGAGAAAGTGCACGCGCTACTTTGGTTCGTGCAAAGTGTTCCAGCTGCAATAATGCGTCTCCCCCTCCCCCCGCCTCCCTCCCCCTCTCTGCCTCCTCCACTTGGACTCGTAACGACAGTGCGGCACCTCCTCCCCTCCCCTCCTCTGTGGTGCTGCAGCTGGTTCGGATGGGGCGGCGGGACGAGACTGCGGAACAGAGTGGATCCTGTTGACTCGACTGTTTTCTCTCCTGGTCCGGGATTGTCCCGGTTCCGTCCTGCTCCTGGAGCACAGTTAGGCTACAAGTCCGATTTGAGACCTACTTCACACTGTGGAAAACACATTTATTATTATTTTTAAGAAAAGAAACAGCCTAATTATTCTCCTGTGGATGGGTTCGGTGCTGAGAAAAGTATTCACCCCCTTCCAGATGTCTTCTGCGTTTGCTTTTCTTTTACGTTTATATCAGCTCATAATAGCACACAAAGATAACCTTAGTAAACACAAAATGAAGGTGTCAGATTTTATTTATCAAAAGTAAAAAGCATGTCCGACTGGGAGGAGACCCCGGGGAAGACCCAGGACCCGCTGGAGATACCGCATATCTCTCATTTGGCCTGGGAACGCCTTGGAGTCCTCCCAGCAGAGCTGGAAGAGGTGGCTGTGGAAAGAGATGTCTGGGCCTCCCTGCTCAAGCTGCTGCCCCCATGACTCGACTCCAGAACAAGCAGAAGATGATGGATGGATGGATATCCAAACCCGTGTGAAAGAATCACTGTCCCATTTATTAAATGAATAACCTAGATTTATTTTGAAACTCTGCTCAGTTTGACCCCACACCCAGGCCTGATTCCCACCAGACCTGAAGAATGAAGTCATCATGTAATTACACCTATTATACACAACTGGAGAAATCAGAACCTTCTCAGCTGTGGCTGGACATCTAAAGGAATCAACGCTGACCCAGCAGGAGGTCCCAAAAGGACCCAAACGCCTGAAGCTCTGCAGGCCTCACTCGCCTCAGTTAAGGTCAGATCCAAGAAAAAGTAAGAGCCGAAGAGGAATAACGGTTTCTACGGGAGCTGCCCAAAGCAAAAACCACTGCAGACTAAAACAAACACAAAGACTCGTCTCATATTTATATAAATAAACATTTAGATACAATAAAAGAAAAACATGATGATGGTCCCGTTCTTTGGACTCGAGACAAAAGTGGACGTTTTTGGCAGGTGGTCGTCTCGTTCCGTTACATCTGGTGTAAAACTGTTTCAGAAAAAGCCCATCGTACCAACAAACACGGTAGTGGTAGTGTGATGGTCTGGGACTGCACGGTTGCTTCAGAACCTGGACGACTTGCTGCAGCTGATGGATCCATAAGTTCTGCTCTCTTGACAGAACCCCCCCCCCCCTTCCCCCCTCGAAGAACGTCCAACCTTCAGTTTAAGCCGTTAAGCTCGAGCTTGGATTTGAACGATGAGCCGAAACGCTGCAGCCGCATGAGCGACTGATCACAAACGCCTTCATCATGACGGCACAACCAGGCGGGAGGCTCAGGGTGCACGGACCTTTTTGCTCAGGGTTTTACTTTTCTGTCTGATATCAACATTTGTGGCACCAGAGAAAGTTTGTAGGGAGGTGAACACTTTGTTACAGCGCTGTAACCAGCCATTTTTCTGCGTTCCTCTAAATCAAATGCTTTGAAAAGTGTCTCAGTGAGATTACCCGTGTTAATAACGAAATTAACTATTATTTTATTATCGGTGCACATATTGAACCTCTGATAAGGAAATCAAACTGTCTGTAGTGAGCTCTATTACACATTTCTTTGGTTTAAAACCCATCAGTGAAGCTCAGCCTCACCATAAAGTTACGACTGACTCGGCGCCAGGTTTTACCACACTGATGAAAATCGTCCAAAAAAGCCAGAAGGCGACAAAAACAGCGTTATGTGGGCTCAACAGGAACTTGGAAGACCAAATATATCAGCAGCAGGTTCTGAAGGCCCTGCAGGTTGCACTTCTGACACCACAGATGCTGGATCAGAATCAGATGAGCTTATTTTAAACACCAAGTTCTCCCTTGTTCTTGTAGTGTGGACAGAGTGCTCACGAGCTGCAGCCTTAAATGCTGAGGTCAGATCCAGATAATTGCCAGGACTCAAAAGTATTGCTCAGAGTATCAGAGTGTAGCTGCTCATTAACCAGCATGAAGATTTACAACTCTGGAGGAGCTCTTGTGCGGCGGTAGAAAACATCAATAGTGATCCTGTCATTAAGAAACCTTCCTCGGACCTCTCGTTAGCACCGAGCTCTAAACAACAAAGCCCTCAGATCTAACTAAATGGTCTTGACCCAGTTGCCCAGTCATGCCACTCGTATGACTTGCACCTCTTCTTGCTTCCAGCGTGTCAACTGTTTATTATTCTGCCTCTGAGAAGGGGCCGTTTAAACAAGCGAATCAGTGGCGTTTTCTTTTCCGTCATGTGCTTTAAGTCGATGCATTCATTTTGGATACGTTCACACCGTTTTCAAGGCGCCCTACGGTGCATGGAAACGTGTAGGAAATAATTAGTTAGCATGTAAACAAGAGCTTTGAAGATAGTCACACTGACATTTTTGTTCTCACCATTAAAGTTATTTCTGTTGTTTTTGAAATGGACCATCTCCCTTGTAGAAGAAATAAATTCAAAGCAAAGTCCGTGTTCAGGCTTTTATGTCGCTTGCTGTGTTTGGATAAATCAGTTACAAACACCAAAAGAAAATACTCAGCACATACAGACACAGATTCTCTTCATCGTTACAGCACAGGATGAACTAACATCTCTGACAGTTCCTTATAGATGTGATGCTTTCTCTGATCATGTGTACACGATGGCATTAACGGTGTTTTCCGGTGCGGTTGAAACGTTTGTAGAGGAAGCGGATTCTCTTCTCCATGTTGTGTTTTTCCATTGTCATCATTCTGTCTCCCACCAGCTTCTTTTTCCTAATCAAACGCTGCAGTTCATTACCTTTAAACCCTTTCACCCAGCTGGGGCCAATAATTAGATCTTTAGGATGTGCTTTAAAGTCCCCTGCAGAAGCAAAGAAAACACAGTGAGAAGAGTTGCAGCAAAAATTAAGAATAGTAAGAAAAAGGAGAGAAAGGAACAATCTCAGCTAGAATGCAGTTTTATTATTTTTTTAAAAAGAAGGGATTTCCAACTACTAGATATTGTTTGTTGTTGTTCCTTGATAATATAGTTAAAACAATGATTGTGAGTTATTTGTTTTTTCAAATAAGCCTTTTTTTTAAATTGAGATTATAATTTAAAGTAGGGCCTTCTTTCTCCTACAAACCAAACATAATAATCTTAGTAATCGTACAATAAAAGATGCTTTGAATCCATAGTTGCAGGCACAACCTCCAAACACTCACCCAAGATGCCGATGTTATCATAAACCCCATACATGCTTCTCTTCTCAGTCCATCTGTCAACAACTTTTGGTTTAGGAATCCCGTGCATCCTAATCTGACAGCATGTTCCTGAAGGACACGTTTCATCATCAGTACAGTAACGAGTGAACAAAAATACAACCGCTAGAATGGTAAATTATTCACATTAACTGAAAGTATTTTTAATTGGAGTGGGTTTAAATATGGCACATTTTATTTAGAAAAGTTCTGACATTTTTGATTTAGCCTTTTTGATTTAAGATTTGCTGTATTTTTTAGGTTCTGATGAACTTTGACATAAATATTCTTTTAAAAAAAACAACAGATTTTTATCATATGAATGAACAAATGAAGCACTGGGATAAGAGAAAACTATTACAGAAAACATGTAAATACCATCAGAAAATAATCACATTAGAGGACACACTTCTGCAAATGAAAATAACATGTTTGATTACTTGAGAAGCTAGAACATTTACTGAATGCATAACAACTATTTATTATGTAAATAAACTTTACTTGAGCATTCCTAAAGAAAACGTTGAAATAATAGAAACGTTTGTTTTGGTCTGATTGACATGAAGCCTGGTGGCCAGGTTTTTACACCAAAGTCACTCGTATATAAAAAGGACAAAACAAAGCACATAAAGGGTCAAACTGGTACAAACAAATGCTTTGCAGAGGAACCAGTCTCACCTGTGGAAAAGGTTCTGACTGGGTTCAGCAGAGTCCCAGCAGATTGACAGAAAGACGCTCCAGCTCTCAGCAAACCTCCCAGAACAGACATGTCCAAGACCTACGATAAGTAATGTATATCTATTTATTCATCTGAAATGTTGACAGGTAATTATTACCAGTCAGCTCTCAGCAAGAATAAGACTTAACAAGCTTAAAACCTCAGAGTTAGCTTCAGTTAGCTTCCTCTGCGATCTTTACGTTGACCTTTAGCTTTAGCTAGCACGCTACATCAAAGTCACTGTTGTGCTTGTTACCTGTTTCCGTGTCAACAAAAGCTTTGGATAAGCCGATTATTTTGTTAACGCCACAACAACTATGTAATTTTGATAATGTCACAACTAAAACAGAGATGATATTAGCACTTCAACATGCTCTCTGCGAGCGCTACCATCTTACTCTGTGTCCCACAATGCAACGCGCCCGGGTGGTACCGTAATGTTGGTTGAGCAGCGCATCAAGAAAAAATGGTGGTTTAGGGTTCCGGCACATTTTCATTTTCACACATGAGCCACTAGAGGGAGCCACCGTGATCAGGTAATACAGCCATAAAGTCAGTAAAGTGTCTATCTCTGTGTCTATAATTTATTTATTCCATAGAAAAATGGCAGTTTTAAATTGTCTATTAGAACATTCTAGTCACTGGACTCAAAGCACTTATTTAGTTCATTTATCACTTATTTAGTATTTATAGTTGGAGGTTTTTTTTTTCTGTGCTGGTTTTTGACAATATCAACCTACATCACTCATAAAAGCAAGGGGACACAAACAAGGCAAAAGACATTTAAATTAAAATGCGTGCCTACTTTAGTCAAACAGCCTGAATATTCTTTAATGTAGCAAATTAACATGAGACATTACCTCTACACAGTCTGCTCAATACAAGTTAATTGGCATAATGACATAAAACATTTGAAAACATTATAATTAACACAGAGTTATTACAACCATAAAACTTGTTTTCTGCTGTTTGAACACCTCCGAACATTTCCAATAAAATTAATATTTATTGTGTTTAGTACATTTCAGTATTTTGTTCAGCCAACGAATTGCTATAAAAGCAGAAAAGCAACAAATTGCAATAATGCTCTGTGTTCATTTGTGTATTGCAGTTTTATAGCTACCTTAACTTTTCTTTTTGATTGACATATGAAAGAAACTATTCATTATGCATCAAACCAAAACGCAAAGCTGATAAATTGAATAGAATTGCTAAAAAACTTGCAGTATTTTGCTCTCACAAATAAATAGAGACACGGTTGACCACATGTGTGCTTTATTGTATTTTATTTTAATTTTCCAATAAAAATACAAATTTCTGTAATGTGATCATATTCTTTTATGTGTGGAATTATTCTCTATATCTAATTCATCTTATTCAGGGTTGCAGGAGGCCAGAGTCTGTTCCAAATGTTACTGAAAAGAAGACTGGGTACAACCAGGAACCAGCACTCACTAAGGTTTGGCTCGAGGGCACCGTCAACAGATGTGTTCAGATTAATGCCCAGTCCAGAAAGGCAATGTATAATGTGCATCTGTGGGGGAAAAGACATCTAGATTTGAAAACATAGCAGTAAAAAAAGAAGAGTTCAATAAATAAAGTTTAAAGAGCAAGCATACAAAACACAAATAGCACACAGAATTATCCTTCATAAGATAAATTATCTTAAAATATTTGAAAATTGCTGGCTCTAGTCTTATTCAACACATACAAACTACAATAGACTCGTTAAAATCATTGTGCAAGTAAAAATATATATATTTAAACATCAGAAGTCTGAGTGAAGAGGAGATGATACAAGGTTTAAGTGTATATAAGTTGGCAATTTCTCACAGGGCTAACACACAAACATGAAATTATTTTACAAGTGCTTGCCCTGATCAAAAACATGGAGGACATGTCATCATTCACTTCCTGTGGTGATTATTGCCCCACACCGCCACCAAAAATCCCAAATATAATCTCACACAGACGAGTTCCTGTTTTTTTATTCAACCTTTATTTACATAGGTGACTCTTTGAGTCACAAGGACTCATTTACAAGAGAGACCTGTTTTAAACCAAAACCACAGATGAGATACACACAACAATAAAACAATCCTATAAAAGCACATAAAATGAAAAGTAAATAAAAGAAGTGATATAAAACCAAATAAAAAAACACGCTATATTATAAAGCGGTGTAAAATACTAAAAACAGGAACGTGTCTGCGTTGGTTTTTACCATAAACTTAGCAGTTGTTTAAAATCCCTTAAAGTGGTCAAAGTCGAGAGCTTCAGATCTTTTTACAAGGTGTTCCAGGTTACAAGAGCAGAGTAAGAGAAGGAACTTTTGCCAAGTTCGGTCTGCACTGAGGGGACACTGCAGGTAATGAAGTCTTGAGAGCGCATGCTGTAGCTGCACTGACGAAGTGACATGTCGGAGGAGATATATGAAGGCAACAGACCAAGAAGTGATTTAAAGATGAAAATATACCAATGAGAGAGTCTGTGTGAAGTTAATGATGACCATTTGACCAATGAATACAGGGTGCAATGGTGGGTATGATAGTTACAGTCAGCGTCCAACGTCCGCAGGGTGCTTGCAGGAGCATTCATGTAAATCACGTTACCATAGTCAGTGGAGGGAAGGGAAGTAACAGTTACAAGGTGTTTCCTAGTGTTCAGATTTTGACAGGATCTATTTCTGAAAAAGAAACCCAATTTTACTTTCAATTTCTTTACCAAGTTTTCGACGAGGCTTAAAAGAGAGATGTGCATTGACCAAGATTCCCAAGTATTTGTAGGAGTCGACAAACTCAATAGGAACACCATTTGTAGATAAGATAGAAGGAAGGACTGCTGGTATTGACTTCCTGTTTGAAAACAAGATCCCTTTGGTTTCATCAGCATTTAGCACCGTGTGATGGAACAAATCTGACTGGAGGATGTCGAATGCAGACTTTGAAAGCTGGAAAACCTTAGCAACTGATTTAGCTCGACAACAAACAATTGTGTCATCTGCATAGAAATGTAAGGATGCATCAGGAATGAACTGACCTGCATTATTTATGTAGATTGTGAAGAGGGGGTGTCCTAAAACTGAGCCTTGTGGTACACCATTGTTGACAGTTAAATAGCTGGAAGAAATACCATTGTATTGTTACCGTTACTGTAAATCATCCCATTTCTAAGACAAATCCAAAGTTAAAGATAATACATGTTTTGGGAAGATAAATTCCAGAACATGCATTCTAGGCTTCAAGCGCCCCCCCCCCCCCCCCCCTTCACCTCAGTGGGATTTGCCTGGTTAAATAAAGGTTAATGAATAATGAAAAAATAAAGCTTTTTATTTAAGACTTTTGTATTTTGTATAACGTAACAAAAAATATGTTTTAAAGCCAATATCTAGTTTTCGAAATATCAAAGCTTTTTGCTAAAGTCAAACTTTTTGTTTCACCACTCTTTCCAACAAAAACAAGACACTTTTGACACAAGTTTGCACGATGTTCATGGTGAGTACCTTTCGTTTCCTGTAGATTTGTAAGTGTTGGTCATTCAGACAAAGAAGCTCGCCTCCTAATTTTTAACAAGTTTGCAAACAATCTGATGTTGGCTTCTTTTAGATAGTTTTGTACCAAATCCTTTCTTTAATTTACCATTAAAATGCTGCTTGTTTCCAAATCTGCAATGCAAGCTCATTCTGCCAACGTCACAGGAGAGACTAAATATTTTAATCTTCTACGAGCGTCTTAGTTCAGCGCAACTCCATAATCAGGTCAATAATCCTGTAGAGTTCGTTTGTTTAATTTTTTTTTTTTTTGGCAAATACAACTTTGGTTTCCTTTTGTCACAATCCTAAAAGTTATTTTTAATCTAAATTTGACTCTGTGTGTCTCTGTGAAATAAGTGCAGCACAAATGATCTGAACTCATTGATCTGCTTTAAGCGTTTAAGCCTCCAACCTCGAGTTTTGCTGAAAACAAAAGAGCCTGCCCTTTTTTGAATCCCTGTGTAAATAGACACGCACACGCTGACAGATGTGTGTACTTTCAGTCTTACTGTTCTAGGGAGCTCAGTGGAATAATTCTAATTTTCAGAAATAACAAGCGCAACAAACATGATCTTTGTCAGCATTTCATTCTTGCTAAATCGCCCTTCACTGTGTGGAAACGTTGGCCCAGATGAAACGTTATTAAGCGTAAGATTCCGTTCACTTTTGCACGCGGCGGCCAGTGCAGAGAAGTCGACTTACTGTAAGTGTGCAGGATGTTTTCGCCTTCAACTGAACATTTATGACATTTATAAATAAATGCAAAACCCAGTGGGCATAAATAAAATAACACAAACTGGAAGAAAACAAATGCACAAATTTATTTTACCATCCTCACTTTTATTTGTTGACCTGGTGGAAATGTTAAACGTGAGCATTTTTCATTAAATATCAAGATAAATGCTCGTAGATACTCATCTTGAGTTTATGCAGCGCTCAGCTTCAGAGCTGAGCAAAATGCTGACAGAAAACAAAAGGATTTTCACAGCAGAGCAGAATATTTATCAGCTTCCTCTGCCAGTAAAACTCAGTGGAACAGTGTTTAGCATCACCTACTCATGTAAAATACCACCATCATCATTATCTGTTATTGAAATTAAACCACAGCAACAATCCAAGAGTCTACTCTGAGCAGAAGATTAATATGTCAATTCACAACATAAAACTTCTACAGGGACAAGAGCTGAGTTCATATAATGAAAACCTGACGCAGGAACAAACTAGTCATCTTCAGAACTTCTGAAAAACCTGATTTGATTATTTTCCAGCATTAACATACTCATCATCCTCTTCAAGCTCAGAGTGCAGTTGTTCCCACGTGAGGGGCATTCGTCTTCACAGAGCCTCCACCTCAAATTCAGATCCAGTGGCGATGACTAAACATCAGCTGTAGGAAAGACCACCTTACAGTGCGTGACACATACGAGCCCCCTACACAGGCAGAGATTCTCAGAGTTTGTGTTTTTCAAGCTGAAACTGAGTTTCTTTGAAGTCTGGCAGTGGTTTATGTGAGGAGGACGTTCAGGAGGAGATGAGACGAAAAGATGAAAAGCTACAGTTTTACTTACCACAGGTACCGAGTCGCACGACTTTTACTCATACTCAAGAAAGTATTTCAACAAAAACTACTCTGAGGGTTGAATCAATCAATCTATCTATCTATCTATCTATCTATCTATCTATCTATCTATCTATCTATCTATCTATCTATCTATCTATCTATCTATCTATCTATCTATCTATCTATCTATCTATCTATCTATCTATCTATCTATCTATCTATCTATCTATCTATCTATCTATCTATCTATCTATCTATCTATCTATCTATCTATCTATCTATCTATCTATCTATCTATC
>NC_056502.1:14934438-14953730 GCF_014905685.2 Nematolebias whitei
CCATCCATCCATCCATCCATCCATCCATCCATCCATCCATCCATCCGGGAGGAGCAGACATTTCTTTCCACAGCCAGCTCTTCCAGAAGTACAAGGCATTTTCAACAGATGGGTCTTCCCTGGGGTCTCCTCCCAGTTGGACATGTCTGGAACATCATGTCCTGAGGCTTCCTTACCAGATGCTTAAATCACCTAAAGTGTGACGCCAACAGGACCACATCATCTGCAAATGGCAGAGATGAAATCCCAACGCCGGTCCTATGAAGGACTTGGGACCTGTCCAAGGTGTCCCCCCCACTTCTCGCACAGTGACTGCTGGATATCGGCACTAGTAACCCTCATGACCCGGAAAGGAAGAAGCAGGTAAAAGATAATGAATGGATGAATGAATGAATGAATCTCAAGGCCATTGAACCAGACCTCTTCTTCCCACTGGCTGCATCAAATAATTTTGTCCATAAAAGCAATGACCAGAATCAGTGACAATGGGCAACACAGGCAGGTCCAGCTCTCACCCTGAAGAGGTCCGACTTACTGCCAGGAGTGTGAACCGTTCATACAGGGACTGAATGGCCCGTAGCAGCAGACCTCTAATATACAAGGTTGTTTGTAGGATAAAGTGAAAGTTTTATGGACTTGTGCTTTTCTGTGTAGTGAGCTCTAGGTTTAGTAACAAAAGTGTAAAAGTTTGGGCACCCATACTGAAAATTAACTTGTTGGGACCGTGCAGACAGCATTTAATAGTTTGTAAACTCCAGGAAACATCCATCCATCCATCCATCCATCCATTATCTTTACCAGCTTCTTCCATTTTGGGTCATGGGGGTCGCCGGTGCCCATGTCCAGCAATCACTGTGCGAGGGGCAGGATACACCCTGGACAGGTCTCCAGTCCATCACAGGGACACATAGAGACAAACGAGACAAACAACCATTCACTCTCTCACTCACACCTAGGGACAATTTAGAGTTACCAATCAGCCTAACATGCATGTTTTTGGTCTGTGGGAGGAAACCGGAGTACCCGGAGAAAATGCACGCATGCACGGAGATAACATGCAAACTCCACCCAGAAAGGCACCTGGACCAGGATTTGAACCGGGGACCTGTTCACTGAGAGGCAGCAGCTCTATCAGTTGCGCCACCGTGCTGCCCTAATATTGTATAAAACATGAGAAAATAAATGCAAATAAGATGAAAAATGCAACAAAAATACCATTTCTGGATCCATGGCTGTATTTTGCCTTTCCATTCACATTAATATTAAACCACAAATTGAACTTAGACTTTATGCAAATAATAGCAACAAAACAACACAATGCAAACTTACATTAATCTATTTTACCTTTTAAATATATTTTATCTAATTACAGAAAACTTTTTTTCCACTCGGACCTACAAAGTACATTCTGCTCATATTTGTCTTTATTAAAATCAATGATTTCAATAAACTATAATCCTTCTCTGTTTGACACTGAATGTAAAATGTGCAACAAAAAAAAAATTGTAATGTAAGGCATGTGCTCAGCAGTGTAGGCCTGTTTCTATTACTGGGACACTTGAACTGACGAAAAGGAAAGTAAAGAAATGAGAGTGGAGCTGATGATTCATGTTCATGAATATCCTTTAGAGCCAGAAGTGGCGTTTACACTGCGCTCATTCTCAGGCTGCTGCTGAAGCCTCGACTTGGTAACGCTAACGGGTGTTTGTGAACCCACATGACTGGCAGTGACGGAGTATAAAGAGTGACGGGTGGTTTGGGGTTGCACTTCTGCCATTTCTGTTTCAAAACAACAACCAGAGCTTCCTTGAATGATACTGACAATATTTCACGTTCAAGTTCAAGAATCTTTATCATCCTCGAGGGGTAATTTGTTTCACAGTCAGTAGTCACAAAAAAACATCCAGACATTGAGACCTTAAAATAACAATCACTGTTCAATGAGAAGCCTGATCACTACAGGGATGGATGAGTTTTTCATTTGGTTCATTCTACATCAGGGCTGCAGATCCCTGCGTCCAGACGGAAGCAACATGAACTCACCGTGGAGTGGATGATCAGGATCTGCCAGAATCAGCCAGGCCTTGTTCACTGACCTCGCCTTGTGTAGGTCAGTGAAGTTCTGTAGGGCTATGCCAGTTTTGCTGCACATCCTGACAATCCCCAAGAGTTTGTCAACAAGAAGCTGTGATTTGTGGAAAAAACATACAATATAGTATAATTTTGTAGTATTAAAGTATAAGTAGTGTTTTTTTATGGTAAGAAAGATAGTTTGTCTATTTTTGTTCGCCTTATTTAAATCTATGTTTATTCTCTGAACAGGTCGTTTTTATCAAATTGACTATTGTCAAAATGTTTTTCAGAAGATATTTGACTTAGAAAAAGAAGGAAACAGATGAAGGCAAAGAGAATCCGTGGGAGGACGTGGGGCTCCCTGTTTACGTCTCTGCCTTACAGTTTCCAGGCTGACAAATTCAGACCGCATCAAAGTCTCGCTTGCAGCTGAAGTCACATGATGAGCAGAGGAACTACCCAGCACCTCCATCCTCCTCCGCCTCCTCATATATTAACCTCATAGCTTCAGTGAGAAGAAAGCACGTCGCCCAGCTCTTCGCTGAAAGAGAAACGCAGCCTTCCGGAGGAGAAACGGATGAATCGGATGAAATTTGAGGACTTTTTTCAAACTAAAGTTCAAAAACAATGAGGATGTTGGTGAAGGTTATCATCTTTGGGATGATCTTTCTTCTCATGTCAGGTAATTTTTTTAATCACTTTTACCGTATATTTAAAAAAAAAAAAAAAGTATTTCTATATTTTTCTCCAGGAACTGATTTGATGTGTTTGTTCTCCAGGCGTTAGATGTGAGCCAGCAGAGGTGTTTGTTGAGGCCGGATCTCAGGCTGTTCTACCCTGTAGATGTGGCACGGCAAACTGCGATCCTGTTACCATCACATGGACTAAAGACAAGAAAGGGTAAGAAGCATACTTCACTCCTCACATCCCTAATCTACTCTTCACTTCTTCTCAGTCCAGCCCAATAAATCCATCTTTATATACTCATGTTGGCATGACCCATGGATGTTTGTTGTACCGCAGTACTGTTTGGAGAAAGCAAAGCAGCGGTCTGCAGTACTGGGGCTCCAGCTGGATTGAGAAGGGGATCCAACGTGTGCGATGCCCTCACACCGCCTTCACTCGAGGGGACTACAGCCTCCAGATCAACCAGGTGAAGGAGGAAGATGGAGGACTTTACTTTTGTAGAGTGCAAATTACTGACGGCATCACCGAACATCACTCTGTCATGCTCCGGATCATTCAGGGTAAGAAACCGAGGTTTTTATTGTGAGCGCTTGCTCTAAATTGTTATATATAAAAAAAATCTAAATAAAACTTAAAACATATTGATTGTTGTACAAGAGAGATTAAGTTTGAAGTTCTAATAAAAAATCATTTTAATTCTGGAGTTAAAAATCATTCATTATGACGCGATAACGCCACATAGATCAAGATAACGACTGTACTCACGGCTTCTTTTTGTTACAAATAAAATGCTGTATTACTGTACAAGAACATGCTCAACCTCATATTTTCTTACAGTGTCCATCTCACCATCGGCACCAATATGGGGGGACTCTGTGTCAGTCACTTGTAGTGTGAAACCTTGGCCTGAAGGAGCGTATGTGAAGTGGATGTTGAACGGCAGTCCGTTTTTGCCTGAAACAGGATCCATCACAGAAAACCGCAAGAGTGTCGTGGAAGAAAAGGCGACCGATAAGCTTACAGGAAACTGGACCTGTGTCCTTAACGCCAAGAGAGAGTGGCGAGTGGCGACAACGCTGTCTGTGCAAGGTGAGACACTGAGCTGGAGATAAAGAGGTGTAGTCGGTGAATTATACCTGAAGATCTCAACATTTTTGTTCTTACAGGAATCAGCCAGCCAATCAAGAGTGATACTAAATTTTATGCTGCGGTGGGGTCTGCAGTTACTCTCCCCTGTGTGTTCTCTCCTCGATTAAACCCTACAGAGACGGTTTTAGAAAAGACGGACGCTCGGAAACATCTTGATCTCAGCAACAAGTCCGTTTATCCGACGTCCTCGGATAAGTCCTTTACAATCCAGGAAGTTACTCTCGGGGATCAGGGCAAGTACAGATGTGCGGGAACCGTTAAGGGGCAACGTCTGACGCGAACAATGCAGCTTGTCGTTGCTCAAAGTGCGTTAAGTTACCTTTTTAAAAAACATTTTAATTTTTGTCATTAAAACATTTAATGCAAGTCGTTTTTGTTCTCCTTTAAGTTGTCCAGTTAAAAAAGAAGAGCTCTGTGACGCTGACCTGCCAGCTGAGTGACGCGAGCGAAGTCGCAGAGTACGACTGGGTCCGTGTGACCTTTGACCTCAACAGCAGCAGGTCAGAGGGGCCCATCGTGAAGGGACAGAGCATTTCCTTAAACGAGGACTGGGGTGAATGGACGTGTCGTTACTATGGCAAAGAGGGCGTTTTGGGGAGTGTAACAACCCAGGTTCACATAATGAGTGAGGTTTTTTTTTATGTGCACTCATTTAAAAAACACATATCAGCATCAGGCTTTCTGACAATTTTTCTATTGTTTTGGTGTGGGCTTTTTTCAGGCGGACAAAGTGGACAAATATCAGGTGTCTCAGGGAGCACAGGCACCGTGGTCGGACTGAGTTTTCTCCTCATCATCCTGCTGCTCATCCTCGCTCAGATGTACAAAAATCACCAGAGGGTAAGAAACGGCAGCTCTTTACACTCTGTGCTCAGCTTTACAGGAAGCTTCTGATGTTTTTATGAATATTTTTTGGACATAAAATGTAAAACCTTGCAATTAAACACAGTTTTTGAGTGTTTCTATCATTAATTAAGTTTTTTTTTTTTCCTCCCACAGAGGAAAAGAATCTTGCAGTATCCTGCGCTGGAGACTATTGTTCACACCGTCTCCAACGAGCGAGACGAGAAAGAAAGGAACCGAGTGAAGAAGTGAAAAAGACACAACGCAGAAAACAATAAGCGCGGCGCTAAAGCGTGGTGAAATTTGTCACCGCCTGCTTTTATTTGCACAGATTTTGTAAATATACTCAGAGCAGACTTGTGTAGCAGTATCTAATAAAACAATAAAAATCATTTTAATTGTAAATGTATATATATATAGCTGTAAATATTCTTAACTGTTCCACGTAAAGATTTGTTTCAAAATGTTTTACAAATAAAGTGCACTTAACAAATTGGATTTCATTTTCATATGTACAATCAAAACTCTTCTGTTTAACAAAAATAAATTCACACTGTTGACATAAATAAAATGTAAACTTAAAAAAAAACAACTTTGGCCACAAATTTTAGAATTGTTCTAAATATATTACATTACTTTACATAAATTACAGATGATGTTTTCATAAGTTTACACACTGAATTTTTTTTTTTGCAGCGCGTCAAATTATTTGTGCATAAAAAAACAACTGTTTTTCATGTTTGCTAAGTTCTATTTACACCTTTATGTGCCTTAGATTGACCTAAAAAGTACGTTTGTCTTGCCATTTTATGGATCTTAAGCCCAAAATCCTAAAGTTTGAGCTGACAGACGGGTCATTATTTTAGCACAGTTACCGTAAAGCTACACCTGACTATATTCCCCGTCTTCCTGACACTCTTGGAGACCCCATTTGGACTTCATTCCTTCAGGAAGTCCTTGAACTTTGGGGTGCAGGTGAGTCAGGACTTCCTCGTCATCGACGCACCAGCCTGCCCAGTCCACAATTTCACCATCCATGAAGATGGTACTGAAAAAGAAGACAGAGCAACAAATATTGTTTCAACTTTTACTGTGAAGTCATTCATTTGCATTGAGAATCGTGGTGCATTTGAGTGACAGTAACTGCAACACATTTCTGAATGGCAAAAGTAGCTTTCAAAACTAATTTTAATGTACAAATACAAAATATGCTCTTATAGCTACTGAACTATAAGTTATGATCTCGCAAAATGTCCATCGTTTGTTGCGTCTGATAAAAATGTGGCCCATTTTTACAACTTTTATGGAAGAGTTTGGATCATTCTTCAGACCAATTGTCTTATCTTTTCATTAGCACATTTTATTTGGCATATTTGGTCAGATTTCGGGCAGCACGGTGGCGCAACTGGTAGAGCTGCTGCCTCTCAGCGAGCAGGTCCCTGGTTCAAACCCCGGTCCAGGGGCCTTTCTGGGTGGAGTTTGCATGTTCTCTCCGTGCATGCGTGGGTTTTCTCCGGGTACTCCGGTTTCCTCCCACAGTCCAAAAACATGCATGTTAGGCTGATTGGTAACTCTAAATTGTCCCTAGGTGTGAGTGAGAGAGTGAATGGTTGTTTGTCTCGTTTGTCTCTATGTGGCCCTGTGATGGACTTGCGACCCGTCCAGGGTGTACCCCGCCCCTCGCACAGTGATTGCTGGACATGGGCACCAGCGACCCCCGTGACCCAAAATGGAATAAGCGGGTAAAGAAAATGGATGGATGGATGGATGGATGGTCAGATTTCTCTGAAATAACCTGGTAGCTTGTAACTAAATTGATCATCTATTTCTGTTGAAAAGGATGAAACTGAAAACAAAAGCATTTCAGTCTTAAACAGATGAGAGCAGCTATAAAATAGAAACACTTTAATTAAACTACCGTATTTTTCGGACTATAAGGCACATTTAAAATCCTTAAAGTTTCTCAAAAATCGACAGTATGGTGCGCCTTATGTATTAATTCCGGTTGTGCTTACTGACCTCAAATCGATTTTATGTGGTTATTGTGAATGAGTTAAATAAACTGTGACTTATCTGACTATTTTGTTTCACTTATTGCACCTTATAATCCGGTGCGCCTTACAGTCAGAAAAATACGGTATTGCACAAGTTGCTTAACTATGTAATTCTTGAAATTGTCCTTAAAGTATTCTTGACCACACGAAAGAGAAACAGACAAAACTAAGCTTTTTTTCTTTGCCTGTGTAAAAAGGCTCACTTTTTTTAATAAATAGGATTTTTATATAAATGTTTGAAAAGAGGAACACAACAGCCATGATTTTGAGTACTTTATGTGCATGTGTTGTGGTTAGAAACAAGAATGAGACAGTAATTTAAAGTTTCCATTCACACAGAACAATCTGCTCGTTGTCAACCTTAAACCTCATTTCAGAACCAGAAGTGTGACAGATTGAAAATATTTCAAAACTTCCAGTGACACTTTACATCACACCGTGGTAACCAGGTGGTAACAGTGAGATAAGAGAGACAAAATGTCAGAATCAGTTTTTTATTTATTTTGTGTTTACAGTAATCGCTCATTTGTTGCGGGGGATCGGTACCCTGAAGACCCACGATAAGTGAAAAACCGCGAAGTAGGAATAGTAGTACAAGTAGTAAGTAGTAGTTTATTTTATATATATTATATATAAAGGTGTTTTAAACCCTTCCCACACTATTGCAATATTCTAAACAATGTTTTTAATCTCTAAACGCTCTAAAAGAGCACAGAATGTCATGATTTCAGCTCCCTGCCTCCTCTGCTCTTTGCCACCTGCAAGCGCTCTTGGCCACGCCCACTCCTCCGCTCTGCTCAGTGAACAGCTGATCAGCTGCAGCAGGAAGTTTATCCTGCAGTATGGGCTGCACAAAGGTGCAGCAGGTGCTAAATAATTTAAAATAATTTATTTTTTAAAAATTCCATGCCTATCGTGCGACTCATCCATTAATTGTGTGTCATATCCATTCTTATTTTGAAAAACCGCGATAAAGCGAGTCCACGATAAACGAAACGTGAAGTATCGAGGACTACAGTACTCCTTATTTTGTGTTTTACTTCCATTTGTGTTCAGTTTGTTCTTTGCCCACTTGAGCTTCCAGCCTTGCCTTCAGTCAGTTTGCTACATTTCTGCGCTCCACCCATCTTCACCTGCTCCTATAGTCTCACATTGCCCAGGTGTCTCCACTTCCTCATCAGTCAGTTTGTCTCTTTTTATTCACCCACCAGTTGAGCGTTATGCATTTTACACCACACCTTTGCTTCATTGTGCATCGTCTCCAGTTTTGTAAGTCTTTGCTTTGATTTGTGATTTTTTTCTTTTGGCTTCTTCCTGTTAAAAGGGAGTTTTTCCTTTCCACTGTTGCCTTTGTGCTCGCTCAAGTACAACGAAGTGAAGATTCAACATAGTCTGCTGGCTTCCTCAGAGAGATAACTTTTAAAAATTGGCTTTTTAAAATGTATATGAATGTTTCTGTTCTGTGCCCTGAGTCAACTTCTGTTGTGACTTGGCGCTATATAAATAAGTGAATTGAATAGACTTTTTATTAAAATGGAATTTATTTTTATTTTTATTGAAGCTCCTCAGACTGCATTCTTGGGTCCAAACCTCCTGTGATGCAATATGAGGTTGATATTTAGGTTATTTCATTTATTTACCAAAGTATTACCTAACAACCACCTGACAGGAATACTGAGTATGAAGTTAATGTACACTGAGATTTGTGCACCAAGATTAGTTTGTTTAGATTGTAATGCTTTTTCTATCAGTGTAATGTATTATTAAAAAAACTGCTGAAGGATGGAAAAAATGTGATAATATTTTAATATTAATGAGTAATTATAAAGTGATTCAAATCAGACTCATAAAAAAAAATAACGAGAAAATTTAAAAACTAGTTGTAGTCATCACTGTGTCGAGATTGATCCCTTTCACAATGCTTTACAAAACAATACTGTGAAATGACACAGTATGATAAATTATATTCTGTTGTCACTGAGACTTGTTTTGGACTCATATAGTCAAACATTTTATGCTTCTTTGTTAAGTTTGCAGTTTTGGTGTTGAAACTGGAAGAATGCTGTCTGTCACCTGAAACCATTTGTGGCAGCATCTATTTAACAGTCATGAACAGGACTGCAGCACGGTGGATCAGTTGGTAGAGTTGTTGCCTCTCAGCGAGAAGGTTGCCGGATCCAATCCTGGCCCGGGGGTCTTTCTGGGTGGAGTTTGCATGTTCTCTCCATGCATTTCTCCAGGTACTCCGGTTTCCACCCACAGACCAAAACATGCATGTCAGACTGATAGGTGAGAGAGTGAATGGTTGTTTGTCTTGTTTGTCTCGATTTGTCCCTGTGATGGACTGGAGACCTGTCCAGGGTGTCCCCCACCTCTCACACAGTGACTGTTGGGTATGGGCACCAGTGACCCCCTTGACCCGAAAAGGAAGAAGCAGGTACAGATATTGGATGGATGGATGATGGATGATTTCATTGTATAGTTTCAGTGAACCAAATAGTAAAAGACATAAAACGTAACTTTCTTTCTTTCTTTCTTTCTTTCTTTACCCTCACACTTTAAACCCTCAGCTACCATTTCATTATCCAGGGAAGTGCGATTAAACTTCCAACCCACGATGGAAACAAAGTATAAAAACCTCCAGAGAACGAACTCATCCGAGTCTTATTTGACCTCAAATTAAAATCGGACTTGAACCAAAGCATTCAGACAGTTAAAAAATTTGAGGTCATAGCACAAAGGATCTATTTTGGTAAACTATGCGATCGAGTAACGTGCGTTTGCGCATCAGATAATTAACAGTTGTGCAACTTTTGGAAGCCCTGAAGCTCAAAGGCTCCACCAGAAGCTCATTTCAGTGGAAAATTTCATACAGATTAATCTACAGGCTCATCTGCGACTTTCACTTGCTTTGTTTCTTAATAATTTGCTGAATAACATCAACGGAAGTCGTATTTTAGCTGATAGAAAAATATTATGGCCACAAATCGTTTGTCAGCTCATTCAGAACTTTAACACATAAAAATAAAATACTCCTCTAAAACATTCCTCCAGACTTGTCGAACTGTTTTGGTTGTGCTCGCTGTTTTCTTTTTACATTCTCTGCATGTTTCCAGCACGATCTCATTTGCCGTTTTACGTTTCAAAATGGCTTGCAGACGAGGTTGCAGATGTAAGCAGGCCTAACCATTGTCTACTTTGCAGTTGGTTGTTTGTATTAGACCTGTAGGCGTGAGAAAATCTGCAATTTGTCTGCCGATACGAGACGAGCTTCACTTCTTTACACGTCTGAGCTTACGTTACACTAAACCCAGCAATTATTCCCTTTGACAGATGGCGTCATGGTGTTGTTTTTGACTGTTTACTGGATACTTCGGATGTACTTTATTCTTCAAGACAAACTTTTGGAACTTCATTCTGATTTAGTAAGAGCTCCACTTATAAAAACCCCTCTGTGGAATATATTTCAGATCACATCAGATTGATGTTTGAAAAGCCCCATCATTTGTCCTTTGACTTTTGTCATGTCAAGGGAGAGTAAATAGTATTTTTCTGTTTGTTACGACCAAATTTAATCACAACGAATGTTTCATCTATTTTGGTTTATGTAATACTCAGCAGCTTATTTCATATCCACACCCATAATTCACACTACCCCTATTTCATACCCTTTCATATCAATCTGCTTACTATAGACTCATGTTCAGGCTGCTGTTTAATACGCTGTATTATTTTACATTATTAGTGTTTAGCGTATATCTTAGATCCTATAGCGTATCGTTTAATGTTCATTTAGCATATATCTTAGATCCTTGTATACTGTTTCTTTTTATACTTTTTTTTTGCTATTGTTGGGTGTAACTGGGACCTTGAGTACACAATTTCATTCCACCTCATGTACCACATGTGATGTGACTGAAAATAAAGAATCTTGAACATTATGATTTGAATCTTTTAGAAAAATTATTCTAATTTACTGAATTCAATCAAAACAAGTAAAAAGAGAACATTGGGATGTGTCGCCCATTCTGTTGTTCAAGTCAACAAAGACTTTGACAACTTTATTATTATTAAACTATTTTTACTGTAGTATTTCTTTACAAAATCCTGAGAAACCTTCTTTTTCTTTCGGCTGTTCCTCCATAGCGAGTCATCCTCCTCCATCTCACTCTGTCCTCACTCCATCTACCTCCATGTCCTCTCTAACTGCCTCCATATATCTCCTCTTTGTCTTTTTCCTGGCAACTGCATTTCTAACATCCTTCTACCAGTATACCCACTGTCCCTCCTCTGGACATGTCCAAACCATCTCAGTCTGGTCTCTCTAACTTTATCTCCCAGTTGTTCAACCTGTGCTGTACCTCTGATGATCTCATTCTTAATCTTATCCATCCTTGTCACTCCTAAGGAGAACCCCAAGTTCAAGAATCTTTATTATCCCCAAGGAGCAATTTGTTTCACAGTTAGTAGTCACACAAAACATCCATACTAGACAAGATATTAAGACGTTAAAATAACAGTACATAAACAATCATTGCTGGTTGAGAAGCCTGATCACTACAGGGATGAATGAGTTTTTCAGTCTGTTCGTCCTACACCTGGGCTGCAGATACCTGCGTCCAGATGGAAGCAACCTGAACTCACCATGCAGTGGATGATCAGGATCTGCCAGAATCAGCCTGGCCTTGTTCACTGACCTCACCTTGTGTAGGTCAGTGAAGTTATGTAGGGCTATACCAGCAGTGTCAAGCCTATACGTAACGTGTTAGTGCTTTTTTTTTGTTTTGTTTTTTTCTGTTGACCACTCGTCATCCGTTTCAACCTTTCTGCCTTTGCTCTTTTTATTTACATCTATGCTTTAGTAGAACT
This sequence comes from Nematolebias whitei, assembly GCF_014905685.2. Taxonomy (NCBI): domain Eukaryota; kingdom Metazoa; phylum Chordata; class Actinopteri; order Cyprinodontiformes; family Rivulidae; genus Nematolebias; species Nematolebias whitei. Next base: position 14,946,114 of record NC_056502.1, read on the forward strand.
TTACTACATGAAGGACAACCACGTATAAATTATACGTGTTGATTAAAGGGCGTGAATGAAGGAAAGTAAAGAGATAATTTCCCGTACTGACCTGCCGCTCTTGTCGTCTTCATCCCCGTCCACCAGCTGCTCCTTCCATCTCATGCTCACTGTGGAGGACCTGGGTCTGATCAGCTCCACCTCCCCCTCCTCTGTGTCTCTGCCCCCATCACTGGGCGTGGGTGAAGGCGCGGGATTATGTGGCTGGAAATTAGCCTGGTACTTTGGCTTTAAAGTAGCCGTTTTTACATATTTGTCTCTCTTTAGTAAGGTTTTGTCTTTCCCTCTTTCTTTGGCTCTTTCTAAAAGTCCCTCCACAGGTGAGGAGTTTATAGTAAATCCTGAGCTGGAGGGGTCCTCCTCCTGGGGTGATGCGTGCGAGCTGTTGGAAGGTCCACGAACCGGCTGCTTTCCTTCATTAATCATGCTGGGACTGGAGGAACTCCTTACATTCTTAATTTTGGGCTTTATGCTCTGGGAGGTGGTATCTGGCAGGTCAGACTCAGAAATGTTTTGGGCGTCTGGGGGGATTCTGTTGTACTTGTTCAGGAATGCGTTGTAGTTCGGCTTGGGGCCCACTTTGGGCACCTGCTGTAAATCTGAGCTAAAAGTAGCAGGAAGAGAGTTCCTCTTGATATTTGTGCTGCACTCAGAGTCTGAATTCGAGGAGCTGTTTGAGGCAGAAGCAGGTCGTCCCAAATCAAGGAGGCGCGGCTTCAAAGGCGGAGTCGAGGGGCTCGGGTTTGTGCTGACGGGCCTCCTCTTTCGTAACCCGGGAGACTTCAAATTCGGAGGAAAACTGGATACATCTAGATAAGTTTCTGCCACTCCAGACTGACTGGGAAAAGTTTTCTGGTTGTCCTGAGTCACAAGCTGCAAGTCTGAATTGCTTCTTGTCAATGCTCTTTTCTCCACCTGCGGTCTTGGAAGCATCTCGCTGGAGATTTGAGGCTTTTGAGGAGGTGATAAAGTGCTCTCTTCTTCTGTTGGGTAGTCAACGTCTGGTAGTTCATGTGGGAGAAAGTTGGGACGTCTAGTTGTATTGGTTCCTGATAGATCTGGAGGTTTGCTTTGAGGGAAATGATTCAGTTTTGAAACAGGAAGAGCCTTCGTGATGATCTGAGTCTCAACGATTTTGCCCTCTTCTTCAGACTGGTTTACACCAGGATCTCTTCGTTCCATTTCTATCCATTCGGGTCCTTGGAGCACTTGCCGTTGACCCAGACCACTTTTATAACCTAATTTATTCACATTGTTGCTCCTCTTTGGGGTTAATCCAGTGTTGTTCGTGGGCCCCTCGTTTGGAGGCTGGCTCTGCTCATCATTTATAAATCCATTCATCAAGGGATATTTATTTAAAACATCATTAAGTTCTTCCATTAAACTCTTCTTTTGAGGAACTTTAAGCTTTTCTTCTAATTTGATTTCATCCATCTTGGTGTCTTCAGCAGGTTTGGTCTTCTGCTGCTCTTTCAGGTTGTCCACTCTGTTGATCTTCTGCTCTCTCAGGTGCGTCAGCGTCGCCTATTGATAAACAGCATTCACTAAAGCATGCAGCGATTCAAAAAATATACATGTTTTACATAAAAAGACTGAGATACTAAGAGTGGAAGAGGATTTATGTACTTTAAGGGCAAAAAAAATGAATGTTTAATAAAGTTGGTTGTAATTCAGGATTCAATATTTCATTTAATTTAAACTGATTTGTTTAAAATGACAGTGCACATGAATCGATATTCCAAGAATATAAATGCACCAGAATTAACGCAATAGCTAAATTTCATCTGTTGTTGATGGACATAAAGCAAATGGAAGAGATCACCATGTATGTTTATTAGCAAAATATCTCATAAACCAGAATATGGATTTTAACAAAACTCTCAGAAAGTAATCACTGAAAAGATTTACACATGATTAACTTTTAGAGTCCATCCGATGAAAGATGGCCGTCAAAACAACAACTACTACTAATAATAAATATTACTTAAAAAATCTTGACTAAGTAAATTTGCTTTTTTATTTATTCACAAGCTATGAATCTGAATCTTTCTTTTTAAAATGATCAAAACATTTGACCTTTTTTGTGCCATAGATAAGACTTTTACTGAATTTTTTTTAATTAAATTGTGAAAGGTCAAATATGGTGTTAATCAACTTGAAATTGTTAAATATTTGGCCCCTGATAAGAAGGTTCTGAGCACTGGGAGTGGATTCTAAACTGGATTTTCTGTCTTCCTTCAGCAAATACTTCCACCTACATCATTTGGAAAGGTTTGCTCAAGTACTCATCAGATTTCTCTACTATAAATCTTTCTATATTTATTAAAGATAATCAGACTGAGGCTTGTTGAGTTAATTGAAAGTTTTTGACATTCCTAAAACTCCAACAGCTAAAGCAAACCATAATAGTATCTTTTGTAAGTTCTGGTATAAAGCTGTCAGGTGTTACCTTCGCTTGGTGGATGGTGGAGACCCACGTGGAACACCTGTCTGAGGTGCTCGCCACAAGTATGAGGACATTCATGGCAGACTGAAGCTCACCAACTTCCACCAGAACAAATGAGCCTGAGAGAAACACCCCAAATTAAAATAAAAAAATAAAAAGCACATTACAGGATCAGTTCAGCATACAAGGCTCTGTTGTTCTGATATGAGTACTCACAGCCATCCTTCAGTGTGTAGCAGTACATTCTGTCCAGGGCCAGAGGAGGTCGGACCACCTTCAGTCGCTCTGCTTTCTTCTGAACTTTAGTCAGAAGCAGCACGTCTGAGAAGAGCAGAGCCACCAGCTCCAGCTGCGTTACAAAGAAACTATAAGACAAAACTGAAACGAGATCGGCCATTTCAAAACACAGAGCACCAGGTTTGCTTACTTTACTGTCCTTTCTGCCCCGAACCTTCAGGTTGTCCTCCAGCAGCAGCTTACGGATGACTCCAGGACCCACTCCTCTGATGGGGCACGTGAGGTCAAACTGGCTGACTTCTCGGACGTACTGTCGACCACAGATAACCATCAGAAATTAAAGAAGTCCAGGATACGTAAAAGCAATCATCAAGTTTCATGTTTCTTCAAAGTTTTGCTTTGGTTTCTTAAAAATCTAAGCTTTCGTTTGAAAATCTCATATTTTAGGGTACTATATGATATTCTCAACGTGTTGACTTTTCAAACTTCTCAGGTTCTGACTGAACCACTTTGGTAAAAATATCTTTGTAGTGAAAAAGCGTAAGTATGCTCAATCATCCAGGTAAATAAATCACACAAAAAAAGTTCAATAATGTCATCTGGACAGTTTTAAAGGTACTCATTGCAGTCTCAAAAACAGGACAAGCATAAAGTACAAAACTAAATCTGCACATTATTTTATTAATGGCTAATGTTTCATTAAATTACCTATTTGTGAGCAAAACTTGTGACAGAAAGAGCTAGAGTGAAAATAGGTCAACAGCTTACTGACCATGTTGTTTACTGACAGAGACTGGTCAGACTAATGTAGACCAGTCATGTGATAGAAGCTTCTCCACTGTTTTTGTTTTCAGGCATTGTTTACATGGAGCGTGGACCCACATTTCAGAATTGCAATGATCAACATATTTGGAAAGCTACTGGAGTAAACCCTTTCAAACGGCACCATTTGGCACAGTTCAACATTTTATGCTCGATTTCATAGTTTGCAATGAGTACCTAGATTAAATGTACTGCAGAACAACATTAACAAAAACATGTAACAGTGTTAGTATTGAGGTTTGGAGTTTGTGGTTAAAAAGTTAAAACACAATGGCCAAAAAAGAGATGAAAACAAACACAAAATGTGTCAAAGAATCTTAAAAAAACACATAAACTGTAACACGAAGTACCATATTTTTTGGACTATAAGACGCACTTAAAATCCTTTAATTTTATTTAAAAAAAATGGACAGTGAGCCTTATAATCCAGTACGCCTTATGTATTAATTCTGGTTGTGCTTACTGACCTCAGACTGATTTTATGTGGTACACGGTGCTCAAAAGTCTGTCAAGATAAACTTGTTTCCCTTAATGCAATTTATAATCCGGTGCATCTTGTGTATGAAAACAGATCCGTTCGTTGATACTGCGCCTTATAGTCCAAAAAATACGGTAATGTCAAAGAGTCACAAAACACAGAAAGCGACTATTTTAAAGATAAAAAAGTCAACAAAAATACACTAAAGACCTGCAAAATTATGAAATTAAATGGCAAAATAAATGGAACAACTGCTAAGAGCCATGAGATGACTACATAGAACAATACAAAAATGAACCAACTGCAGAAAAATAAAACGATCAAAAACAGAATAAATGATCACAGCTGCTATTTATTTTACCCTGTCAATTTCTTCATTCAGTCCCTCCACCTCATAACCCTCCAACCTCTGCGCAGAGATGGAGAGAGCAAGCTCGTCATCTCTCAGCCGAATGTAGTCGTTGATGCTTTCTAAAAACCTCTTCACGCTGGACAGCTGGAGAAGAGAGCAAGCGGAAAGACGGCTGGTGTGAGGGAAATGTCTTGCATCTGCGAAGGATACATTTTTGTGCAGAATTAAACCCTCACCATCCCTTTGAGGGCCTGTTGCACCTGGGGCTCCTGGGTGTTTTCGAGCACACTCTTGAGCAGCAGGGGGTATTTGGTGATCCTCACATGGGGTTTAGCCTGCATGTCTCCAAGTCGCATCCTCAGACACGAAGGGTGATCCTCCACCCACTGGACAGAGCCAAAACACAGAGAAATGGTCTCAACAAGGTGTTCTGGATTAAAAACCTTCCTTTAAAGAAGTGATATTAAACCACAGTAGAATTTATATTATGTCAATTTAAGTAGTTTATTAGTATTTGAGCCTGCATATAATTTAGATATAATTTCTCCAAGAATAATAAAATTAATTTATTATTTTTGTGCAGCTCACTAACCATTCAAACCAAGATGGTTCAAATCTTTTAAAGCACGGTTCGATCTTATTTTGTAGATAGCTCCTTAAGCAGTTTGAGCTTACAAAAAGTGGGTTTAATTTGAACCGGCTAAAGACTAGTCCGAGCAAGTCCTAAACCCTAAATGGATTACTATGATCTTAAAACAATTCAAATCTAAAAAAAATAAATGAAATCAGTCAATGCATAAGCTATTGAATGAACCTATATACTGCTGTCAATTTCACATTGCATAGTCATTTCAACAGAAATGCTACAATTTTCTTGTTGGAAGTTCCTCAATCTTCACCAGAAGTGCGACCGTTACCTGCTGCTCTTTGAACTTGCACATGACCAACTAAAACTTTGGAAATAATTGTGTAATGTAAAACAGACAGTTATGTAAAAGTTCAAAAAATGGTGTTTGTAAGAAGAATTGTTTTAAATGAGCAACAATCCATTTTGTTCTTGACCCTTTTTGACCCGAGTACATAATTTTGTTCTACCACGTGTACCACATGTGATGAGAATGACATTAAACTTGAACTTGAACTTTTTGGCCCAATTCAAAAAGTCTGAACTATCCCATTAAAACCAATACTAGTGTTTGGTCAGTTATTTAATTGTTGTAACAATACTTATTAAACTCTTGGAAAGCCTGTTTATTTCCCCTAAATGTTGCCACATTTCTTCAAAAATGTGTTCAGCAGCACAGTTGAGTTTGAGGCTTACATCCCAAAAAAATCTTGCAGAACCTTCACTGCCCACGTCAAGCAGCTCAGACTGCTACTGACTCGTTTTGAGCTTCTACTACCCCAGATGCTGATAATTAGGTGCCATTTATGTGCCTGATTATCAGCATCTAGGAACAACCAGTGGGAATCCCATAAATCCACAGTCTGGGACCAAACTCTAGACAACAACGCTGACTCTCGCAGAGTGAAGTTTATCAGAGACTACCTCCAGAGTTTGGATTTTGGAGAGGATGGAATGGCCTGCTTTCAGTCTTGACCTCAAGCCCATGGGATCAGCTTGGGTGTGCTGTTTGTTCCAGAGTGACTAACACAACCACTTACGACAAATGCTGCTTGAAGAATGGGATGCCATCCCACAGCAGTGTGTACCAAGCTGGTGAACAGCATAAAGAGGTGCTGTTTTAGCTGTGTATGGTTCTTCCACATGCTGCTGAGGCCCCTGTTTATTAAATAAATAAGTTTTTTAAATTCCCATCATGTCTTGTTTCTTCAGACGTCAATCATCCAGTCCAATATACAACACCAAACAAGTCAATATTGTTTAGCTAAGATTTGCATCTCACAGACTCATCTCACTAAACTCACAACTGTACTTTTCCTAACAAATGTTTCACCATTTAAAAAGAAATAAACAGGATTCCCAACGCTTTAAGAATTATTGCAAAGGACAATTGTTGCAACAAAGAAATGCTCAGCCAAACACAAATTACCTTACTTTTTGTCATCAAAATACATAACTGCAACAACAAAAACTATCAAAACGCTGAAGTGAGATGTTTTTGTTTGGTGCTACTTTGGCCCCTTTACCAACCCAGCAAGTATAAATTTATGGTAAATTTAAGTATTTTTCCACAAACTGTGAAAGCATAAAAGAAAGCCACAAAATAAAAGAAAAGTAACAAATAACTGTCCTTGTGGAACACCATAACAATACTGTTGTCACTGCAAGATGCTAAACTAGTCAGTGGAAGCTCATTCAGAACAGACTTGATCCTACTCCTCCACTCCCGGAACATACTGTACGTCAATTATCAGACTGGTGATCAAGAAACCTCCTATGGCTGAATCATTTACAGAAAATGTTGGCGTAACAAATGGTTACTGTAGCCAGCAAGTGCTTGTAACAAGTCGCCCACATAAATATGAAAACATCACAAACAAAACATTACGGATTCCATTTAGTCAATAGTTGGAAAGACTGGGAGAGTTTTTCTGCATCACATTTATTCTATTGCACACTAACCTTACAGTAAGCCTATTAAGCATTTATTTTATCAATTCAATATTGAATAAATGCTCAAACGGCTTGCCGTAAGTTAACTGCAGCTGCTTCAGTATACCTGCACAAACGCAACAAAATGTGGATTGCTCTCCATCTGCCTGCGTGCAAAGTCGAGAGTGTTTTCCTCCTCCCAGCAGTAATCATGGTAGGCAGAGAATCGCTCTCGAAACTGGAAGGAAAAGACAAAAATCAGCTCAGACCTGAACTGAAACACTCTTTTAATTTTAAACATCACTTCAGTGGTGCTGCTGCTTAAACTTTATCACTTCAGTAAAGTTCTCTGCATGTAGTGATTGCCTGCAGAATTCAATAACAGAAATTTGTTTTGATGTTTGTGTGCTGAAAGAGGAAAGTTTGATCTTGCTCACACTTTGAGGCGTTGACGTATTTTTCATTTAGTTTTACAGGCTGTGACTTCAAATGCAATAGAAATTTAAAATGAACAAGATTGTTATGTTGAAAATGTGTAGAAAAATAAAATAAATAAAATTTTAAAAATATGAATTGGGGATGCACGATATTATCAGCATGGTATTGGTATCGGCCGATATTAGCGATAAAGTTAAATATCGGACATTTGCGATTCCATCAAAATAACTCACCGATACAAAAGGTGT
>NC_056502.1:14953830-14959892 GCF_014905685.2 Nematolebias whitei
ATGGCACTGTTTTGTATGGCAGCTCAGTGACAAGAACGCCTGCAGCGCCAGCACAACGTTTTGACGTCACGCGCGCCATTAAGTTTAGATTTGTGAAAATTTACAAATTTGCACTGTTCGAGTGTTGTCATTGTGTTAGAGAGAGTAAATGTCATGAATAAATTTGACATTAAACATAATCCAAGTTGAAGTGTTACATCATTTTGAGCCCTCTTTTTGGCATCTGCATTTGGTAGCAGGCCAAAGTGACAAAGACCACGCAGAATAATGTAGTAATTTAATTCCACAGCAGAGAAAGATATGTAGTCTCTGTATGTAGGTCTAGGGGAAAAATATATCGGTATTGGTATCGGTTATCAGCTCAATAAGTTTAAACATATTGGAAATCAGACAAAACTCCAATATCGTGCATCCCTAACATGAATATATTTGTACATTTTCAAACACATCTGAGACTCTTTAAGGTGGTCAAATGCTTTTTTTTATGTTTAGCACACCGGTGCATCATGTTTTTTTAAAATGCAAAATTAGTTTTAGAAAGTTGTAATAAAACCATGTTGTAATGTAGAATTAGGGCAACATAAAAACATAAGAATACAGAACAATTTGGAACTTAATTAGGGAGGCTAATGCTACAGAATCCATAACTGCCTTCAATAATAACTACAAGGAAACAACTCTAGATCTATTGAAAACTAATTTAAAGCCCAGTTTTGCTGCAGAAATACAAAGTAGATAAATCCTGTCCAGAAAGCTTCACTGCAAAAGCTAAATATTAAAGAGTTATGTGCAAAACAATGTGTTAACACTGTATGTGATATTTTTATTGTATCTGAGCTCACGTGCTTTATATTTACATTTTGCGCAGCACTTTGGTCATTGAGGCTTGTTTTTTTATTGTGATACAGAAATAAACTTTGATTTAACTCGTAACCTGCAGGCAGTGAGCTCATACCTGCAGGCAACCAGCCTCCAGCCTCATGGGATCAAAAGGTTTTCCCGTCCTCCGTACTTCCTGTAGCATGGGGTAGACCACTTCCTGCCAGAACAGCTGGTGAGCTTGGAGGATGGCGGGGAGGTTGGAGAACAGCAGCTCAGGGGTAACCTGCATTACAGCACGAAGCCAGATCAAAAATTAAATAAAAAAAATCACAGAGTTAGAGTTGAACCACCAGGTTCTGTGGTATTTTCCATCTTCTCTGTGGAAACTTATTGTTTTCTTCATTGTTCCACTCTCTCCCTCAGGTTGTGTTTTGTCTCAGCAGCACATGTTGTTGGTATGCAGAGCAGTGGAAAAAAGGCCTGTGTGATATGTGTGTGTGTGTTGTGCAGCAGTTGTGTGGTATGCCAGTCCAACTTGTGTGTTTTTTTTTTTTTTGCAGACTAACCTCCTGGAGGAATTCATGCTGGTGCAGGTTGTGGAGAGCTGTGATCACCAACTGTGAGAGGCACACACACATCTGTTAAACATCCTCCTACGCCCTGACACACATATAGCTGAGCTCAATTAAAATAAAGTAGAGCGAGGGATGTCTCACATCTTTGATGATCTTCAGCTTGTTGATGTAGGTGAGCTCTGTGTGAACAAACTCCCACAGTGCCGCCTGCTGGTTCCTCTGCATCTTACCCATCGTCTGCTTATGACGTCGGGACAAAGGGAGAGGCCGGAGGAACAAAAAAAGAAGAAGGCTGGCAATGATATTTAAGGAATGTGTAATATGTGCGTACCGAGGACGTGCTTCATAACAAGGATGTGACAAGAGAAAAATGGTCTCAATCTATAGCAAAATAAAAGACTAAGATCCCTTTAAAGCACACATGCCAAACTCAAGGTCCGGGGGCCAAATGTGGCCCTCGTTGACATCTTCTCTGGCCCCCAAGATGATATGTTAAACATAAAATACTTTATTCACTTGAATTTTTTCAGTAATCTTTGATTATGATGTCAAAAGTGCAACAGAGAACGTCAAATGAGACCAATCAAACTCCTTTTTGAGGAACCTGCAACCAAGAAAAGATGTTGGGTATCTAACTTGAGTTAATGTAGATTCTGAAACTGGCACTTAATTTCACTCATTTTAAATAATGTTTTAATTTTGGCCCCCTTTTGTGAGTTCGACACCCCTGCTTTAAAGGTTCAGCTAGAAAAGTCTGAGCAGTTCTGTGAAAGAATGGAGATCGCCTGCCAGTTTGCACGAGAACATTTAAACAAATATTCTGTGTGACCTGTTAATGCTCAGTGTGTGTTAGGGATGACTCTCAGCTACTACCACACCAGACATGTTTAGCTTAATGATAACCATTTTGTGTTTGGTGGATTAGCTGTGGTGGTCATCTTGAACTGGGCAGACACAGCTGTAATGTACATCCGGCGACTTTGTCCGTGAGATATTTTGCTAACAGACAGCCAGGAATGATTCAAACAGTTAATGCCAAATGTTTAAGCAAAGACTCTGAGTAATCTGTTAGTGCTCTCAGCTAATAGCACACCAAATTTTTGCTCAACTCCTAAAAAAAATGGACAGATTTGCAGCCATATTAGCATTTGTTAAGGTAGCTCTGGCGGCCATATTTAATTGGGTTTGCACCAAAGGTTAATCAGTTGTAGATGTGCAACTAGTGTTTGCTTTCTGAGAATTGCAGTAAAATCTGCCCTACGGTTCATGAGATATTTTGCTGACAAACATGGACATTAGCCCTCACACTCAGGCAATTATATGGTTAGTCATCTTTCTTGGCAGCAGAAGACAAAGGAACTATTTGAAGGAATTATTTTAGCTTTAAGGTTTCTTCTGACAGAAACAAGAATGCTGACTCATTACCGAGTGAGAAGTCACTAAATCGGTCCAGTTGTGCTCCAACGTGGTGCCATGACTTTCCTCCTTCCACCTCCATGTCAGGTTGTCTGACGCGACAAAGGCCTCCAGCTCCTGCTTGAACACGTCCAGCTGATCTCGCTCCGGCTAAAGAACACAGCCAAAAGAGAAACAGCCGAAGGACAGGGAGGGAGAGATGTTACAACGCACCAGTGGCTCCACGGAGCTTAAAGGATGTTGTGAATGTTTGTGGTCTCATAAAGTGAACACTAGTGGAGCAGAACAAGTTGGTGCTGCATTGATTTAGGTGTTTGCGTGGGAGGACACGGTTAGTGCACGTGACGTCTATATCTGTTTCTTGAGAGACAACTTAATTCTTGAGTCGGGTTTTTCACACACTACCTGGTTGAACAGGCCCTGGACCGTCTTTCTGGATTTGTTTCCCAATGTGCCTCCCTTACCCAGAGTTGGGAAGTGCTTGGTTTTCCTCTGGAAAATACATTTGTGTAGCGTTAGAATTGAAAGTTTGACAATCACAAACAACTGTTGCAGTATTTTACATTAATATCAATAAAGATTATTGAATAAAAAACCTAAAATAAATATATGCAAAAGACCTTCGCCAATTCAGTAATGATTTATAAATAGGGTATTCATTAGATCGTAAACACAAAAATCATTAATAATTTATAAAACACGTTTCATATGATGAACCTGGATCAAAATCAATCAGAAATGTTATCAATTTTCTCATAAAAATACAATTTTAAATTTCAAACATTTGTTAAGCTATGTGCACACACACACACACACACACACACACACACACACACACACACACTATGAACAGTTAGTTATTTTATATAACTAAACATAAACATATACAGAGATTAAATGTACCTGAACGAATAAAAGTACAGCACTGCATCTTTCAAAATAGTGCGCTTGCTTCAATTAATGAACATTTTTTAAAACCGTTTTATAAAGGATTGTTAACGCTTTATAAAGTGATTATAAACTAATGAATAACACATTTATAAATCAGCAGTAAATCCTTTACATAACGTCCCTATTATTAAGTAACAAAACAGTCAGGTGACCAGTTTGATCACTAAAGGGATAGTTCAGATATTTTGACATGGGCTTCCGTGTAAAGGTTATAAATGTCTTACCTGTTGTAGATAGCTCTTTGTAAGTCCTGACTTTAAGAAAATAGTTTAATACCTTTGAATTAATAAGTTTGAACATGGTCAAGATCAAAGTGGGTTTCTGACATCTTTAAACACCTTGAAGCTTCAACGTTTTAGAGTGATTTTTGTAAATATTGTTTTATAAACATTAACACTGCAGATAATTTCACATTAAATTAAAAAATTATATAGAATTCAGAGGTTATTTGCAAACACGAATACTCGAAGATGTTCCAGTGCAGCCTGGGGTGCTTCCAGCAGGAGTATTGTAATATTTTTGCTGGAATATTTGCGTAATACCAAAATTAAGATAGTGTAAAGGTTTATATTTGCATAAAGTGTTAGGAATTTGAATTGTGGTTTGTTTTTAAAAATTGCAGCAAATTAATTTGTTCTTGGTCTTCTTTGGATTAACCATTATCTCATCAATCAGGTCAGAAATGAAATTTGTTTCTAAAATTTTAAAGAGCTATCTGCAGCAGGTAAGACATTAGCTGTTCATAACATTTTAACAGAATCCAAATTGTAAATATTTGAACTATCCCTTTAAGTGCTCATTTTTGTGTCATATAGTTGTGCGAGCGGCATTTTTGTGATATAGATAGAGCTGATTTTATAGCTGAAAGGTAGAATTGGAGAAATAGCAAAGTATGTTGCATTCTGGACAGAATTTAAAAAATATATTTTGTCCTAATTGTTCTTAAAAAACTACCACTTGTAAGAAGACAGGTCTTATAAATAAGAAAAACAAAACATTTTGCCAAAAAATAAATTAATACAAAACACTCAAAAGTGTTTAAATTCTTCAATTATCAATTTTACTCAAATAAATCTTCAAAACTTTACTCACATTTCTTGTTTTTTACTGTTTCTGTGCTCAAAAAATAGCCCAGTTTGTCAATGAATTCTTATAGAACAACCATTATAATGTCCAACTGTTACACAGTGGTTCAGTGGTTGCATACATGTATGCAACTAAAACAGATATTACAAAACTGTCTAAGCAAATTAAGTGTTTCTCCTTGCACTTGCCAGGATCGTGCCTTGGATGAATTTTTTCTCCACGGACCCCCGGCGGGTGTGGTTTATCTCTACAGCTGCTGTCGTCCCATCACCAAGATCCGGCTCTCTGGTTTCTGAGTCCTTTTGCTTTTCTCCGTTCAAACTATTTCTCGTCTGCATCAGTTCTTCCATTAGCGGCCCATTCTCCCCTCCTCCGTTGTTTATATATGGCATTTTTGAGGAAAGGCTGAGAACAAACACATAGAGTTACTCACTGCAAAAATGAGAAGAAAGCCTTTAGAATTAAAGAGCACAAATAAGTGAAGACAGGCTCAAGTAACCTTGTGTGGTTGTTAATTTAATCTGTCAAGTTAAACCTTTATTTGCTGATTTGTAGATGTAAAGCTGAAGGAACCATGGAGATAGTTGCATTCAAGCTGTACCTGTATGTCAGTTCTCTTTTATTTCTTGTCTCTGTCCTCTTTACATGTATTCAAAGGAGGGCCCCGGGTGCAAGGGCCAACCCCGGGAAGTCTTGTATGCTTTGATTTTGTGTTTGTGCCTATGTGTGTGTGTGTTTGTGTGTGTTCATGTGCTCGTTTGTTACCATAATGTTTCATGAACCGCTCGGTGGATTTAATGAAGCATTCAGTTATAATTCTTGGGCGTACATCTACACCTGATTCACTTTTAGATGCCACCCAGTTTAAGATGGCTGCCACGGCCAACTGATGCTGGAAAGTACAAAAATGGCTACAGTTCAGATTTGACAGATTATGAGCTATAATTTGGTGAGATTACAGCTGAGAGTTTTACTGTAAAATAACTTTGTTTGCTTAAACTGGGCTGAATTACTTTGGCTGCCACAGCTAACACTCCATTCATCCATCATCATCCATCCATCTGTTCATTTATCTGTCTGTCCATCCATCCATCCATTATCCATCCATCCATCCACCAATTCATCCATCCATCATCCCTCCATCATCCATCCATCTGTCATTTATCAGTCTGTCCATCCATCCATCCATTATCCTTCCATCCATCCATCCAT
>NC_056502.1:14959992-14968392 GCF_014905685.2 Nematolebias whitei
TCCATTCATCTGTCCATCCATCCATCCATCCATCCATCCATTCATCCCTCTGTCCTTCTATTCATCGTCCATCCACCATTCATCCATCCACCATCCATCCATCCCTCTGTCCATCCATCCATCCCTCTGTCCATCCATCCATCCATCCATCCATCCATCCATCCATCCATCCATCCATCATCCATCCATCCATCTATCCCTCTGTCCTTCCATCCATCCATCCATCCACCATTTTACACAGTTTTTCATTCATCATGAGGTACTGGTGCCTATCTCCAGCAGTCTCTGTGTGAGAGGTAGGGTACAGGTCATAAGTCCATCACAGGGACACACAGAGACAAACAGCCACTATCTGACAACATGTTAACCTAACATGCATGTTTTTGGTCTGTGGGAGGAAACCAGAGAAAAGCCAAACGGATAACTGTTAACCACTCCTTCTCTGTGCCGCCCTCGTTGACGTTAGCCAACACAACAATGGTTATAGCTTAGTCAGCTTTACAGATACTAATTAAAATGTGGATGTGGTAGTAGATGAGTCATTCACAACACATACTGGTGTGACCATTGACTCCATCTGGCCACCCCTTTGAAAACCTTTAGGGTACATCCCTGCCTATTATTGCTGCCAATAATTTTGTGGTTTGGATGTAATTTTTCTTTAATTAAAGACAAGTTAGTGTCCTGGTAGATTGTGTTTTTGTTTGTGTCCCTTTATGGCTTCATCCGGCAGATGGCTCTACATTCTAAATCTGGTTTGCTGTTAAAACAAACTTCTCTTTTTGTTTGTTGCCTGCTGCTTTTGCACTCTGAGGATGAGGAACTGACGTGAAATGAAAATTTAATGCATTTCATTGCCATTTTTTTACTTTTCTACAAAATGGTATTTTGTAAATACTAACACCATCAAATGGACAAGTATCAAGTTAAATTAATTTATAATTCAACAATTTCCATGTTGCTCCCAGAGATGAATTTTGTTGTGAATCACATCTGCATAAATGATGCTCTGAAAAGAATTATGGCTCTTGCATTCAACCTGACGATGAAATATAAAATAAAGCCAGGTGTGAATGTCACAGGTTGCTTTTTTATTACATGAATAAGTCAGGGGTAGTAAATTCACCTTTTTCACTTACAGCATCCACAAATGCAGCTTTTGATGCCAAATAGGTTTAGTTTAGAACAAATTAAAATTAAATTCCGTGACAAAGACTTGTTAATTCATAGAAGAATGAGCAAATCTTTCAAATCTTTAAGGATGCAGTTTGTGACTAATTACTTTTTACTGGAGGAAGTCGTCAAGACAAAATGTGGACATACAGAATGTACTCTATGATGCTTAATAATGAATGGTTACTGTCTTGTAAATGTAGTAAGATCTTATGACACTTGGGTGCAAAACTTAAAAATATGATGCTCGCCCAACAATAATTTTGTAATTTGTGAGGAAACGTTAAGCAAACTTTGACCTAAACAAACAGAAAGGTTAAAAAATATCTGACTTATTTTGTTTTGCTCTCTCCCAACAATCAAAACTTTATTTTACTTCGAAACAAAACCATAAAAAGCAGCGCTGTGCTGTCACTGAGGCAATGAAAGGCAGAAAAAACAAAAACACAAGAACAAAACAGAAGTATCTAATAGGAAGAACGAGACAACCTGTTCCACAGTTCAGGAGAAACAGAGGAAATCATTTTTACCTACAGAATATATATATACAGTATATGCTATATATTTTTGGATGGTTGTTTTTGACAGAATAAATGCACAGCAGAGTCAGCGGTGTCACCTCTTTGTTCACGCTACATTGGTAGAACTGGACACTGAAAGTTTCACGTGTTTCCAACTCCAGTTACACAAATGTGCAGGTTGTTGTGTCCCTTCTTGACTCAACTCACAGCTTTTCACGCTGCAGTTTTAAATTACAGAAAGGAATTTATCCCATTTGTCAGGAGGCCGATGAACCTCGGTGAACCACCGAACCAACCGATCCTAAAAAAAGGGGCTGCTTTTTTTACGCTGGCTCAGTTCTGCTGCAGAGAGGCCGCAGAATTGGTGACATTGTAATTAGGATTGAACAGATTTAAGAAAACTCACTCACATTGAATAATCTTCTCAAACTTGTCACACTTTACAACTTTAAAACATGCTTTCGCCACATTTTGTGTCACACAGGATTATTGTTGACCTTTCTGGTTTAGCGCCATTACAAACATACTGGTTCCTTTACAGCCTCGATAATCATTAAATCCAAATGCAAATGTGCTCTATTTAGGTGGAAACAACCAAATCATGTCACCTTTAAAGGATCACACTGAAGTAAACGCTTAAAACTAAATCAGTGCATTAAAAGAAATAAAAAATGACAGGTTTACCTGGGTTTGATTGTGTCCATTTTGCTTCATGCAGTCATCTTTGGTTTCTGTTCACGTTCTCCTCTCCTGCCTCTCTCTCTCTCTCACACCTGACGGGTCCCTCCCTCCTCAGGCTTTCATCTGCGAACCCGGCCGTCTCTGCAACTGGCCTGACGGGAACAACTGGATTCTGCAGCCAACAAATCAGTGCTCAGGGTTGGTTAATGCGTCGCAGTGAAAGGAGCTTAATGGAGCAGAGGTGGCAGCAGGCCTTCGTGTCAATCACTTTTATCAATCATCCTGAGCAGACAGGAGGAAAATCAGATGAAAGGGAAAAAAGAGAGGACGTTTGAGGATGAAGGAGTTTGTTAGGAAAGAATGCAAGTACAGGAAGAGGAAAAAAAAACTGAAAAGATCATATTTGGTTAAAAAAAAAAGAAAAAAGACAAAGATCTTTTTGTTTTATCCATAAAAATTCCAATAAAAAAGTTCTCACGTTGGAATGTGGACTGGCAGCGTGCCTGCTGTTAAATACAATTACATCCTCAAATATCTTCCTCCTTTTCTGTCTAAACACAGAACCGCAGCTCAAACACGTTAATTTGCAGCACATTTATTCAAAAATCAGAGAACAACACCAACAACGAGTGTGAACACAGTGTTGAGCAGGATAAAAGTGCTTCGGTTTTACAGGTCTTCCTCTCATTCGTATCTGATTCAAGTCGAGACGAGGCGTGTCGTGTTCTGCGAAACACTTATGAATAATGCTTTTATAATAGGGCTTAAAAGAATGCTACTGAGGCAGTAAAAAGCCTGAAAAACATGGAAGGCTCCGATCTGCACAGAGGAGGAAGAACAAACTTCCTCAGCTTTGTTACATTTAATAACATTGGTTCATTTTTTTTGCAGCCGAGTAACTGGAAATGAATTTTTAAGCAGTTCATTCTTTGATGTTAATTAGTCACCATTTTCCCCAACAAAAATACTTTCTCCAAATGTATGCGATCATGTCTAAGTGTACACCGCAGGTAGAATCATGAAAATTCATCATACAATCAATCACGTTTTGTAAAAGACTTGTACAGAAAAAAACAACCTGCCACATATAAAGTTCACAAATTTATCATGAAATCAGTGACTTAATATAAAAAACTACAGTTCGCAACAATAAAACTGTTTTTGTTTGCTCCAACACACGTTTGAAAGATACTTTTCTTTTCAGCACAAAAACAGTTTGGAAATAAAATGACAATAAAAGGCATATAAATTGCATTTATGAATAGAATGCAAACCTTAAAACTTTGTTTGGAAAACCCTAAAGTTATTTTAGAAAAACAAAAGATTTATTACAAATTCATTGTTCTTTGACGCCAGCGGTAAGACAAAATGTCTCGGAGGGTCGGGACATTTAAACTCATTAAAACTTCACAAATTGTTCAACTAAAGCATTCATTGTGCAAATTTTTAAAACATGCTTTGTGTAAACAAACTTGGACAGTTATTATCCATCTTTGACATGAATTATTTTTAAATAAACGAGCAGTGAACTTTGCAAAGTTCTGCTGATGAAGATGAACCAGTAGAAACATCTGCTGGGCAGATACAGTTTACCAAAACTTTTTTAAATAACTTTAATAAAACCTCAAGATTTGTTGATAATTTTTTTTAACTAGTCCATTTTGTTTTATTTTTAATCATGAATTTGTATTATTCTTATTCGTTTTGGATTATCTTAAATTTTAATGCAAATACAGTCTCAGTTGAACAATAAAGGGACCAAAATACCATAAATTCCAGACTATAGGCCGCTACTTTTTTCACAGACTTTGAACACCATGGCTTATGCTGTAGACAATTTCTGGATTTTTTTTTTTTTTTTTTCTGTCTAACGAGCTTCATGCCACCAAAATATTTCACCTCGTCACACCCTCACACAGCTGCCCAATGCACGTCTCTCTTGGAGGGTGGATTCTTGTGACTTAATGAGACTATGTGTACACTATAAATAAAAGGTAAAAAAAATATGACCAATGAAATTACGGAACAGGTCACAGTGGACCGATGAAATGGAGAAGGTAGGAAAGAACGGAAGGAATCCCCCATTCCCCGTGGGGGGGGGGGGGGGGGGGATTCCCCTGCATGCGCTGCCAGTAGATCCTGACAGTGGAGCAGGAGGAATATAAAGATAGCGATCAATGACTTCTTGGTAGGCCACAGTATTTTTTTTAACCAGATGAGTTACAGGCACTGCAGAAAAAAAAAAAAAACATTTACTGTACGCATTTAAAGTTTAAAAAACGCTTTGTGTAAATATCTCGTTACAACGTGGACACCCGCGGTCAATAGACAAGGGTGGTCTATATATGTACAATTGTTACTATTATTTTAATTTAGTGGATGCGGCTTATATTCAGGTGCGCTCAATAGTCCGGAAATTACGGTAACTAAGCCGATATAAATATTCACAACTTTCGTCCAATAAAAGACCCATCAGAGATATATAGATATATTTCCCTCCAAAACTATATAAAATACATTTTCCCCTTGATGTAAAAAAATAAGTTATTTAGAAATGCTGGTGAGATTCAGTTGACTTTTAACAGCGTTATGCTTAATGTTTTGCCTGTTTCCTAACTTTAAGCTGCAACAGATGAGCTTCATATCTGCTGTGTGAGCTCAGTCTTCACATCTTCCTCACAGAAAGAGTTCTAGATTGTTTTAAAAACATATTGCAGAAAGTTCTTTGAAAAAAATCATCTGTCAAAGTCCAACGTTCTTTGTTCCGATGTGAAATAAAACTGACTCTCTGCTTGTAGCACCTCATCTCTGCAGAGCGAGTCTCACAGAACAATACTTGGTCTCAGAAGCTTCGTTTTTTTTTGTCCAACTTGGCGAGCGCACTGCATCACTGAATGGTATACTTTGTCTCCAGTTCCTCGGCGGCCCAGCCCAGGTGCATCAGTCTCAGTTTGTCCAAGAGCTCCTCCAGAAGAGGCCGGTGTGACATTTCACCTCTCCCCCTTCGTACGCTCCTCTGGGCCCAAACCCGCATCATCTGATAGTGAGCCTCCCGGCTGGACCTGTGGTCCATCTCAGCATGTTCGATCTCTGTGTCCCTCACGCCGAGAGAACGTACCAGCTGCTTCACCTGCGACACCGGAACCAGATCCAGCACCGTGTAGATGAGGTCAGCGACTGCAGAGGAGGAGAAGAGTTAGAACAGATGTTTGCTACTGGCTTAAGTCTGCACGCACTGCTGTGTAGGCACAGACCAATTAAGGTTTCAGGATTTACCACTGTGTTAAAGCATCACATGGCTTGGTTATAGGTATAAAAACCTGGAAAGATTTAGAATAGAATAGGTCTTTATTGTCATTGCACAGCCTGAACAATGAAATTAAAGGTCCTTCAACTGACCGTGTGTTGATTCTAGTTTTGCTTCTTTTTAACATCCATCCATCCATCCGTCCATCCATTATCTTTACCTGCTTCTTCCATTCTGGGTCACAGGTGTCACTGGTGCCCATGTCCATATTTCTACCCTTTTAAAATCCCTTCTTTGTGAACGATGCTGACAGGCCACAGCAACTTGTACATTAAAAGGTTCTGGTCTGACAATTTTGTTATATTATTTAAGGTACAGTAACTGGAGAAGATATCACTTCTAATGCCTTAACTACCTTGTTTAGAGTGCGGAAGATAGGATCTGTGTTTGGTTTGTTGCTGCACCTGCTCCTCTTTGTCCCTCCCCAGGTGTTCGTCATTATGTCTCGTTTGTGTCCCTATAAGTTCTGTGTCTTTGTATTCCCTTGTGGTCCGTGGATTGTGCTCTCCAGCCGTCATGTTCTGTCTTCCTCTGCGTATCCTTGCTCCTGTGATCAAGTGAGTTTTTGCTGCCACGTCAGCCTGTTGTCTATATAAATAAATAGTGTGTTTTATTTTATTCCTGAGTTCCCCGAGACCCGTCTGCATTTGGGTTCAACGCAAAATGCAGAACATGATGGCGGCTCACGTCACTTACTTTCTCTCATGCTAAAAATAACTTATTAGCATTCACAATGCTGAGCAGGAGGCTACTACTCAGTGGTGTCTCCAGAAATTTGAATAAGGTGGCCATGTGGGGGCCACTAAAAATCCTCAACAATATCTTTAGGGGTGGTCATTGCCCCCACATGGGCCCACCATGGTGGCACTTCTGCAAAAGCTGCTAAACTAAATTGTTATTAAGTAATATGTGATATTATTTAGGCAGGGAAGTTAGTAATAGTTTTATTTTTGTTTTTTTAATAAAAGCAAAACATGATGCATTTTATTTTATTTATTTATTGTAATTCCGTTTTTTGGCTCTAAGTTATTACACCGACAGAATCTCATCGCGGCCTGTGCCTAATGCCTGATACTCACTCCAGATCTCCAGGAGCACACCGTCAGGCAGCTTTGATAACTCCTGCTCACTCTGAGGACTCGGACCAGGGGCCTTCAGACTGAAGACCTCTGCAGGTTCTTTAATGTTGATCAGGAGGTGCTTGAAGAAAGAAGCAGAACATGTGTTACTCACTGTAAATGTGCTCCAAGCTGACAAAAGTAACTCGTGGTCAGGTCAAGATACCTCTTTTGTTTCTGTGGAAACATCTGCAGGTTTGGAGGACGGACTCAGCAGCTTGTTCTTGGTGAAGCGTTTTGTAGCCATGAAGGTGATGAACCCCACCACCAACACCAAAACCACAACCACAACAACTGACCCAGCAATGATGTTTATGAGCAGACTATTTTTGTCGTTAGAACCTGAAAGAGGAAGCAGAGACACACCAACGTTAAAAAAAACAAACAAGACGACATTACATTCTGTTGTCAACAAAGAAATGTGCACACGTTTTAAAATACCTCTACATTATTTAGCTTTGCTTCCAAGGAGCCAGACAGTTTGCAACCAGTAAAAGAGGTTTCCAGTAGTTTTTCTGGCTTTCAGGTGGTCTTTCAAAGATTTGTTAGTTTAGCAGCTTTTTAAGCACATTTTCTGTCCAGTTATTACAGTTGACCATGACATCATTTAAAATATGAGCATTATATACAGCACCAGAATGGACAGAAATCCATTTCCCTTAAAACTACTTATATTTAAGCAATCCTTTAATATGAATTTTTTTCTCTCCATGTAATAAATAATTCATCAGACATCTGGGCTGTAGTTAATACCCAAATGAAGTCTGATTTAATTTTAAGAGAATAAAAACTTTTTGAAATTTGTAATGCGTGCTATATAATGAGAAAACAACATTTCTCTATTTCTGAAATATAGCAAAGGTAAAAAGAGGGTGCAGTAAAAATGTTGGCAGCCGACTCAGGACCCGAAGGTCCTGTGTATGTATGCAAGTATGTATGTATGTATATATGTATGTGTATGTATAGAATAGAATAGAATAGAATAGAATAGAATAGAACAGAATAGAATAGAATAGAAACAGCCTTTATTGTCCCACGGATGGGAAATTCCAGTGTATCAGCAGCAACAGATAAAAAGATAAAAAGATTTAAAGATTTCACACAAAAGTTCCTAAAATGTTAATAAACAATACAATATATAAAAAATAAGATAAACAATATCAATAATAATGTTCAATATGTATTGGAACATTGAGAATGGCAAACTATTTACAGTACAGTATCACAGGCAGAGTGTATGTTTAAGCAGAGGTCAGCATGTATTTAATCCTTATTGAGTTTGTTGGGAGCAGTGATGGTTGTAGAGTCTAACAGCTGCTGGGAGGAAGGACCTGCGGTAACGCTCCTTTGTGCATTTAGGATGCAGTAATCTGTCACTGAACAAGCTCTCCAGTTCAGCTCAGTATGTATGTGTATGTATGCAAGTATGTATGTAAGTATATATGTATGTATGTGTATGTATGTATCTATGTATGTGTATGTATGTATATGTATATGTATATATATATATATATATATATATATATATATATATATATACACACATATACATACATATATATATGTGTATATATATATATATATATATATATATATATAT
>NC_056502.1:14978392-15009033 GCF_014905685.2 Nematolebias whitei
CATATATATATAAGGGTATTGGGGAAAATGTAATTTATGTTTCTGTATGAATAATTTTAAATATTACAGTTTCTTCTTGGATAGGATCTTTTCTTATTTAGCCAATTTATTTTTTCTTTTTCTTTTTTTTTTTTTTTGGCCTCCCTCGTTGTAATCTTTGACAGCGCTGGGTGCAAGTAATTAAGTAATTAAATAAATAAATAAAAGTGATGTGACAGCAGCACGTGCTGGATAATCTCTGAACTGCAGGTGTCTGCTCAACAACGCCACCTGGAAGAAAGAGAAATATGAAAGATGGGGAATAAAAAGCCACAAGTACGGTGGCCCTAAGGTGTAAATGAACAATATTTGAAAAAACACGACATCCTGGAAATCTGACACTTTATATGTATATTATATTGTTGTATTTAAAACAAAGGTTGTTCACCTTTGCACAGAACCCACTTCAAAATATTTGAACTATTGCTTTAAAAAGTCTTGTCATGGTTGTTACTAATAGGCAGAATTAAAGCATAAAATTTCCATCTGTTTATTTAACAAATTAACTTGTTAAAGCAGAGATTAAAGTAAATACATAGATTATATAGCAACAAGTGTCATCTGCGTGATGATGATGATGCTCTATGTTGTAAATGGACAAAATCATACGTGTGCACAGATGATATAAAAACAGCCGTTACAGAATGATGTAATTACATAAAAGCAAATAAAAACATTCAGCATTTTCCTGAACCACACGTTTGTTTCAGGTAATGTTCTCATTGTTCACAAAGAAACTGGTCCAGATGACATAATTCAGCCTCTTTTTTATGCCTTACTGAGTAATTTTATGTACAAATAAGTGTCCACTGAAAACCTCATCACATTAGTGTTACCCTCCACCACAATGTCAAATCTTTATGTTGTGGAAACACTAGAACAAGTGTCTATATATTACAATAACCATTTTGATTTTAATTATTTTGGTTTATAGTTATATGCTGGTGAATGTTCTCTTTGTTTTCTACGTTTTATTTCATGGATGGGTGGATGTATTTTCCATCTATTATATTTTATCTTCCATTTTGGGTCACGGGGGTCACCGGTGCCCATGTCCAGCAATCACTGTGCGAGGGGCGGGGTCCACCCTGGACAGGTGGATGTATTTTCATTCCTTAAAATCAGTGGTGGAGAAAGTACTCAAATGCTGTGTACTTAAGTAAAAGTACAAATAAACGGACAAAAATGTACTCTAGTAAAAGTAGAAGTACCATATTAACATTTTTACTTAAGTAAAAGTAAATAAGTACTTGCTTTTAAAATACTTAAAGTATTAAAAGTAAAAGTACTTCCTGAATATATTACATAATGCAATGGTCTACATATCATTAAGTGTACGTACTGTATGTATATTTTCTGTAATACATTAATAGTGTTGAGCCATTTTAATGAACGATGCTGCAGCTAATACATGTTTTTATTGTGTTTACCCTGTGACACAGTTCACACTTGGACTTGTGATTCTGTGCGTCAGAATTTCAGGGATGACATGCAGAGTTAAATACCATTAATCAAAATAAGAAAGAGAAATGATTATACCTTTGAAAGTTTTTATTTAACACAGAGAAAAACCAATGTGTCATTTTAACTGCAGTAAACACATTGAAGTAAAAGTTGTCTGATGAAAAAAGTATCATTAGACACAACTAACAAAGGAATAGACACTGATCATTTCAACTCCAGTTTGTCATCAACTCTAGTTAAAATACTGTCTATTCAACCTTGTAATGGGTCAATATTGAACAATATTTTAACTTCCTGACACCATTTTTAAAACTTGGACCCAAGTGTCAAGACATTTGGAGACATTTCTTGTCTCCTGTCCAAACATCATGAACTGACACATTTTAATATTGCAGCAAGAATTTCTTGCTCAAGCTCAGAAGTTGGTTTTCAAAGATTTTCGAGTCCAATCTGGCTCTTTTGGGAGAGAGAATCTGTCCTTTTGTACTGAGCAGTCTTTCAATAAGGCCATGGGTGGAGCATACCTTCTGGCTGACTCTCTTGCAGTGGAATACATTTTGGTGTGTTAGCAGTGCTGCAGGTGCACCCAGCTCAGTGACTTATATACTAGAATATATGTCATTGGTCCAGCTCTCTTTGAAGGCGGGCCTAACGTTACCTGCCCACTTTGCAGTGATTCAATGGACCAGCTCCCCTCTCACGATTGGTTACTTTCAAAGTAACAAACAAATCAAAAAGCCGCAACATGAATGTAACTTGTAACACAACGCATTATAGAAATGTAGTGTAGTAGAAAGTACAGATACTTGATGTAAAATGTAGTGGAGTAAAAGTATAAAGTACCCACATTTAACTCTACTTAAGTAAAGTACAGATACATGAAAAATGTACTAAAGTACAGTAACAAAGTATTTGCATTTAGTTACATCCCACCACTGCTTAAAATACAATTCAGCACATCGCTGCAGGAAGTAACCCTAACTGTCTTTTCAATTGTTGAAATTAGTCTTAGGTGGCATGGTGGCTCAGTTGGTTGAGCTGTTGCCTCGCAGCGAGAAGGTTGCCTGTTCAAATCCCGGCCCAGGACTTTTATTGGTGGAGTTTGCCTATTCTCTCCGTGCATGTGTGGGTTTTCTCCTGGTACGCCAGTTTCCTCCTACAGACCAAAAACGTGCACGTTAGACGGATTGGTAACTCTAAATTGTTCCTTGGTGTGAGTGAGAGAGTGAATGGTTGTTTGTCTCTATATGTGTCCCTGTGATGGACTGGAGATTTGTCCAGGGTGTCCCCCCGCCTCTCACCCAGTGACAGCTGAACATGGGCACCAGCGACCCCCGTGACCCAAAAAGGAAGAAACGTTTAAAAGTTAATGGCTGGATGGAAATTAGGCTTTCCTTTTGCTTTATCTGGCTGTACTTCAAGATTAAAGGTCCATTGGGAAGAACTGAGTGACATCTTGTGGGAACGTTGGGAGCTACAGTTGCTCATTCATGCATCTTTGGTCCATACATTTCTGAAGATGTAAAAAAAAAAGAAGAGCTGGAGTTAGTTTTAGTTTGTTGGAAGGGATGCTGTGGAGTGTGGAATGTGGCAAATTGACTCCTTTGAGGACAGAAAAGGAGGCTCTGAATAACTCGGTCTAAGAAAAAATTTTTTTTTTAAATGATTTATCAGTAATGAACGGAAAGAAATGTTAGGAACATAATATTTAGCATTTTAGTCTGTATAAACCTGTAACTTATGGACTGATTTTATCTGTTTGGTCTTAGTGAGTGTCCCACAGCAGCTTCACCTCAGGTGACGGCACACTGTAAAGGAGCACAAACATCTTTCTTCATAATTTCCTCTGCTGTGTGTGGCCTCCTTGTAGTGAACAAAGCTCACTCATCATGGCCAAGTGCTTCCTCAGAAAACCACATCCTATCTGAAGCAAAGAAATAAAACGTGTCTTCATCTTTGTTCGTTTCCTTTACACCGTTTTTAATGAATACAAAGCAGGAACTTTACACACCGTCGTATTCAAATACAGTGCAGAGATCCTTACATTGACCTGCTTTACAGGAGTCTAGGTTAAAAGTGTTTTTTTGTTTATCTGTTAACTTTATCACAGAAACGTCAACACGTTCTTGGCAAAGGTTCCTCTAAGGTTCTTCTAAAATGTACCAATCCTTACGGTCAAGGAGCGTAATAATGAAACCCCCGGCTGCGTATGACCAGGTTTGTTTTTTTTGTTGTTTGATGCTCAGTCATCTCTTGTCAGAGTCATGTGTGTACTCCGGTTGACTGTTGCCTCCTTTGAACCGCAGCCCCCCTTACCTACTCTGAGCCACGACTCGCAGTTGAAGGAAGATCACGTGCTTCTGAGAAAACTCAGCTCGCACATGCACGCTTCTTATTCAGTTCAAGAGAACAAACGGGCTGAGGGTGGGACCACGAACACACACACACTAAAGACTGACTATCAGTTGAAAACCAGTCACAAGGTGCAATTTTTTGGAAAGGTGTTATTAGCACAAAAGGTGGAAAGTAAAAGTACTGATGTTATAAAAAAAATACTTAAGTAAAAGTACAAAGTACTCTTCTCAAAAACTACTCAGAGTATTAATTACTTTCTAACCAATTGATGTTTTATTATGTTTTCAACAGAAGGCATTCAGTTTGATTTGCTGTATATAACAGCTACATTCAAAGCACATTTCTCAGACGCTCAGAAGCTCCGTCTTATAGTACCAGGCAAACCGACGGCAGTGACAATTTCTAAGATCTTTGAATACTTAGACAAACTAATAACCCACATACAAACAATAAAACAGCAATATCATACAGCTGTAAACCCTTGTATACTGCAATATGTGTTTTGAGATTAGATGCTGAAGTCTTGTAAGCTGATATCACTGTAGAGATCAAACAAAGTTTGCATCTGGACTCTGTCTCCTTTTCACCCTCCGTACGTGAAACATTCCTCCAGGTACGACCACGGGCACAGTCCAGCCTTCACCTCGTCATTTTCTCTGTTCACAACAGGGGTTGAATAAACAAGTTGACTAGTTGATTCTAGGACATCTCGCAGGTTTTTAAATTTCATGTCGACTAGTCGCAGTCAGTGGGTGTGTCACATGATCAGCTGGACCGCTGACTACAAAACTCATTCTTCCAAGCAGATGAAAGACGAGGAGCAGGCCAAGTCTTCCCAAACAAGTAGAAATTCATCAACAGTGTTGAAGTATTTCACTAAAGATGATGTTGTTTATAGTTTCATTTTATTTCATTCACTAAATAAAATTTAAAAAATGAGTGGCACCACTGGAGAATCTACCGTGCATCGCCACCGGTGGAGAATCCGCAGCCGCTGCGGTGGTTTATTTTATTTAGTGGATTAAATAAAATAAAACTAACTTTTGAAGCTTAATAGTTTTGGTTTTCCTGTTACTTATTTGCAATATGAGAAATAGGAGCATTAATATACAAAGTACGCTCCCGATATTTTGTTGTTCTTTTTGTTGTAAATAAAAAAAGTACTTTTTTTTTTTGAGGCTTGAGTTCCTATGACATCATCAACTAGTTGGCGTCGACTCGACTATCATCATGTTAATGTCGACTTTAAAAAATATGTAGTCGTTCAACCCCTGACAGTGTTGTTCTCAGTCTCCGTTTTGGCTTTTTCTCCAAATCTTTGGTCCATAAATGATGCTCTACTCTACAGAGTTGTCCTTTGCTTACGTCATAGGTAATTGGCGTGTTTGCGATCCGAGAGCCTTATTGGCTACAAAGATGCAGATGAACAGTTTGAATATTAATTCAAATTGCAGCTGTACACAGAGACTTCTGAATTTAAAAGTAGCAAAGTAGATCACATGGTCTAAATTGTACTTCAGTGTGTAAAATTCCACACTTGAAAGAAATCCTCATAAAAGTACAAGTACTCAAAAAAATCAACTTAATTACAGTAATGTGAGTATTTGTAATTCGTTACTTCCACCCCTGACTAGCACATATGTAAATTATCTGGTTATCATGAAACAACTTGAACAGTTCTTACACCAACCAGTTGTCTCGTTATTAAAAGCAACTTCATCATCCTTTCAGTCTGTATCATCCTTTTTATTCTGGGTTTTCAGTGTAAAATACTCCTCAACTGTAAGAAACCAAAACAAATAACTTGTCAAATAACAAGAAAGAAAACCCATAAAAGCAGGGAGTTTTGACTTTCTAACATGTTGCCTGATTCTGAAAAGGAAATAAAAATAGATTTTAGATGTGATTCCTCAAAATGTGATTGATTTTGGTGTAAGTTATATATTTTAAATAATTTACCAACCCAAGTGCAGAGTAACAAATGTTACTACTTGTAGAAGCCCTTTTCGCAGTAACACCTTCCAGATGTTTCCTGCTGCTCATTATTAAATTTGCATAAATTGTATTTTTTAGGATTCCTTCTAGTTTATCATCATGGCAATCAGCTCATTTTCCTGAAGTCCAGACAGGACTTAAAATCCATTAAACATTTAATAACAAGCATTTATTGAATTAATCTAGATGAATTGAACTGACATTAATTTTCTTAATTATAAAAAAGTAAGATATATATTTATATACTGTGTGCATTCATTTAACATAAAAGGTCAAACAAAGTCGGTATGAAATTATTTAGAGTACTCAAATTTAATTTTTTTTTTTTTTTAAACTGCAGTGAGAAAAGAAATGCACATAAACAAAATGTATTCAAATTTATGACTGGCACTCTTTAGTTATTTTGCTTTTCATACATCATTTACATAATTACAACTAAATGCAATTGTTAAATTCGACTATCTGTTTCTGTGTTAATACTGGGGTATATTTTCCAGTAATCTGTTTACAGGTGTTTAGTATTTTATCACACTTTTCTCATCTATAGACGACGGTGCTGCACAGTGAGCAGCTGGCCAGCTGTTGTCTTATCAGTAAGAAGTCTTTAGGATCTGTGTTCTAAGTGTTTTTTATTTTTTGGCAGCACGATGTCTCAGTGGTTAGCACTGTCGCCTCGCAGCAAGATAGTCCTGGGTTCAATCCCCAGTTTGGACCTGGGGTCTGTCTGTGTGGAGTTTACATGTTCTCCTCGTGTTTGCGTGGGTTTTCTTCACTCCAGTTTCCTTCCACAGTTTAAAAACATGCATGTTAGGCTGCCTTCAGGCCTCCCTTGCAAAAGAGATCTGTGATCTCAATGGGATTTGTCTGGTTAAATAAAGGTCAAATAAAATAAAAACGAGTCTTTTGGTATTTCTTTATAGATCTAATCATTTTGTTATAGTTTTCTGTGTGTTCCATCTTTGTCATTGTTTGTCCTCTCATCAGCCCCTGTCCAGATGTTCCCTCAGCTCTCCTTCATCTACAGTCGAACATTACTGAGCTTTACTCCACGGCTGGCTCTGTGGAGCCTTTATGTCTCCTGGTGATTCCTCCTCTTTGTCGACTCAAGCAGGGTTTTCTTTCCGCTGTGTCAGCCTTTTGTTTTAAGATAATAAAGTTAAGTTTTATTTTTATTTGAGCTTCTCGGGTCAGTCTGCATTTCTGAGTTCAATCTGTCAAAACTGTGCAGAAGCTCCTGAGTCTCAGCTTGGTGTCCTTTTGTGTGGAGTTTCCATGTTTTCCTGGTGGGTTTTCTCTGTGAACTCCCACAATCCAAAAATATTCAGCCTATGTTATACATACACACACGCACACACACACACACACACACACACACACACACACACACACACACACACACGCACACACACACACACACACACACAATCCTCTAATCATCTGCCATGCCTTTTTATAGTCAACACATCCTCTTGTTCTCTTGATCTCAGCCTTCCCTCCCTTTCAGCCCTATTCCTCTTTTTCTCATCCCACTTATCTCCTCATCCTTTACACAACCTCCTTTTCATCACTTGTTCAACTCATTTCACTTTGTTCTTGCGATGCTCATTTACAGAAAAGATGTTCCATGTCAAGCGAGATTTCATCAGACCGACTCCTGCATCCTGCGGTGCAGCATTGATCATTGGGAGTTTATGGTTTATCAATGATCTTGATGACCTGCAGCCTTCCTCTTAAACAATCAGGGATTTTTGATCTCCTAGCGTTTATCTAACAATCTGTATGTATAATCAGAATAAAAAGCAGAACTGTAATCCACTAAAAAGAGCCTGCAGAATGCATAAATGAATGAATGAACTTTTTTAAAATTTTAATTAATCCCTTGAGTCGTGAAGTTGCAGAACTGCTCACACATTGTTTCTCTGTACATTTATCTCTGACTGTAAACGTTACCAGATAATTTGGTGTCAAATGAGTGGCGCAGGATCACTTACATGAAATTACCTCATCGTCTGCAGTAAGAGTAAAGATGCAAACAAGACAAGATGGTCTTGGGCTGTTTTCGAGCCAAAACACTAACTTTTAAATTAAATGAGAGAGACGAAGAGATGAGATGGAAAACCATGGAGGCTGGCACAGCGGGATGGGGGCCAGTTTTTGTGAGCTTTAAGGGTCTCAGCAGCAGAGAGATTGCTGTAGAGATTTGGAACGAATGAAAGGAGACATGAGTTTCAGGTTGAGTCACTTGTGACATTTCACTGAAGAGTCCCCTGACACACCTGCTCTCTTCAGTCTCACACAGAGAGGGTTGCAGGTAACGTCGTACTCCATCATCTGCTCCTCCACAGTAAGTACAGATGAGATATTGTCTTTTTGAACAGGCATTCAAGGAGTTTTTCTTCATTTTGAATGATCGACCCTTTATTCTGCTCTAATGTTGGGTTATTTAATACAGCAGAAAGGATTTTCTTATTACATGTTATTTAAAACGTAGAACGAAGAATATGTTGTAAAACTGGAAAATTAAAGAGGAATATCTTTGACTTTTATCTTGTTTCATTTGACACAATCAATAATCTTTTTCCTCCTCTTCTTTCTCTTGGTTGCCTCCTCCCAGATGCAACCATTCTGTTATTTTACCCTCTCCCTGCTGTGCACGCTCTCCTTGCTCTCTCATGGGCTCTCCATTCAGTGTAACAACTCCCAATATGCTTGGCCGACAGACGCACCCAAACTTTGCTGCAACAAGTGTCTACGAGGTACAGTCACCTCATTTTAGGTTTAAAAAGATTTGATGATAAAAGCTTTTAACCACAGTGCGTGTTTCTCAGGTTCTCGTATGGTATTGCGCACACCAGCCATATGTGGAATAAAGTGCGCACCCTGCACAGGTGACTGGTACATGGACGTCCACAATATAGAGCTGAGCTGCAAAGTCTGTGATACTTGCAGCAAACGTGAGTAACTGTTTAGTTGTTGCCCTTTGGGGGGGATTTGTTACTTATTTGGCAACTTCTAGAGCAAAACCAGAAACTGTTGTATCAGCAGCTTTAATTTGTTTTGTAAAAAAGGAGGAAAAACTGTTTTATTTTTGCTAAAATGCTCTTTAATACACGATGTGTCACAGCAGAGAGCATGAGAGGTGACCTGGGCTCTCACATCAGCAGAATGCACATTTGACTGTCACAATATCATCAGACGAGCACTTTGGATTTAATTTGAAGATATAAAAGATCAGTCAGTACTGTGAAAATACTACATACATTTATGTACCCCCCCACCCCCGTGTGCATGAACACTGACTTAGTTCTTTGAGCATGATGTTGGAATGACTCATCTGTTGCCTTGATCACTAAATTTGGCCAGTTTCAGAGTAAAACCTTCAACATGACCAAATGTTACTCAGATCTAACAGCAGATCAGAGTTTCAAAGAAGTTTACTAGCAGAAAGAAACATATTACATAGGTGAGGGGATTTCCCATAAGTCAAGATAAAAGGGGGTCAGTCACAGATAGAGAGGAAAGAGAACAGGATGAAGGTGGTCTGTGAAAACATCTAAACCAGCAGAGTTTGAACTCTGCTACAAAAAAAATGTATATTGAAATCTATAATGGCTTCAGTATTTTTTTTATGGCAGCCTGTTTTGGCATAAAAGTAGAGCATGGTCACATCAGTGGAAAGAAAGAAAAATGCACAAATAAAAAGATGAAAAACATCAGAAAAAAAATCATATCCTATGTTGTTCTTAAGGTCTGTTGGCTGCTGCAGGTGAACAAAAACAGCCTGTTGTGCTTATTTCTAAATGTCATCGTGGAAACACAGAAGATTTAACGAGGGCACGACAGTGACTCTCAGTCTGAATTATATGCACAAAAACATGTTGTGTTTTTACAGTTGGAAGCCTTATCTCCTAACATCCTGCAAAACCAAGTCCTTTTGCATGCCAGTCTTACTTTACAGTGACTAGAGTTTATCTATATTTTATGACTTGTGTATCTGCCTGAAAAAAAAAAAAAAAACAGTTTTAAGCTGAAATATTAGCTTCAGAATTACAGGAAAAGTGGGTGTTTGAAGTGTCAAAAAAAAAAAAAAGTACACATCCATGGGTTTTATAT
The DNA here is from genome assembly GCF_014905685.2 of Nematolebias whitei. Classification (NCBI taxonomy): domain Eukaryota; kingdom Metazoa; phylum Chordata; class Actinopteri; order Cyprinodontiformes; family Rivulidae; genus Nematolebias; species Nematolebias whitei. Next base: position 14,988,359 of record NC_056502.1, read on the forward strand.
GAATTAATGCATATGAAAACAAAATTAAGTGCTTCACCCACACAGAAACTTCATACTCTGACCTTGAGGTACAAACAAATCTGTGGTGTTTTGGTCTTTAATGGGATGTTAACACAAGGTGCACATTTTGAACAAAAAAGCTGCCCTTTAAAGGCATATTTTCAAGTTCAGTCATGCAATCATATCCTGATGCATGCTCAATAATCCAGGTAGAAAAATTTTAAAAAGTTAAATCTGGTCCTCTGGACATTAAAAAAAACAAAAAACAAAGCAAAACAACAACAACAACAAAAATGCAGAAACGTTTCATCTTTCATCCAAAAGACTTCCTCCGTCCGTTTCTACATTTTTTTGTTGATTTGCTTTGTTTGGTTTTTTTAAATGTCCAGAGGACCAGATTTAACTTTTAAATCATGCAATCAATTCGAGTTTGACATTAATAGATCTGTTTTGTAGCTTGGACAACCATAAACATCACAAAAGTAGTATTCTGTCTAAATGATTTGTGAATTGTGGTTTAATTGTGAAAAACAGACGACATCTGAGCTGTCTGCTTCCATTCAGTTTGGGACCGACTGCTCAGCATTCAGCCTCTACGTTTTCTTTCTGGACTGTCTGCACTGATCACAAACATTTGTTTTGCGATGACTCTGTGCAAGTCATGCAAGTAGTTTTCTGTTTGCTAATTTGTGACTTTAGATCAGAAACTGAAGCGTTTTGTAAAAAGGAGTCATTTTATACAAATGAAACTGTGTTGTCACAGAGAAATGACTTTTGTGTATAGCTCCACAGAAGAGGTGATAATATAACCGCCTTCTGAATAAAAACTAGAAACTGAACACCCCCCAGCCCCCCACCCCCCCAGCCCCGAGACACAATTTATGAGTCATTTTGCATTTTCTCATATGTGTCACAATTTTGAGCCCCTCTATTTTCAGAAAAGACAAAACTCTCCAGGCCTGCTTCTTCGTTCGTTTTTTTTTTTTTAACCGTGACTGTTTTGTTTCTCCCCAGCCAATTTTGTGACCGAGTCCAACTGTACTTCCACCAGTAACACTGTTTGCAAATGTGAAACGGGGTACAGGTGCAAAGACGAGAGCTGCACAAAGTGTGAGCTGATGCCAGCAACCATCCAAACCACCCTCCCTCCTGCCACCACAGGTGAGACACACCTGCTCTCAGCCACAAAGGCAGAAACACAAGACGCTTGAGACATCTGCAAGGCTGCATAAAAATCAGCCTGAAGTGCAATTTTTTGTCTTATTTATACATTTGCACTCCAATGCAGCATTGAGATACAAAATAACATTTATTTTAAAGTGTTTGCTGCCACAGAAGCAGCTATAAATAGTTCCTGTTTCCACCTTCACTGCATCGCTTCCAGCAAGACTGATGGGTGTGAAAATGTGGTCGTGTTCGTTTGTGAACTCATTTAGCTCCGATAGTATCGGGTTTGTAAAAATGATCAGCAGAAAAATACATTTACTCATTTTGCGTTAACTTTGAAGTGATGTGCAAACAATTTCTAACAAAATAAAGATTAAATGTTTGTTTTTAGTGAGACCACATCAGTCTGCTCCTTTGAGAAAACGCCTGCTTCAACTACTTTCAGCAAATATCCTGATGCATGCTCAATAATCCAGGTAGAAAAATCTAAAAAAGTTAAATCTGGTCCTCTGGACATTCAAAAAAACAAAACAAAGCAAAACAACAAAAAATGTAGAAACGTTTCGTCTCTCGTCCGAGAGACTTCTTCAGTCTGAGGTGCTGTTTTCAGCTCAGTCTCTTAAATAGCACCTTCTCAGAGTAGATCAACCAGTTTTGCTGCTGACAACCAAAACCAGCTGATCACATGCTCAAGAAGGACCATCAGCCTAACAATAGGTCATTAGCACACTGATGGCTGTTTACTGTTCACAGAGGGCTGAGTGATACTAGCAATCACAGCATTGTAAGAGGGGGACAATTGAACACGTAGGCCTCCACCCCTGTTTAACGATGGACAATTTCAGTTTGACTCCCATCACCCTTTGGAGCACAAGTTAGGAGTCATCAGGACTCTGTATCACAGAGCAGACAGCGTCCCCACTAGCTCAGGAGCCAGGCAGAAGGAGAAATCCCACACAAGACAGGCTCTAGAGCAATGTGGATATCCTAACTGGGCCTTCCTAAAAGCAGAGAAGAAACCCAAACAGGACTCCAGTCAGCCAACAGGTGAAAAGGAGGAACCCAGACCCAGACCAGTGGTCATTCCATATGTTGAGGGAGTATCAGAGAAACTGAGACGTTTATTTTCTAAACATAACGTCCCAGTGGCTTTTAAACCCCAAAATACATTACGGCAAAGACTGGTTCATCCCAAAGATCCAGTCCCCCGGCACAAACAGAGTAATGTTGTGTATGCTGTTCAGTGTCAGGAGGGCTGTGATCAGTCTTACATCAGGGAAACAAAACAGCCACTGGCCAAAAGGATGGCCCAGCACAGAAGATCAACATCATCAGGCCAGGACTCTGCAGTCTACACTCATCTCCAGGCCAGCGGTCACTCTTTCAGGGATGAAGATGTGCACATCCTGGACAGAGAGGAACGATGGTTTGAGAGAGGAGTAAAGGAGGCCATCTTTGTGAAAAGAAACCGTCCATCATTAAACAGGGGTGGAGGCCTACGTGTTCAATTGTCCCCCTCTTACAATGCTGTGATTGCTAGTATCACTCAGCCCTCTGTGAACAGTAAACAGCCATCAGTGTGCTAATGACCTATTGTTAGGCTGATGGTCCTTCTTGAGCATGTGATCAGCTGGTTTTGGTTGTCAGCAGCAAAACTGGTTGATCCACTCTGAGAAGGTGCTATTTAAGAGACTGAGCTGAAAACAGCACCTCAGACTGAGGAAGTCTCTCGGACGAGAGACGAAACGTTTCTACATTTTTTGTTGTTTTGCTTTGTTTTGTTTTTTTGAATGTCCAGAGGACCAGATTTAACTTTTTTAGATACTTTCAGCAAAGGTTTAAACTACAAGATAACCACAGTATACATACATTAAGCATTAAACTACAAGATTCCCATAAGAACAAAATAATGCTAAGTATTAAAATACAAAATCCATAATTTATCAGCATAAAGCAGCTAATGGATTATTTCCCTTAGTTACTCCAAGACACATTACAATTCTCATACCCTCCGTGCCATTTATTATTTTTTTATGTTTAATTATATAGCGTATGACATTTTAGTTCAAAGGAACTGCTCTCAAGACCCCCTAATTGTTAAAACAAATGGCTCTGATCAGTGTTTTCACCTCCCTCATGCCTTCATCTTCATCACTCATACTTTGTGGTCAAAAGGTGAAAAAAATGCTTTAGTTGTTGTTGTAGTAGAAAACAAGAAAAAAGTGAGAAATTCATTGAATTTGGAGCCTTTACTATGTTAAAATATTTCAAAAATGTATTATTAAAGGGAAAATTCAAATTTTATGATGTTAGGGTTTTGTGGAATTGTTATGAACAATGAATATCTTACCTGTTGTGGATAGCTCATTGAATGATCTCAGTTAAAGAAATATAGTTTATTCTGTCTAGACTGTCGAGTACATGACGAGTCCAAACAGGCTCAAGACCAAAGTGGATAGATGCCGTCTTAAAACAACTTCAGTCTGAAATAATTCATTGTGAATTATGCAAACTCTATTTTATAAATCTCTATGCCATTGTCAGTTTTGAATTCAGTTATTCATATATATATATATATATATATATATATATATATATATATATATATATATATATATATATATATATATTCCTGCCAGATGAGCAGGTAACAACGACCCACTTTGATCTTGGTTGTATCAATGAAAAGATTAAGTTTCCTTGACTTTGACCGCATTTCAGAAAGATATAAACACACGCGAGATGTAGAGATCCAGGATAAGCTATAGGACCAGAAATGGTTGAGAAAGCAATCAATTTTTTTTATTTTTTTAAAGAAAATTAATCAAAAGCCTGACTTACTGCTCACGACAGTTTTATATGCGCCTCCCTGGTGACTAAAGAACTGAGGGGTGGTGAGCCCAGACTTTCACTAAGATTACAGGAAGATTCAATCAAAATGTTAAAGGAGGCTGAAGTTGTTAAAGACCGTTAGGTTTTTATCCACTTTATAAACATGTGAGTTTAGCCACAAACAGCATTTTTGGCTTATTTGAACAAAACATGGGATTTACTGTAAATTGTATTCTCTTGTGTAACAACTCTGCGTTTTCAATGTCTCAAACTTTAAGAGATAACCTGAGTGAGGATCAAAAATGTGAATTTTAACACACTAAATACTGTTAAATGCACATAAAATCTAATTTCCACTTTATTTGTCCTGCAATCATTTCTGCATTTCTGTGATTTTACAGAGACCGTGTGGTACCTGGTGATCATTGCTCTTCTGTGTGCTGGACTCGCTCTGGTTATTGTGACAAAAATCAAATCATTCCTGCACTGGGTCTGGTGCGGTCACGGTCAGTACATCTATATACAGAAAATAACTCTAAAGGAGTTTCATCCTCAAACCCTGAATTTTATTTTATTTTATTGTTTTACACTATAGCATCGTATTTATTTATATACAGTAGTCCCTCATTTATCACGGGGGATCTGTAATCTGAAGCCCTGCGATAAGTGAAAAGCTGCAAAGTAGGAATAGTAGTACATGTAGTGAGTAGTAGTTTATTTTAATATTCTCTTTCAATATTCTAAACAATGTTTCTAAACTCTAAACGCTCTAAAAGAGCACAGCATGTCAAGATCGGTGCTCTCTAACTTCGGCTGCTCTCTGCCTCCTGCCAGCGCTCTCGGCCACGCCCACTTCTCCGCTGCAGAGCGGAGATCGACATGCTGCAGGAGGGAGCTTCTCCTGCAGCTGTGGGTTGCACACAGGTGTAGCAGGTGCTAAATAATTTAAAATAATTTATTTAAAATTAATATTCCACGCCGATCGTGCGGCTCATCCATCAGTAAGCCAATTGTGTGTCACATCCACTTTTATTTGGAAAAACCGCGATAGAGCAAGTCTGCAAAAAACGAAAAGAGAAGTAGTGAGGGACTACTATAAAACAATTTAAAACCAATAAATAAAAATCTCCATCTCAACTGATCAAAGGATATTCCTGAATTTTGTCACGGTAATAAACCTTTACCCTAAATTTAACCGCTTCCTGTTTTTTTCTTGTCAGGTTACTTTTTGACAGAGAAACCGACCACAGAATCTTCGAGCACAGAGGATGAAGATGTGTCCAAACCCGTCCAGGAGGTGTGTGGGAAATGTGACCAACCCATTGAAATCTGTGTGAAAGATTAGATCCTGAACCTGGACCTGGTTAAATAAAAAAAACTAACAGAATATTCAGTGGAAGCACGATGGACATCTGTTCTAAACAACGGAGGTTGATGGTACGACAACGACACTCTAATCCGCTTGGACCGGAAAACAAGGACAACGACAACTTAGGGTTCAAAATGGACGCTGTTTTCTGGGAGGACGTCTGTGACGATAAGGTGAAAAGTGAAAACCCAGAAACCTGAATGATTCCTACTCTCTGAATACAGAGAAAATGTTCTAGTTATGCATGATCAGTGCAGTCAGTACAGTATGTACTATAGTACATGAAATAAACAGTAAATACGCACTCGTCTACATATAATACTAGTAAAAAGATTCTCATTCAACAATAACTGCATACAAACCTTTAACCTCTTTTGTATATTAGCCTTAAATACATATATATTGTATGCATGTCTACATATTATATTTTGTATATTTGTACATAGACTTTCAGCTGCAGATTTTTATAGTCAGATGGGAATGGTTTGTATCGCACCCACATTTCTACGATGGTTTTCTTTATTCAAAATAAAAATGTATTTCACTCAAAATGTTTACAAGTAGCTGACACAGTTTTTTAAATATTTACATAGTTTCAGTAATAACTTACTATAAAAGATGGTATTCCACAAAGACTTTTCCAGACCCTGCAGGGAATACCGTGCACCTTCAGTTTTCCAGAGGAAGACGAATCGTCTCCACACGATTCTTGGTCCTTGTCTTGGTTTTACAGTTTTGTAATGTTTTTTAAAAGGGTGAATCCTCTTTTCGTTTAAAACCAAATCCTCTGGGGTATTTATCAGACATCAGAACCCCTCCTCCTTCGACATGTGGTAGTCCTTCCCTTGCTCCTGGGAGGGGAAGAAAATGTTGTCAGCCTCTGCGCTCCTCTCCTCCTCGGAGAGAGGAACAAAGGGAGAGGGCGCAGGATGAAACACCGGACAGTCTCTCTCGTCTTCCTCCTGGTTGCTAGCTCTCTCCGCTCTCTTCCCACCCAGGATCGTTGGCCCGACTTGGCCTGTGAACTGACTGAGCAGGCTGAAGATGACCGTTCCTGGGTTGTGGACGTGGACTGGGCCTGCACAAACATAAACAAAGCCAAAACAAAATGAAAGACCTTTTCTTGAATGAATGCATACGACCCACCAGTGTTCAAGCCTGAAAACATTGTGCACAATTTGTTAGCTCTTAGAGTACAATATGTGTTGAGAACAACTGTCAGCTGCTACCATGTTCAATTTTAGTGCAATATCCTTAAAACTGTCTTTACTTTTTATTTTCAGGTTGATTAGCTGGGGCATCTACCTGAAACTGGGTTTAAGGCTGTGTTTAAAGTGTTTACTCCTTCACTAGTGTCCTATATATGAGTCGGCCATTTTATTGTGCGGTACAAAACCTTAAAGCTACTTCATTTTCCTCTAGAGACTGGTCACACGCTTCAATAAAAGCAATGTAGAGACGCTATTCTCTACACTGGTGGCAATAAACCATAATGCATTGTGGCCAAGCTAATCGTGGCTAATGCTAACAGCTGCAGCTCACTGTTGTGATTTTCAGAAAAGCTGAAAATGCCTTGAATTATCAAGATGTCTCTAATTTTAAGTGCATCACTGTCTGGGCTGTGGGGATGTAGAAATTATCAGGAAAAACTGAATTAAACTATTTAAAACATTTAAATCTAAATGTGAAACACGTTATTAGAGACGTTGTAAAGCATTTAAACAGATATAATGCTGTGTGTCGTTTTTATTACTTGCACATGTAATACAACATTAAAATGATGTTCTGCATATAAGTATTTTGTAGGTACCTGTACTATTAATTCATAAGGTGGGATGGTGGAACTGTGGTTAGAGTTGTTAGCTCTCATTGAGGTTTGCTTACTGGTTGGGGGGCCTTTTGTGGAGTTTTTCTCCGTGCATGCGTGGGTTTTCTCCAGGTACTGCAGTTTCCTCCCACAGAGCAAAAACATGCGTTAGACTGATTGGTAACTCTAAATTGTCCCTAGGTGTGAGTGAGAGTGTGAATGGTTGTTTGTCTCGTTTGTCTCTACGTGTCCCCGTGATGTCCTCCACCTATCGTACAGTGACTATTGGAGATGGACACACGCTCGCCGCGACCAGGAAAGGCGAAACAGGCAAATAAAATGGATGAATATAAATTCTTTTTTTTTTTTTTTTGTGTAATTAAGATTGTGATATAGTTACAGCTGCAGTCTGGGATTGTGTAAATAAAGAAAATATGGCAAAAAGTGTAAATAAATGTTATGTCAGCATTACGGAGACTAATTATGTTAATTACAGTTTTTCAACCAAAACCAGTGCAATTACCATCGCATTATGGTCTGGTGTGTTCCAACTTATCCAGCAAGTGTATATTTAAGCAAAATTTAAATGTGAAGACTAGCTGCATAATTATTACATACTGATGCATTTAATAGTCTAAGAAATGCAATAAATAAATAGTAAAAATAAATCCCCTATCCCTTATATCATTCACAATGAAGTGAGTGAACGCATGAACATTTCAAAGACAGGCCAAAGGTTAATCAGATGTAGAGGAACACCCCGGGATTACTTTCTGAAAAGTTTAATTAAAATCCAAATCCGTACGGTGTTTCATCCATCCTTCTGTTATCTTTACCCACTTCTTCATTTCTGGGTCACGGGGGGTCACATGCTCATGTCCAGCAGTATGTGCAAAGGATGAGTCGCAAGTCCACTCTCACTCACACCAACAATTTAGAGTTAGCAATCAGCCTAGCATGCATGTTTTTGGTTTGTGGGAGGAAACCGGAGCACCTGGAGAAAACCCACGCATGCACGGAGAAAACATGCAAACTCCACCCAGAAAGGCCCTCAGCGGGGATTCGAACTTGCTGAGAGGCAACCGCTCTCCTAACTGCACCATCGTATCGCTCATTTCATGAGACATTTGGCAAACGCAGACAGTGTTGACTCCAATAGTTAATATAGACAATATATAAACAAAAACCTCCCAGGATCTGTTAGTACTCTGCGTATGGAGTACCATGAAACGATGTACATATGTAAGGATAATTAGCTACTACCAAGCAACACTTTAGCTAATTATTTGTTAAAACGACAGTTATATTGTTGCGTGTGCTCATGTGTAATGAACAATAAGCTGTAGCAGCCGTCTGGCAACAGACTGACTCCAAAAGTAGCTGTAGATGAACATCCATCGATTAGTTTCTAAGAGCTTCATTAAAATTCATTCATTTTGTTAGCAAACATAAAAGAAACACACACCAATAGACTCTCTTTCATGATAGCTGGAAATAATAAAAAGCACATGGTGAAAGAATGTTTTAAATGTTTTGACCTCACTTAACATCTGAGGACAGGTTTTAGTGGCACTACAACAGCTGCATCTTCTTTCTTTATGACCCAATGCCCTGAGTCAAATATTTTATGTGAAAAGTCACCATTTTACTCAGCAGTACCTAAATGGGCAGCTGAGAGGGACGCGGTCTGCTGCTTTGCACTGAATGAGTCTTTGTGGAACTGATGAGTTGCTTCCTTCGACGTGTGAGAGGCATCTCGTCCTTCCTAAAGAAGAACAGAACCGTCAAAATGTGGGAAACCCAAGAAAATAGAGACCAACCTGTAAACAAACACACCCAAATCCTGAACTTACATCATTGCACAGCTTTGCGATCGCTGAAAAACAGAAGATAAAATGATGAGTAACAGAAAACTAGTTTCAAGAAGTGATGACTCAACCTCTACATCATTAGCGGAGCCGAAAGAGTCAGAAAACATTTGCAAACCTCAAGACAAATTTGTATTCATTTAAGATCGTTTCGGTTTTAATGTTTCTGGTTTGTCAGAGGTGATTCAAGTTTGACTGTGACTCCAGAAACTGTCCTGAGTGTTAATGTCTTACTTTGCCTGAAGCACGTTTGGTCTCGAGGGTGATAGATGCAGAGCAGAGTGATGAGGGCAACGCATCCAATAAAAACCAAGGGACACAAAATGGCTGCCAGCTGAGTGCTTGTGTATTCTAAGACAAAAAAAACCCAAAAGGTTAAAGTTACACTGAACACTCACCCATCGTTTGAAACAACAACAATAACATTAAAATAAATTATTAGCTCAACGCTTTGTAGAACTTTGTTTTAGGATATCATTAAAAGTCAGGGTTAAAATAAAATTATTGATCTCAAGCCCATATGGTTATTTATTTATTTATTTATGCTTTTAAGAGAAATAAACTCCACGTAACCTATAAAATGTATAAGAAGTTATGTTAAAAAAAAGCCTTGATTGTGTTATTTATGACACGTTGCTGGTATTAATATTTGTTTGAAAAATTACTGTAATTATAAGAATTTGTACAACCCCTAATTAATTATTCCAGGAGTGTCAAACTCACTCACAAAAGGGGGCAATTTTATTTTTTTCCCAAACGCCAGTTTCAGAATCTACATTAATTCAAGTTAGATACCAAACATCTTTTCTTGGTTGCAGATTCCTCAAAAAGGAGTTTGATTGGTCTCATTTGACGTTCTCTGTTGCACTTTTGACATCATAATCAAAGATGACTGAAAAAATTCAAGTGAAAAAAGTATTCTACGTTTAACATATCATCTTGGGGGCCAGAAAATATGTCAACGAGGGCCACATTTGGCCCCCGGGCCTTGAGTTTGACACATGATTTATTCCCACGTGTTCTTTTGGCTCTGTGTTGAACTGATTCAAGAAGTTCACACCATGACACACTTAAAAACTCATTTGCATAATGAAACCAAAAAGGAAGGAAAAGGGTAAATACTTCATTTTGAAAAAATAAACAAATAAACAAACAGAAAGAAAATTATTAAAAGAAAACAAATGTACACCCTCAAAATAACTTGGTTATTAATCTCAACAGGAGTCATTTGATTGCTGTTTGTTTTTGTCTTTATTCAGCAGCGATCAATTAAATTTGTACTATATTACTGTACAGTAGTCCTTCGCTACTTCACAACAGCGGCCATTATCAAAAAGGGCAAACGTCTGCACATGGCATTTTGGTAGATATTGGCTAAACAGCCCTAAGGGCCGATTATGTAAAATTTAAAAAAATTAAATTTCATAAAATGTATGTAATATAATATTAGAATGTATATAAAAATGTAGAAATGCTAGAAAGCTGTGTATGCTACAGATTTAGCAACAGCAGAAGAAAAAAGGGAAAACACGCCTCCTTTCACAAGTAAGCAGATTTAATCTCATTTATTTCAATGGGAATGTGACCAGAACTAAACCTAATAATGTAACCATTTAAAAGTAAAGCCAATGTAAGCGCCGTTTTTATTGAATTGGCTAGTAGATAGTAGCTTCTGTGGCAGATATTGCTGTAGACAGAGTGTAGCAGTAAGAATTCTGTACAGGCTGAATCATAATTTAATTTACTACAAATTATTAAAAAGTACAAACTGGTGTATCATTGAAAGTCAGTTATTCATTATTGACCAACTTCAGGTCTAGTTTACACCATCAACAGTTATAGCCAATATATTTTTCTTTTATAATATCTAGTTTTATATTGTCGTTGTATAAATTAACATTAAATATTAATTATATTAAGTTATTGTAAAGATATTAAAAATAATTTGTGACACAGATCCCATTGGGTTTGCTGTTAATTAAACAAATGTTTTGTCGCATGTGAGCAATTGCCCATTTTGGACGCCATCTTAGCTTCTCCATGATGTCACCAATGTAAACAATGGGTGGAATAGGAAGTGCCCACTCTGGTTGTTTTATATAAATCTATGGGCGAGAGCTAAAGCCCCGAGTGAGCAGACTCTGGTTCCACAAATACAACTCGTGAAAACTCTCATGAACCGAGTTCTGCTTGGCTTCGATTAACAACAAAACAATGCAGGGACATGTGGTCTACTTCCTGTCTATACATGTTCATGGTCCGAACCGTGTAACACTGTATTAATGTTGAAATAAAACTCCTAGCTGCCATCATTTGAGCCCTTTTGTTTAATTATGAAGTAAAAGAACACAACAGGTGATTTAAAGGTTCACAAATTAGCTTTTGCGTGACATTTTTCTGATTGAATTCGTTCTGAAATTAAAGCAGTCCTTTATGGTTTTGACACAGCTCTGACTTCTGCCTCAGAGGTTTGTTTAAAAAAATAAAAAATAAAAAACAACACTACGTTTTGCTCAAAGATAGACATGTAAGATACTTATTATTCCTAACCTTATAGAACCAAACTATTACTTCATCATCTATACCACTATTAGTTCAAATGAAACAATTTCTTCAAGATTTTTCTAAAAACAATAAAAAATAAAAAAATAAAAAAACCTACTGTAACAACTTCTAGATGGTGCGACTTAGCGAAGGTTATATTCTTCTACACAAATGTCCAAAGAAGTCGACTAAAATCTGTTTTAGCCATTTTGGAGATGCCGTAAGTGTTGGACCAGCTAGTTTGCATGTTCTTAAAGTTATTAACAATTATCCTATTTATTTCCTAATATTGGATAGTCATAAATAATTTTTCGGTATTTACCTTTATTAGTTCTAGAACCAAGATTTGGTGTTGGGACCACCTGAGGGTGACACCTGTGTGAGACAAGGACCAAAAATCCCAAATATGTGACTCTTCAAACAAAAGTTACAGTAAAACACTGTAACTGAATCATGAATGTTTTAAAAGGAATCCGTGACTCACTTCGGGGACCAGCAGGGTTCTGTTTGACCCGAGGAAGGAGACGAGGACGTCTGTTTATCTTTGCCTGAGCTCTCTGCTGCTGGAAAACAGAAATGTCACAAGTTTCGTTCAGGTTTCAGCTGTCAGACAACAAAAACAGAGAGAATGTCACTGACTTAAACTGATTTCTACATTCTTCCTGTTGAAATAAAAAATAAATCAATTTTCTTTGAGCTCCTGTTTAGGATTTAACACTTTATGAACCCCGTGCTTCTTCTTGCTGTTCAACAATCTCTTTGTTCCTTCATTTCCTGTTGTCGTTCTTCTGTCTGCCAACTCCCTCACATACACAAACACATTAAACCGTTATAAACTATCTTTCAGCCACTTGAGGGCAGTGAAAAATTGCACTGAAAGAGCTGAGTATTAGTGGTGTGAGGGTGAAGTGAGTAAAGCTGCCATCCTCAAAACAAATCAAGATGCTGAAGCTTGTGGTAAACCTCTGGACTCTGGTTCTACAACTTTCTTACTTTAAACTTGAAGTGTACATACACTTAAAATACACTTTCTCTTTCTCTTCATCTGACACACTATTGAAAGAAATATAGTATATTTACAGGATAATTAAAATTTGATAAATGTGATATTTAGAGAGCAAAACCAATGCTTACGCTACTGATTTTAACTAAGTAAACATTTTCTAGAATATTTTACCCCACATTATTAAACATGAAGATATATCAGAGTATGTGTTGTGGATGGCTCTCAGATACTAGTACACCCATATCACACCATAATAACATACTATACTGTTACCATTATCATACCATACCATATCATACCATACCATAATATCATACCATACCATTACCATTATTATATCATACCATACCATAACCATACAATACCATGCCCTACATTACTATACCACACCATACCATACATACCATAATAACATACCATGCTGTTACCATTATCATACCATACCATAATAACATACAATACCGTTACATTATTATATCATACCATACCATACCATAACCATACATACCATAATAACATACCATACCGATACCATTATCATACCATACCATAACAACATACCATACCGTTACCATTATTATATCTTACCATACCATACTATACCATACCATACCATACCATACCATAACATTACCATACTATACCATACCATACCATACCATACATACCATAACATACCATACTGTTACTGTTATCATACCATACCATACCATACCATAATAACATACCATACCATGCCCTACATTACCATACCATGCCATACATAGCATAATAACATACCATATTGTTATCATTATCATACCATACCATAATAACATACCATGCCCTACATTACCATACCATACCATAATAACATACCATACCGTTACCATTACCATACCATGCCATACAGTACCATACCACACCACACGATAACATATCATACCATAACCATACCATACTATTCCTATAACATATCAACCCATACCATTACCATAACTATACCATACCATACCACACCACCTTATTTATAAAGGACTTAAAAACAGTAACAAGGGGCCACCTAAAGTGCTGTACAATAAAACAAACAATGAACACAAGATAAAACACATAAATAAACCAAGGTAAATGGACTGTATTTATATAGCACCATCTAATCAAGATACATAAAGTGCTTTACAACACAATCTGTACCCTCATTTACCTCCACACACACATTCATGCAGCACTCTACTAGATCTCTACAAAGCTAATCTGAATCTGTAGAGTAATCAGTGCTTTTAGATCACATTCATACACCGATGGGACACATCAAAGGCAATGAGGGGTTCAGTGTCTTGCCCAGGGACACTTCAACATGTGACTGCTGGTGAAATCGAACCCCCCAGCTCTTGCATTGGAGGACAACTGCTCTAACCACTCAGCCACAGCTGCCACAAAAGTTATGAAAGCATTTATTACTGACTCAAGGTTACTTTTGGACAGGATGGGTAGTATACCAAATGTTAGCTCATTCCCTGTAACATTGACTGTTATGGTCATTTTTGTGCTTTTTAAAAGTCATTTGGCTGTGGCAGCCATCTTGAATGTTAAAGTTTGTTACAGCTGTTACAATGTTACAGCTTGAATGTTAATCAGTTCAAGATGTACATCGAATAAGTACTTTGTGCAAGTTTCTTTAAATGTGTCTAGTGGATCATGAGAGATTCTGTAACAGGCAGACCCAGGCAAAGACCTCATTTTAGCTTCTGGTGATGGGTACAGATGTTTTTAAGAGCTCAAATCAGACCCGACAGAGTTAAAAAGCCTGATTTTGACAGTATATACCAGTTGTGTCTTGTAGGCGTTCACACTCTTTGCAGTTATCTGAAAAGGAGACCCTGGTGGCACATCTGAACCCAGGCTCACACTCGCACTTCAGCGGGGTGGTACTCGTGCAGTTCTGAACCACCCTCAGGTGATTTTCTGAGACAGACAAATATAGAGTTTATTCACAGCTGATGATGACTCACATCTGCGTGCACAAAGAGCTCACAGCTCTGAGAGAGCGTGAATCTTTCCGAGGTAAGAAGGACGCAAAGTGTGTCTTACTTGGTGAGCAGTCTCTGAAGCAGAGCTCGCACTGAGGTTCACTGTTCAGCTCCGTCGTGTAACTTCCTACACGGCAGGGTTCGCACACGTTACAAGACTTTGCAAATTTACCTGTCAGAACAGAACAGAAAGAACCAAATCAACAGGATGGAGAAAAGGTACCAGGCCAGCCTACGGGCCTCATGTGCATGATAATTAAGGATGTGGTCATACGCAGCATAACGTTACCGAGCAGCATTCATCATCTTTCTTCATTTTTTTTTAAGTTAAGCAGACAAAAGAAATGAGAATATCCAAAGAAAGTTTGATTTTTGACACTTATTTTAATGCTGATTTGCTCAGTTGTAAAAATAAAATAAAATAAATATAGGCAAGAAGCAGATAGATTGCAATAGATTTAGAAAATAATGAATATTTGTGTATTACTTTACCTGCAGGACATTTTTCACATATCCTGTTACCCTCCTTGTAAGTCCTCTCTATCTGCTGACATTTCAATAAATTACATTATTTTCATGCAGGTCACAGGAATACATTTGATCTACACTTCATGCACGGCACATTATTTTTACAGTCATAAATTAAACCGAATAAGATGAATTGTTTGGGGGTATTTTTTTACCGAGGGAAAGGCGAACAGCAACTGTGCAGGTAACAGCACAGCCAAGAAGTATTGCACAAAACTCATCCTGTTTGGAAGGAAAATATAGAAAGTACACAAAAAAGTATAAATACTTCTCAACTACATCTTTCCTATAAGGTTATAGTTTATAAATATCACTTTCAGAAAGCAGGATATCATCTGTAAAACTGATTTTTAAACATCGTCTTCAATCATAACCAAAGAAAAGACGTTACCTTTGGTGTGATGCTCCTTTTGCTCTGCTTCTTGTTTTGCTAACTTCCTGCAGGAGAGTTTAACCTCCTTCTTTCTCTGTTATCACGCTCAATCTACCCATCCACCGTGTCATTGTTTCCTTACCTGAGTTACTTCATCCTGTCTTTCTCTCTCCTGTGCTCACTCATACTGTGATACCTTCAGCTTCTCACACACAGACAGAGCCGCTGTGTGACTAACGTTCACGTTTCGGCATCAATGTCTCGTCACTTTCCATTCAAACCGTAAGATCGGACAAAAAAAAAATCAAGACAGACAGTTCTATGAACAGAAAGCACAAAAACATGATGAACGTGCAGGTCTTTGTGATAGCAGCAGGTTGTTTTATTGCTCATTTGGCTGAATTTTCAGTGGTTTTTAATGTAGATTTACTCATTTGTCCCAGCCTGAGTTAGAGTACGACTGAATCTAAAAGGGAAATCAAAGTTTAGTTTGCTTAAATTCAAAAGAAATAATTAAAACAGAAATACAGATTAGCGTATCTTAAAATATCATTTAGTTCTGCTGCTTTAAACTCAGTGCTGCTTTTTCTTTCCAGTTATTATCTTTGTGTCCATGTTTTGTTCCCACATAAAGTCCCAGTCCAGTCCTTTTGTCTCAGTCCTGTCCTCTCAAGCCCCACTGGTTGGGACGAATGAGTCTGGTTCTGTTTTAGGCTACTTCCTGTTAAAAGGGGGTCATTCCTCTCTGCTGTCGCTTGCTGCCCATGTGCTTTCTCAGGATGGATTAAACTTAAAATGCAATTTCCTGACAAAACAACATTTTACAGCTAAATCTGATTATATTATATAATAATTTGGCTGACTTGGACAGAATTAATTTTGAACTGAAATGAATTGCATGTATTAGCCAGTGCCAAATGTGAAAAACAACCGTAACTGGCTGCGTCTGTGCATGCGTTGGTTTGTCTGTCAGCAAAATATCTCATTAACCAGCTGACAGATTTGAATAAAGCTTCCAGGAGGTAATCAATGGATGCACATCTATGTCTGATTCAGTTTTGGAGTTAACCAAATTCAAGACGGCTGCCACAGCTGATTGACTTTAAAAGCACAAAAATTGCAAAATCAGTCGATTGAGCTAAGATTTAAAGTGACAGTAGCCAAGAGTCGTCCACAGCTCGTCTTCTGAGCACTAACAGGTTATGTGAGTTGTGACATCACATACAGTTGCACATATTTTCAAGATTTGACCCAAAAGCCAAAATAACATAATTTTCAAAATTATTTTACTTTACAACTTTGGCATGAAAATATGTGACCGGTCACATCGAACCGAGGACCAAGTCACAAAGTGGTATGTTGAGATGGAGGCAGCTATAGTGCATGTACTGAAAAATATATAATTGGATTTTGTCAAGATCTGATGAATGATGGTGAGCTAATGTATAGCTTCCTTGATCTTAAAGAATGTTTTGAAGCACTTTTCTGAGCACTTGCAA
The DNA here is from genome assembly GCF_014905685.2 of Nematolebias whitei. Classification (NCBI taxonomy): domain Eukaryota; kingdom Metazoa; phylum Chordata; class Actinopteri; order Cyprinodontiformes; family Rivulidae; genus Nematolebias; species Nematolebias whitei. The sequence continues at coordinate 15,005,361 of NC_056502.1, forward strand.
CGAGTAATTATGGTTTTGGGCAGAAAAGTCTTAAATTTTAGCTACAGTACATTAGCAAAGTTTTTTTTTTTTCCCAAAAAAACAGCTGGGAACTCCTGACATCCAAAAATGGTTTGAGGTTTTCTCTTTCAAATGACAAATAAATCATTAGAATAAGCGAAGAGGACTCAGACAGATTTTTCCAGTTTTCCCGATTAGCAAAACAAATTGAGCCAAATCTCTGGAACAGCTCATGATATCATGATAAATAGCTAAATGTAGCTTCAAAGGCCAGAATTTTAAAAATGTCCTTCGTACATTTTGACCTAATCTGACTGAATCCCTGATTTGATGTGAATGGTTAAAAATGCAGCACATGGGCAAGCATGATAGCTTTAGAGGTAGCACTGTTGCCTCACACCAAGAAGGTCCTGCGTTCAATCCCAGGGTTGGACCTGAGGTTTGTCTGTGTGGAGTTTGTATGTTCTTCTCATGTTTGCATGGAATGCATGTTAGGCTGCCTTCAGGGCCAGGCCTCCCTTGCAAGAGATCTGTGATCTCAAATAATTTGCCTGGTTAAATAAAGATAAATAAATAAATGCATTTCTTCAAGGAACAATTGACTTTTTCATTTTTGGTCCTATTGGCCTTTCAGTAAGCCTTCAGCTGTAAATTGTTCATGACAAGGACATGAAGAATATCCAATCTAAAACACAATCAAATTTGACTTTAGCCTGAGATGCCCCTACAGTCACTGACACACCAATCTGGTGCAGTCAGAGCAGCTAAAAACTCATGAAACATTAGTGAAGTTATATTTATCTCTCCTGCAGTTGTCATCAATATTTCCTGTTCTTTAGCTCTTAGTGTGTGAATCATTCTTGAATCTACAACACAAATGCACGCTTATGTTTGTACCAGAACATTTAGAGATGAAAATCTGGGATTTTGTTAATGATCAAAGACGCTGCTGACTTTTAAAAGAGTTTTTCTGTAACTGTGTTCTCTTTAAATTCATTTTTGAGCGTGCAGACCCTTACGTATCAATGCAGTTGTCGAGCTTTACATAATAATTAATAAAAGTCACATCGTTGTTGCTCAAGTTGTTTCTTTTATTCGATCTGTCTCTCATTACATGTTACATACTGTAGATCTGCAGGGAAGCTTTTAAGCTTAAATTACTTTATCTTGACACAAAGTCACACACTTGAAGTTCCAGATACGAAATCAGGATTATTGTCAAATTGTTGCAAGACACAATTTTTTATTAAACATGATGCAATGTTTTTTCCTTTATTAATAAAAAAGCATTTTATTTGCCACAAATTTAAAGTCTAAACGGTTTCATCAGAATTTTTTTGTGTCTTGTTGAAAGTTTCTTATTTCAGGTGTGTGACTGTTAACGGTCTTCTTTTGCAGTCTTTAAACACAAGTATATTTTCAAAGCTATATTTCAATATCATCTCAATGCCATCATACAGTCATTTTGCTAAAGCATTGATATTTCAGATTCATTTTCCTAGTTATTTTTAAACAGACTTTACACGGCAGCCACGCACACTCATAAAGAAACATCACCAAAGGGGGAGAGAAAAAAAAAAACCTCCACCGTTATCGTTTTTTAGGCGACCACATTTAAAAGACGGATCCGTCAGAAATGTCAGCTTGTAACTGCTGGAAACTAAGCTGTAATTTTCTGTTTCCTTCTCCGTAACGTTGCTCATCTGTCTCGGGAAAAGTCCTATTAAAAACACTCACACTGGCACATGCATACGAAGAAACTCCCTCAGATCACGCAACTAAAATGATGTAAAAAGAAAATTTCCTTCATGTCTCACAACAAATTCGGTTCAAACAGCAAAATAAATTAATTTAAAACCCTCTCAAAGCAGCTGATTCCAATAATGTCAGATGCACGAGCAGAAATCCGTCTTCTCGATTTTTACTGAAACCAAGGGCTGAAGTGTGAAATATGTCACCTTTTTACTGAAGATATTAAAAGCAGGACTACACGTGAAAGCAGTGCATACACTTTGCCAGTATGTTGTTTTTGTCCTGCTGCCGTGTTATAAAGCTGTGATAAAATGTGCCCGGAAACAAAAATTAAATGAGTTACACGTTCACTTGAAACATGTCAAAGAGGAAAATACATACAGCTCAACATCTTGTTTTACAAGTTACTGCTGATTGTTTCATACGATTCATACAGTTTGACTTCCTTCCTATGAGCAAACACTCAAAAATAGTTATTTACATCAAGCACCTTGGGGAAACAGCGTCCGCTATTATAGTTAGTCTTTTTTTCTGCTGCGTCACAATCGGTTTTATTTTGGCACTCAGTGGCTACCACCTATTTTATTACATTTCTTTTAAATTGCTATCCTTAAAGAGGCTCTGCTCAACCATGCAGCTCTGCTTACACAACTAGTAAGCTGCAATAAAACTAGTTATTCGCAGCTCAAACAAGACACGTCGGTGTCAGGGAAGTTAGGTATACGGTTCAGTTTTCAACATGGACTCCAGACGAGCTTCAAGAGCAGAATCATCACTGCAGCATTCAGACTTCATGGCTAGAATTTGTTGTTTATCTGCTGATCTTACAGCAGGATCTGTTCCAGCTGTTCACACAGAAAATGTTGCGAAAATCACAATAAAGCTGGTCGATCTTTACCGTTTTGCTGCTAAAGCGACGTTTTCTGTTGGACCTTACCTCCAAGAGAGCAATGCAAACAATAGTTCAGATGTGAAAAAGTTACGAGTGATTAGCATCCTACCTGTTCTAGTTTCTTGAATGAACTCAGTTTGGAGAAAGAGTTGATTTCTGACAGGATTGACAAGACACCAGTTAGACTGAGCAAAGACCAAAGAGGATTGCTGTCGTCTTAAAACAACTCCAGTTTCAAAGTAGGTCAATTTTATTTATATAGCGCCTTTCAAGATGAAAAGCACAAGATGCTGAATCACATAAAAACTACAAAGATTTAAAAAAAAGGTAAAATAAGAATTAAAGTGATATAAGCTAAGCTTAAGTCGGTGTTGACCCGATCTGACCTTTTAAAAAATAGTCCATGCCTTCGTTACAACCCGACTGAACTGCTGTAACGCGCTCTGTTGGGGTCAGTCAGGTTTCCCTTTCACGTCTCCAGCTCGTCCAAAATGCTGCTGCTCGGCTCTTAAAAAGGAAGTCGTAGGTTTGATCATATCTCACCAGTTTTGTCCTCCCTTCCCTGGCACCCTGTACGTATCAGAATTGATTTTTAAATTATCCTGCTAACCTTTAAGTGCATAAATGGCCTTGCACCCTCAAGTCTCTCTGAGCTACTTCAACCATATGTTCCTTCTCAGGTGCTGAGATCATCGGATCAGCTGCTTTTGGCTGTTCCAAAACCCAGGTTGAAGCTCAGAGGAGATCGGGCTTTTACAGTCGTGAGCCCTAAACTTTGAAACAATCTGCCCCACAGGCCACTTCACTTCCTGTTTATAAATCTCTTTAAAAAAAACACACCTGTTTTCTCTGGCTATTAACATAGTGTGATTTGATTTAATATTTTATTGTTCTGTGTTTTTATGTTTTTCTTTTGATGTTTTTTATTAATTTTTGTTTTATTTATATATATATATATACCTATATTTAATTATATATCCTGCTTGTGGTGTGTTTCTCTATCTGCTTACATTCATACTGTTATCAAAC
>NC_056502.1:15009433-15026489 GCF_014905685.2 Nematolebias whitei
ATTGTCAAGCACTTTGGAAAAAGCTACTGTTTTAAGTTGACTTGACTTGATATACAGTAATGGGCTGCAGTAAAAAAAAAAAAAGCTGATATAAAAAAAAGCTAATCAAACATCTGCCTAATTCATATTTCCTTAAATAAATCTGTATTTGAGAGGGAAAAGAGCCCCTGAGTGTCCAGGCAACGACTCCAAAGGTGCTGTTTCCTGCAGTTTTTAGTCTTGATTTAGATTAAACGTCCCTGATCAGTGGACCTCAGAGTTCTGGTGGTGAGATAAAAGATCAGGAATGTATGAAGGACCAGAACCTTGAACTGAAAGGAAGTCAATGCAAAGTGATCAGCAAAGGTGGAGACCTTTCAGTCAGAAGCTGAGCAGCTGCATTTTGTCGAGCTGCAGACGATTCAAGGAAGTTTTCCTCAGACAAGGAAAACTGGAAGAGCAGTCGTCTACGTAGAACGAAACAAAAGAAAGATTTCATGGCGGTTCATGCAGGCGTTAGTTTATAAAGCTGTACACCTCTGGCAACTTCCCATTACATAGTTATTTACATATGCAAGTATAAATGGTGGCAGCGGCAGCTAGCTGTAGCACTTCTGGAATCTCATTAAAATTGAGAATACCAGTGTCATGCAAAACTGACAGAGGTATAAAAGTTTATTTTAAAAAGTATTTGTTTGAATCGCTATGAAATGTTTTTAAACTGGAGTTGGTTTAAGGAGAAAGCGTTCAACTGGGACTAGCCTTTAGCTCATCAATCCAAACTGAGGCAAAGCTCTGTCTACCATGGGTAACAGGTGTTTGTTCATACAGTAGTCCCTCGTTATTTTGCGTATCGACTTTTCCGGACTTGCTCTTTCGTGGTTTTTCCAAAGTACAGTACTGTAAAATTGTTCACAACAAAATAAATCAATAAATAATTTTTTTTAATGTGCCGCCATTTTGTAGTTTTCTCTCAATAAGCCTATACTGTATTGCCAGTATAGACTACATTACCCAGAAGGCAACAGTGCACAAAGTTGCTTTCTGCTGAAATGGAGGGAAAGTTTTGTTCGGATCTGAAAAAGTTCAGTCCTTCATAATGACTTTGGTGCTCAGTGATGCAGAGAGTCGATCAGAACTGGACCAGAACCAAACCAAAGCTAGGTAGGTCTGCCAAAACTGAGCCGGACCAGAACTGAGCCGGACCAGAACAGAGCTGCTGTGTTCTGCAGAGCTGGTGAGTAAAAACTTTTCACTCACCTTTCACACTTCAATACCTTGGTATCTTATTAATACACTCTTGCTAAATAAACTTTTGCTTTAGTTTAGTTGATTTAAATTTATTAGTTGACTGAACTGTTTTGGTTTGTTTCAACTCAAAAATCTGTCATTTCTACTTCGCGGTTTTTCAATTATTGCCCGGGGGGGGGGGGTGTAACGTATCCCCCGTGATAAATGAGGGACTACTGTATATCCATGAAACCACACTTCAAAAAGATCTGAACCTTATCATTTTAAAAATTTAATTGAAAAATATCTCATTATTGGACACATCTTTTTTTTAAAGTTGTCCTTATAAAATAATGGTCAAATCATTCCTGGTCATTTTTAAATGGCGTGTTGTAAACGAATATTTTCACATATAAAACTTATTTTACCTGGCATGTGCACAAACGAAATAGATCTGAGTAAAGAATCAAGGCTGGATTTCTCTGTGAGCAAAGCTTGCTTCTTTTCTCTCTCTTTAACATGCAACTTACAGCATCGCTGCAAGTTAATGCATTGCACCTGCGCCGCGAACGAGAACTGTTTAACTTGAACAGGTGGGCAGTCAGGAAATGAGGTGATTCACAGCTTTTCAATAAGGTTGGGCAAAGCTGTCACAGTTCTCAGCATCAAAGCACAAAACACTGGCATGGGGGAGGAGGCAGGTTGTTTTTGTAGATTTTTTTTGTTTATCTCTCCATAAAATATGTTAAATAAAACCAATATGGTTATAAATCAGACTAAATGTGGAGTTTTGAAGCAAACCAAGCATGCAGCTACAAGGCAAAGTGGATATGAAATTATTTGTGGACATTATTTTTAAAATTTAAAGTTATAGTCAAAACAAAAGCCCTGATTGTACATTTACAGATCACCGTTTTTTTGGTAACAGATGAAAAAAAAACAAAAAAACATGAGAAATTACCTTTACAGTGATTCTAGTGATCTTACAGCAGATTACAGAGATGCTCGTATTATTCTAAAATGTCTGGTGTATTATAAATTATTATGTTTGCCTGTTGCCTTGCTGCTTAGAGTCAGTAAATTTTCACATTCTCATCCCATTACTAAATGTTTATCTTCCTCCCAGACTGATTTGCACGAACACCACAACCATTGACTCGACTCTGTGAATAAATATGTAAACATGGATTAGCTGTAGTTATGGAAGTGTATATTGCGTTGAACTGTAGTTGAATGCAGCAGACATCACTTGATTGCAGCCTCTTTTTAGTGGCTGGATGACGAAGTGTCAAGATCTCCCGGAGCTTGAGGAGGAAGATGGAGAAGAAGAAGACCTGTCCGTTTCTCTCTGGTCGCTCTCGTCTGCAGACCCGGGTGCTGAAGGGTTACTGACGGGAACAGAAATGAAAAAATATGAAGGAAAATGCGACTTGTTCCTCATCCTCTTTTAATGTGATGTTAAGAAACTTTTAGCGTTCAGCTTTTGAATTACAGAAAGACAACAAATTATTTTATACATGTACTTGATAATAAAAATAATACATTTTATTTAAAAGCACCTTTCCGGACAGTCAGGGACACTGAACAGCTAAAAACCAACATACAGCCGAATGAATATACAAGAATATAACAATACATCAAATCAACAGCATGACTCTCTGCTAAAAGCAATAGCAGATGTATTTTTTGTTACAGTGACATCATTCAAGTTTTTAACAAATACATTTTGGGACTTTTTAAGTCTTGATGGAGAATAAACGTAGACCTGCAAGGAACAGTCAAAGGGTCTTTAAAACACTGTTCTTTATATTTAAGCATTTTAATTTATATTTTTAACCGAATTGGTTCAATAAAAGATCAATCCAAACAGCACTTATCTTTCTGCATCATATATAAACGGTCCAATCTGTGTTTTCTGAATGTTTTTGTAACGGTTTGTGTTATTTTTGTTACATTGGTTCATTGTTTTATCCCCTTGTGTTCAGTTTTTGTTCCTCTGAACCATCAACCACTTCTCCCAGTTAGTACTTTCCCAGCCAGCCTGTGACACCCATCTACACCCATCTCCAGTTTCTCCTGCCACAGCTGCAGCCACTTCTCTCATCAGCTCCATCTTTTAGTTCTTCAGCTTCTCCTCACTCACCAGGTGGGCATTGTTGGATTCTGTGCCACCTCTGATTTTTCCCTGCGCCTCCTTGTATCTTTTCTTGAGTTCTGTAAGTTTGGCAGCCACGACAGCTCGTTGTTTCTTTAAATTAAGTTTTATTCTATTTTTCTTTCTTTCTTTTACTCTTTGTGCCAGTTTGCATTTTGGGGCCCAACCTCCTTAAAAGAATGACACTCGTACACGCAGAGGAAATGTTATCAAATTGTTTTCAAATTAAACAAACTCTAACCCTAAATCTTAACTGGGTTTAGTTACTGTAAGCAGAATGCTGATGTAGATCCAATAATGCTCAGTCCAGATGACCTGACTGGGCATTATTGGATTTGGTACCTGGATGATTGAGCATGAACTTTGCTATTGATGTAGATTCTCAGTCAAATTTTTACTACATAGTAATCCCGAAACAAGCAAAACGGAACTTCTTCTTTTATTCATGATGTTTTACTTCTCATCCAAGGAACTTTTTCAATTCAACACTGACATGTGTGGTGTTTTTAGCTACGAGAAAACGTTTTATACTGACAAAATTTAATTCAGTCTTTGACAGCATTCTTCCGAGACCTTTCAGCAAAGGTCAGCACACAGGTGACCAGTAAACGGTGCACATTTCAGTGACGAAGACTTTTCTACGACGGAGCTTTTGGGTCATGCTAAGAAAAAAAAAATTTTTTGAAGTCATATAATTACGAGAATAAAGTCGAATAAAGTCTTAATATTACAAGAATAAAGTCGCGTGAGACTTTTTTTTTGTTTTTTGCAGCTCTCGTGTTGTTTTTTTTCACGAGTCGAATCCACAACGCGACCTGTCAATCAATCCAGTAGGCGTGTCAGCAAATGACCCATTCAAAGCCAATCAGAGTGTACCACCTTACTGTAAGCAGGTTCGAAGTCCTGACACTGATAATAATCTGATGCTGATGTGCTAACAGATTAACTATCTCCTTATTTGTAGAACCAATACCAAAGTATAACTTAACAAGATGCTCAACATTTTTCATTTTACCAGTTAAAATGCAGTAAACTCTGCTTTATCGTGTCAAGAGTTCGGATAATTTTACGACTCATTTAGCTTCAGATTGGTCATATGCTGACACGCCACTTGGATTGATTGACAGGTCGGTTTGTGGATCCGACTCGTGAAAAAAACAAACAAACACAGGAGCTGAAAAAAAAAAGTTTTGTACGACTTTATTCTTGTAATGTTAAGACTTTATTCAACTTTATTCTCGCAATTTAATGTCTTTTAAATTTTTTCTTTTTTGTCTTAGCGTGGCCCTAAAGCTCCGTCGTACTATTCACCATTTTTTGTGTGAAAATCGAAACATCCTAGATGTACTTTCTTCTCCAAATCTCTCTAAACAGAGTATAAAAAAGTCAAAGACCTGTTGACTTAAGCACAACTAACATGATCTGTGAAACGCTGTGTTACAACAAAGTTAGCAAACTGTGTGTGTGTGCGTGTGTACCCGTTGTCTCCGCTCTGTGTGATGAGCCTCCTGCAGGTCTCCATCTGAACATCCAGGCCTCTCTTCATCGAGCACATCTCCATGTACTCGTGCAGGTGTCTGTTCATGTCACTCTTGGCTGTGGCCAGCTCCAGCTGCAAACATATTCCAGATGTTTCAATCCACACAAATCACACGCAGTTGATTACAGTTTATCTTCTTTCTTTAATTCTATAGCACCTTCCAACAATGCCTTGCATTGACCAAGGTGCTTTACAAGGTAAAACAAGATTAAAAACAGGACACAATAAATCAGTGTTGCTTTGCCTCCATTAAAACTCGTTTATTAGCACAACTTGACATCATTTCAGGAGAGCTTTTACACATTTGGGAGCATAAAAGAAACTCAGTTGCTCCCAAATGAGCTCAATTTGAGGCTTAAATCAAAACAAAAAAACTACATTTAACTTATTGCAGAGTCACTGTGTTGGTCATATAATCATCTTTCATGCATAGACAAGCATAAAAAAATTAAAATCTGTGTATGAACAATTAAATGACAGAGGACTAGAAACACAATATGAACAGATATTTTGTTTAATTAAAACAAGAAACTTAAAAAACTGAGCATCTGACCTCAATCTGGTCAATAGTCTCTTGATATTCCTTTTCCCGGGATTTGAACAAACATTCAGTGTCACTAATCACCTTCTCCAGACAGTCCTCCTGAAAGCACAAAGCAGAGATGCTTTTGGAGCATGTAATGTTTGATGAACTGTAGTAAATCTTAGCGGTGAATAAAAAAAAGTGCTCTCCAAGGGACAGTCGGACACCAGAACCTGATCTATCCAACCACAGCTTGTCTGACACTGTCAGCTTAGATTTCAGAGACTAATGCAGCCGTTCCCTTCAAAAAGGACAACAGACTGTAGAAAGCAGCAGCAGACAGTGAATGAATGGATGGATGCATTCATAGGAAACAAACAAAATGTCACTGGAGTCAGTTTACAGTCAGGAAATGTTCCCACTGCAGACAGAAGCTACTGAATAAGACACAAAAACAGTCAGCGAGACAGGAAAAACACCAAAGAATTATTTTTGTTTTAAATGTCGAGCAAAACCCTTGTGAGGCGAGGCAAATGTAGTCAGGAAGATGTTCATACAGACAGTGGTCATATTTATGTCCCCCCCACACACACACTGTCATTCACAATAAATCTGAAGGGCTGTTTTGATCAATTAATGGCAGTATAAGACTGACTGAACCTTTTCAATGAAATGACCTCCATTTTGTCACCTCCAACAAGAGTACCACATGCGACACGTTATACGCCCATTGACAAACAACAGCAATCTATAGCAATGGCCCAGACAAGCAAAGAATTTGTAAAACATTTGACCTTGATCTGTGACCTTGACCATAAAGCTGGGGTGGTGAAAAGATTATGCGACACTAGGCCTGTCACAATAACAAATTTTGCTGGGCGATTAATTGTCTCAGAATTTATTGCGATAAACGATAATATTGTTTGGAATTTAACAATAATTAGTAATTGTCAAATTTAAGAAGAAATGTTGGTTAATTTGTTTTGAAGTAGTACATTTTTATTACCACCGGATGGCAGTAAAAGACTGATTGAACTGAAGGATGAATAGTGAGGGAGCAAGCATCCTTTAAGAAAAATGGGAAGGAGGCCCCTTGACATGACATGGGCTGTCTCTCGTTCCTGTTTATCGGTTCTCAAAAGGACGGACTCTCAGTGTGCTTTGAGCTCTTTAGCATAGCATTTTTCAAACAAAGCTTTTAATAAAAAATCAGTAAACAAGTTCTCAGCTTCTTTTTGCCAAGAGAAACAACTTTTTACACAAAGGCACAGGTTTCAAACATGAATTTTGGAGCGTCGACAAGACGGAGGTCTTTTCCTGAGGTCGGCCTGTTAGCTTAGCTCGTAGCTTAGCTGCTTTTAATGATCCAAAAACACGATTTTGGACAGTTAAAACAGATTTTAAAGAGAAAAGAGAAAGGGAGGGGTCAGTGAAGAGCACCGGAGTTGAGCCTTTTGTCATCCAGTGTCTTCAATATGAGAGAGACACGAAGAAACAATAAAGGCGATAAATGAAAATGAGGTTGATAATTTTAATTTATCATGCGATTAATTTATTTATTGTTTATCGCAACAGGCCTTTGTGACACATCGTGTGGCGATGATGCATATGTGTATCAGACTGCATTAAATTTTCTTGAGCAGATCAGATGTTATGGCCTGGACACGCAAAGACCTTGTATAGCACTTGACCTTGATTTGTGACCTTGAACCAAATATTACTAGATGCTACCGATACATTTGTTATGTTTAAAGTTGTTTTCTAAACATGTTGAAGTAGTAGAGAACGTTTTATGTACAGGCAAGTTTCCCCTAGATCAGAGATACGTTGATGGGGCTCATGGTGTTGCCCGCCTGCTAGCTTAGCACTATGTTGCTGCCGGTTTTTATAGATGGGGGGGGGGGGGGGGTGGTAGCGGAGTTGTATATCAGTAGAATTTTTGCTAGCACGTTTGTATTGCGCCCTGTGCTACATCAATACTGACAGTCACTGATGGTGGGGTGAGGGTAGTCCGGCAGACAGGGTGCTCGGATCTGTTGATGGGGCGGGGCGCCCCACTTGTGTAATGGTAGGGGAAACACTGGGTAATTATATTATTCTATCGTTTTTTTTTGTCTTAATGTTTTGAGATTCAGTCTTTGCAAATAATTAATAATAATAACTTCATGATTATAAAAAAGTCAGGAAAATAAACTGTTCTACAAATCACAAGTCTGAGTTGCTGGTGAAGATTCTCAGTCATCCAGGACATGATGAATTCAAAAAGCGTTCAATACAAAAACAACTGGACAAGTCTGAGTTACTTTGGTATTATCATACTGAGCTATAAACTCTAGCTATGTTTACATGCACAGAATTCTCTGACCAGATTGAAATGTGTTCTGTTTGAATAATTCAAATGTATTGTTTACATGGGCACAATCTGTTCATGATGAGCGTTTACATGCAGTGGGCTTTGTTCTGAACAGCAGTACTGACATGCGCAGAGTGGTAAACTCTCCTTAAAAAAACCACCGAAGAAGAAGTTCTACTTCCGGGTGAATGTAAACAAACCTGAGCACCCAAAATGGACCCGCGACAGGTTTTAATGATGGTGGAGACGTTATTGCACTCCCTGACTGAGCTACAGGTAATAGAAATCATTTTGAGCTCTTTCAAAGTTTCTAGTAGAAATGTTGTGTCGCTCACCGACCAGTTTTACTTCCCTGACATGCTAATATTATTAGCGTTAGCCAGGCGGAAATGGCAAAGTTGCACATGCGCAGTCAGGTCAGTTTTTCACCATCAGATAAAAACGAACAGATCAAGCATTTACATGCGCACCTATCGGGTTTCGGATCGGCGTAAACCACCCGTTTCGTTCTGATCACAAATTATAACGGATCGCGCCGAATACACAAAAAATAACCCGAACGGAGCGTTTACATGACACACTTTTATTCCGACCGGCCATTTGATCCGGTTACTTATGTCCATGTAAACATACCCACTGAGTAACCTCCATCCACAGCTTACCTCTCCTGGTGGGTGGGTGGGATCTGGAGGCAGAGTGCATCCTGGGAAGTCCTCCCAAAGAAGCAGCGTCTCTTCAGTCTCCTCCCAGGCTAGACTGTCGCAGTCGTCCTCAAACTCACATTCCCGCCTGCAATGAGAATAAAACACACACCTATAAGTGCGTGTGCCTGAAGTCATCCCTAAAGGCAGGACGTTTGGCAGATGGAGCGCTCACAGCTGGGTCAGCATCCTCTGCATCTCCTCATTGATCTGATTGGCCGAGGAGCCATAGCGCTCCTCTTCTTTAACACCGCCTGCATCACTTTCAGAGGTGCTGACGGTTTCATCACACTCGCTCCCGTTAAAAGACAGAGGGGTTTGTTTGCGCCGGAGACTCAGAGATGACTGGTTGTTTGGAACCTGCACAGAAAGGTTAAGTTCACAAGATCAGACGAACATAATCAACACCTACTACAGGAAAACCTGTAAACCTTTTAATCTGGTACCTGGTACATCTGGATCACATCCTCACAGTTTCTCTGCTGGGCTACGTCACACAGGCGGGCGGTGATGTCGATCCTGCGGCAGATGTCCATGTCCACTTTCATGGCTTTCTCCTGGATTTTACTGTCCAAATCGGACAAATTCTTCAGAAGACAAAAGCAGAAACAAAAACTAAATACAGGATCTGTATATTCTAAAATCTTGAAGGTCAAGGTCCTTTGTCATTCACATCACATGTGTTGCATGAGGTGGAACGAAAATATGTACACAGGGTCCCAGTTACATCCAACAATAGCAAAAATATAAAGTGTAAAAAGGAACAGTGAATAAGGATCTAAAATATCAACTAAGAAATACGCTAAACAAACACCAAACAGTACACTAAAAGGTCTAAGATATACACTAGACACTAATAGTGCAAAACAAAACACCGAACAACAGCAGCACAAACTTGAGTCTTTGTGGGTGGATGAGTACGAATGAATGAATGAATACAGTAGCATGAAATAATAAGCAGCATGAGATCAGCAGCATGGATAATCAGCAGCACATGTCAACAATCAAAGTTGCTTTACAGTGTATAAGATTTGCATTACATCTTAAATCCACTTTGTGGTATTCCAATACAGAGAACAGAAAAAAAAAGAAGAAGAAAAAAAACAACTAGCAGAAAAATAATAGTTTGGAGGAGAAAAACCAGTTTTGTTTTTTTTAAGAATCAATAAAATTAATGTGTGAATTATCGAATACTCGTTGCTTATTTGTCAATAATAATTCAAAAAGTGGATTAAAAGTTTTAGTAGAAAGGGACATCAATTAGAAAAATAAGAATTAAAGGCCAAATTCATTCTCTTATTCCTTATGAGAATAAAAACCACCCGCTACCTTTCATGTACGAGTTTTAAATAAAGACCGTCATGCACAGTTTTCGATGATACGGCGAGATGTCACACACGGTGTGTTCTGAATGACTCAGCTGTAGCCATATTTGAGTTAGCTAGTCTTAAACTGGATTAACTCCTAACATTAATCAAGCATTACTTTTTGAGTTCCATTAAAATCTGTCGTGTTTCATTAAATATTTTGCTTACAGACAAAGGTGACGCCAACAAAATTGTTAGACAAAGCTCTAGCACAATGGTTAGAACTTAAAGTATGTGCTGTGAATGACTCAGCCACACACTATTTTACCACAATATCTGTAAAACTGAAAGAATCAGCCATTTTTGTGTTCTTTAAAGTGAGTTGGCTGTGGCGGCCATTTTGAATTGGCTGAAAAAGTTTATCAGCTGTAGCTGTAGATCCAGTGGTCCATCCCTGAAAGTTTCATTACGATCCATTCAGTGCTTTATGGGATATTTTGCTAACAGACAGTTGACTGCAAATATTTGATGGCAATTTTACAACAAGCATTTTGTGCAGTCTGTTTGTGCTTAGATGATCCACTGTGGATCCGTTTAAGCTACTACCACACTAAACTTTATGTCAATATCTACAAAATTGACTGAGGTGTAGGAATTTTCGTGTATACTAAGGTAAGTTTACGGAGGCAGCCATATTGAATCGGGTTGACGCCAAAGCTTAATGGGTTGTAGATGCCTCTCCCAATTAATCTCTGCAAGTTTCATTAAAGTTTCTCCACTGGTGCATCACAAATTTTGCTAACAGACATGCACACACACAGACTCCCAGCACAGTATTTCTATTGAAAAATGAACATTATGATCCATGTGTTTAAAAGCAGCTAATTCTCATCAGCCATGAGTGCGTGTGTTCAGTGCACGATGGTTTGAGCAGTGTTTGCTCACATTGCTCATGAGGCCTTTGAAGAGGACCAGCTCCGCCTTCAGCTGCTGCACCCTGAGCGCCAGCTCGTCCTGACAGCCTTCGCTCTCCTGCAGGTCCTGCACAGACGACAAGCAGCCAGAAAAAAACACCTGTGAAACGCTCAAACCCCACAAAGATGTCCGTCTGCTGAAGACGTTTTAATGTTCTCTGCTTCCTGCTGATCTGTTCGAGCATCTTGCCACCCTGAGGTCTTTTCATAGCTGTGGTTTCTGTCGTCTGCTTTTACCAGACGATGTGGCGCAGCCACCTGAATGAGGTCAGGTAAAGATTCCTGGCAGTGCTACATGCAAACTTTTTATGAAAAGCTTTCACACGTATGCACATACAGGAAATTAGAAAAAACAAGTGTATAAGAACACACACAGCTGAAGGAAGTGCATATATGGCAGTTTGATGATCTGTGATAAGCATGCAGGCTGCATTTAACAGATTAAATTCAGTTTATTTATATAGCGCCAAGTCACAACAGAAGTCATCTCAGGGCACAAGTTAGCTCCATCTTATATTACAGATCTTATTGTTCCATATTTTCCTAACAGAGCACTTTGCGCTCAGGCTGCAGGTTTACTTGGGGCTCCTAGAGTTACAGATATGATCTCTCCCCAGTTAAGACTCTGGCAGCAGCATTTTGGATCAACTGAAGACGTTTTAAAGAAGTATTTGGACACCCAGATAATAAACCATTGCAATAGTCCAGTCTAGACGTGACAAATGCATGGACCAGTTTTTCTGCATCATTTTTAGATAAGATGTTTCTAATTTTAGAGATGTTACGCAGGTGGAAGAAGGCGGTTCTAGTAATGTTTTTAATGTGGGGGATAAAAGACATGTCCTGATCAAAAATAACACCAAGATTTTTAAGATTAGAACTGGAGACCAGATTAATGCCATCCAACGAAAATGAAAGACCGAAAAATTTATAACTAAGATGCTCAGGTCCAGAAACCGCACATCTTGTCTGAGTTTAAAAGCAGAAAATTTAGCGTCATCCAGATTTTTATGTCTTTAAGACATGTTTGTGGTCTAAGCAGCTGATTGGATTCACTGGGTTTCATGGACAAATATAACTGTGTATCATCAGTATCCCGTGCTATTTAATATCTTTACCTAATGGAGCATATATAAGGTAAAGAGTATTTGTCCAAGCACTGAACCCTGAGGAACTCCATGACTAACTTTGGTGTATGATGAAAATTCATTATTTACATTTACAAATTGGAATCAATCAGATAAATATGATTTAAACCAATTTAGAGCTGTTCCTGTAATCCCAGTATCATATTCAAGTCTTTGTAGAATATTAAGATCAACTGTATCAAATGCAGCACTGATCAACAGAATATTTCTGTGAAATTCTCATGCTTTAATAAAAACAAACCAAATTATTTAACTAGTGGAAGTTTGGTGGAGGTGACGATAAAAACAGCTACAGCTCTTATAAATCCGCACATTATTTTTTCAATCAGAGCCACATGGATCATAAAGGATCTTATCAAACAGCTGAAGTATAATCTGTATTATCGCATTACTATAACAAAACTTCATACCAAAATGCTTTCATTTAAATTTTGTGATTTTGCCTTTTCTGCCTAAAATATCAGTAAAAGCAAAATCAGAATATTTCATAATATTACCTCTTGTAGGTCTACAATCTTCTGCTGCAGATCCGTCCTCATCGTGTATTCTTCCTCCCATCTAAAAGAAACACAGATCAGTGTAAGTTTTTGATCGAACGCAAAGAACAAACAGGACTTTAAAAGTCTCTCATTGGAGAGTAATCATTAGATGTAACCATAACTCTCAGTTTTGTGGTAAGAGCTGAGAGTCATCCCTAACACATACTCTGAGCACTGTGACAAGGTTAGACCGAAACACCCGCTACACTTCATCATTTCTCATCATCAGACAATTTTAGCTTTAAGGAAATGAAATTAACATTTTTTTTAAATACTTAAATTATATTAGGTGTGCAGTGGAGAGCGTCCTGTGCTCCAGCATCAACGTGTGGCATGGAGGCTGCACAGCCGGAAAGAAAAAAGCTCTGCAGAGAGTGGTGAAGGCTGCACAGAAGTCTGTTGGAGTCAGCCTCTC
This sequence comes from Nematolebias whitei, assembly GCF_014905685.2. Taxonomy (NCBI): domain Eukaryota; kingdom Metazoa; phylum Chordata; class Actinopteri; order Cyprinodontiformes; family Rivulidae; genus Nematolebias; species Nematolebias whitei. The sequence continues at coordinate 15,022,298 of NC_056502.1, forward strand.
CACCATCACCAACATCTAGACCTCCAGATGCAGGAAGAGGGCCACCTGCATCATGAAGGACCCCACTCACCCAGCACACACACTTTTTGCCCCACTCCCCTCAGGAAGGAGGTTGAGGAGCATTAAATGTAGAACTACTAGACTGAGGAACAGCTTCTACCCTGAAGCAGTTAGACTCCTAAATCCCTCACCAGGAAAATCACTGTAATGCCACTTTAATTAGATATTTGACACTTTACCTGTGCTGCTGATTATGCTGCTGATTTCTTGCCTTTAAGCTGCTGTATTCAAACCAGTCTGCTCACTACAGACTCATGTTCAGGCTGCTGTTTAATACACCTTATTGTATTATTGTTGTTTAGTGTGTATCTTAGATCCTTCTATATTGTTTCTTTTTTTAAATACTTTACATTTTTGCTATTTTTGGTGTAACTGAGACCTTGAGTACACAATTTCGTTCCACCTCATGTTCCACATGTGATGCGAATGACAATAAACATTAAACCTTGATATCATTTTTAATAATACTAACTTTGCTTTGCAGCTTTAACAAACTACATCTATGTCGTCTTCTGGCGACATCAAACTAAAAACGTTAAACTCACTTTACATTAATTCAACCTGCAAAACGCTCAACAAGTGAAAACATGCACCGTTAAAACAGAAACATAAAGATATGGATGAGTTAAAGTTTCCGGAGTTAAATGGGAAACGTGTGAAAGCAGCAGCTGCTTCCTGACTTGGTGGTCATTTGTACGCTCCTGTGATGCAGCTGCTCATATGACACCCCCCCACCCCCCACCCCCCCCCCCCCCAAAAAAAAAAAAAGATTGAACAGCCAAAGCAGAGGCCGTGCAACTTCATGTGTCACGGGGAGAAGTCCATGCGCTGCAATCTGCTAAAACGCTGCAGAATGCTGAGCCCCTCAGGGAACAGTAAATCTGAAAGAAACTGAGTCATGAAGCAGTGTGTGTGTGTGTGTGGGGGGGGGGGGGGTGCTTTTTTGATCAGTGAAGGGCACAAGTCTAGAAGTGCTTCCTCCTGCAAGCCGAGACACCCCCCCAACCACCAACACCACCCCCACCTCCCCTTTCAGCAGTCACAGTTTGCAGTGCATGCTGCATTGCAGATGCAGTGGGGAGAGAAGAGAGAGGGCGACGCTGCGCAATGGAAGAAATGTGGGCAAAGGAGAGGACGTGGGGAAGGGAAGAGGGGGGCTTTGTCAGGTTTACTCAAGGGGGTGGGGGGCACCGACGGAAAGGGGGTAAAGGTGGGAAAAAGGAAGACGGAAAAGTTGTTCTTGAATTAAAAAGGATTGACCGCATGTCTCCCACCACCCTGCATGCCAAGGTTTTGAACAGTGTGATCATGTGCTCTGTTAGAGCTCACAGCACGTAAAGGAGTCTCAGCTACTACCTCATCAAGTTTTGTTCAAATATCTGTAAAACTGAATACGCTATGGGCTGCACGGTGGTGCAACTTGTAAAGCTGCTGCCTCTCAGCGAGCAGGTCCTTGGTTCAAATCCCAGTCATGGGGCCTTTCTGGGTGGAGTTTGCATGTTCTCTCCGTGCATGCGTGGGTTTTCTCCAGGTATTCCGGTTTCCTCCCACAGACCAAAAACATGCATGTTAGGCTGATTGGTAACTCTAAATTGTCCCTAGGTGTGAGTGAGAGAGTGAATGGTTGTTTGTCTCGTTTGTCTCTATGTGGCCCTGTGAAGGACCCGTCCAGGGTGTCCCCTGCCCCTCGCACAGTGATTGCTGGACATGGGCACCGGCGACCCCCGTGACCCAAAATAGAAAAAGCGGGTAAAAGAAAATGGATGGATGGATGGATGGATGGATGAATACGCTATAACAATCTTTGTGTTTGCTAAGTTGGATCAGCTGTGGCGAACCGTGCTGAAACTGCTTGGCTCAAAATGTTATTCAGCTGTAGAGGTGCATCCAATGAATGCTTTCTACACGTTTCATAAAAATCCATCCACTGGTTCATCAGATATTATGCTAACAGACAGACACAATGTGTGGCATGGAGGCTGCACAGCTGCAGAAAGAAAAGCTTTGCAGAGTGAAGGCTGCACAGAAGTCTGTTGGAGTCAGTCTCCCCACCATCACAAACATCTACACCTCCAGATGCAAGAAGAGGGCCACCTGCATCATGAAGGACCCCACTCACCCAGCACACACACTTTTTGCCCCATTCCCCTCAGGAAGGAGGTTGAGGAGCATTAAGTGTAGAACCACTAGACTGAGGAACAGCTTCTACCCTGAAGCTGTTAGACTCATGAATCTGTTATCTGGATAATCTGCGAAAAATCATATCATGCTGCTGATCTGTTTCATGTTGCTGCTGATGCTGCTGATCTGTTTCATGTTGCTGCTGATGCTGCTGATCTGTTTCATGTTGCTGCTGATCTGTTTCATGTTGATGTGTTCATGCGTGCTCATCTGCTCACACAGACTTACGTTCATGCTGCTGTTTGGCGTAATGTTTTTATGCTACTAGTGCTTGGTGTACGTTTAGTTGATTTTTTTTTAGTTCATATCTTAGATCTTATTACTGTTTTTCTTCTACATTTTATTCTTGGATGTAACTGGGACCCTGTGTACACAATTTCATTCCACCACATGTACCACATGTGGTGGAATGACAAATAAAGAAACTCTGACTCTGACACCCCAACCGTTAAAGCTAAAGTGTTAAACAAAGATCTTGTGCGTTCTGTTAGGGCTTAGAGTCTGTGATGAAGATGCGTCTCTGCTGCTACCACACCAAATTTTAGCTATAGTGGATTAGCTGTGGCAGACATCTTGAATCGAGTTGACTCCAAAGGTCATTTAGTTGTAGATGCATGTTAAATTATTATTTCCTGAGACAGGTTCATGAGATATTTTGCTAACAGACAAGTAAACGCAGGTAATAAGATTATCGCCTGCCTTTAATGGCAGCTGGCGATGATAACTCCTGATAAGTGCAGCAAACAACACTGGTTCTACTGTCCAAGAGTAAAACACAAAAAGAAAGACCCCATTTTGAGGAAACACTCAGACCACAATCAGGTGGAGTTCTGAGATTAACAATCCACCATATTTCAGCTGGACATGGCTGATTCAGCCTGTCTCAGGTTTCCATGAGCAAAGAAAGCCGGTCTCTGAGCCGTCTGACATTCTTGAGCTGCTGGAGTCGTCCCTCTGCCTCGTCCACAAAGAAGCCTCTATAAAATGGTCAGAATCTGGTGTGCAAAGAATGCAGAGCTGCTCATTTGGACCTAACATGGAGGAACGCAGTGAAGAGGGTCACTAACAAAAATATAAACCAGTGTTTGTTCATAACGCAAACCAGCCACTAGGGAGCACAAGCCAGTGTACCGGTCCCTACCAAGCCCAGGTAAATGGTGAGGGCTGTGTCAGGAAGGGCATCTAACCTAAAACACTTTTGCCAAACCTATAATGCGAGTTCATCAAAGCAAAACCATACCGGATCGGTCGAGGCCCGGGTTAACAACAACAAAGGTGCAGGACTTCACTTGGAGTCCACTGTTCAGGAACATGGGGAGTGTGGTAAAGAGGTGAAAAAGAGAGTCCAGGCAGGATGGAGAAGATGGAGAAAAGTTTCAGGAGTGATTTGTGACAAAAGGGTGTGAGCAAAGGTCAAAGGAAAAGTTTACAAGACACTGGTGAGACCAGCTATGCTGTATGATCTGGAGACAGAGACATGGACAAAAAGACAGGAGACAGAACTGGAAGTGGCAGAAATGAAGATGTTGAGGTTCTCCTTAGGAGTGACAAGGATGGAGAAGATTAGGAATGAGATCATCAGAGGTACAGCACAGGTTGAACAACTGGGAGATAAAGTTAGAGAGACCAGACTGAGATGGTTTGGACATGTCCAGAGGAGGGACAGTGGGTATACTGGTAGAAGGATGTTAGAAATGCAGCTGCCAGGAAAAAGACAAAGAGGCGATATATGGATGAGGACATGGAGGTAGTTGGAGTGAAGACAGAGGATGCAGAGGACGGAGTGAGATGGAGGAGGATGACTCGCTGTGGCGACCCCTGAAGAGGAAAAAGCCGAAAGCAGTTGGATGTTCATAACAAACAGCAAGAGTTGAAAGATGTAACCAGCTGAAAAGGAAGTCCACACACACACACACACACACACACACACACACACACACACACACACACA
>NC_056502.1:15026499-15094435 GCF_014905685.2 Nematolebias whitei
ACACACACACACACACACACACACACACACACACACACACACACACAAGTCACCTGCCTTCTTAAAATGGAGATTTAAAGAAGTTCTCATTGCAATGTCATGAAGATAACAAAAAAAAAGTTTTTAAAAATTACATAAAGTAAGGTTTTTTTCCATATTCATATGTAACGTGTCCCTAAATTTAATTTTTTTTTTTTAAGCTAACAAAAACAACTGCAGCTGCCATGGGGATTTGTTTACGTTCAAAAACAGCCGAAATGACTGAAAATGGGTCAACACTGTCGACGTCCAAAGAAGAATCGGAAAAAAAAGTCTGACAATTCGGATGTACTGGTGTATATTTATGTTCAAGTAAAATGACTGGTTGGGTTGAAGTGGTGTTGGAGTTTTAGAAAAGTTATGTGTTTGACTGGAGAGCTGTGTTTTTACTGGAGCTTCAACGCCATGACTAAATATCTTGATATTATTAATATTATTAGTGGTAGTAAGAAGCCTGAGAGTTACCAGATCCAAGCAAACAGTTACCGGAACGCACCCTGTCAAAATAAAAGTTCCCGAATCCTGTTCCAGCAGGACCCGGCTCAAATCAAGTCCTGCCTACCAGCCTAATGTAGGTCAATCGTGTGCCCCAACTCTCACCAACAATAACTGAACTGTACCATTTCATAATTTAGTTTGGGACCATCTTTTGATGTTTGGGTTTATAGTTTGTAACGCGTACCTTTTTGAAGTATTCAGATTTAAAAAATGAAATGCATTTTTCTTATAGGACTTTTTAGAAAATGACATAATCCCAGATGATAAAAGCTGCTGTGGCCCGGATCCGACCCACATCCCGTATTGAATGATGACGGCTGTGTGGGCTGATCCTGCTTGTCCGATGTGAGCTGCGTCAACACACAGAAACGGTTTGAACCAACGACGACACCAAAACAGAGACACAGCCCAAACTTATATTAATCAGCTGATGCCTTAATCGGCACGTCAGGAGTATTTCTATAAACCAAGCATCCTCTGGATCTGGACTTCTCAAACACTGTTGGGCTTTATGTTTCCATTCGGCTCTTACACTGATGCACTGAATGTCTTTCTAATGTATATTTAGCTCCTCACACTTCCATAGCTGTTTCCTCGATGTGCATTTGTGGTACCAGCACCTGTCTTTGTGGTCAGACATGAAGCAGCTGCAGACCAGGCTGCAGGACTGAGAGGGTTTTTTTTGTTGTTGTTGTTTTTACTGACTCAGCTGCTTCTGGAAACAGCTGATCTGCAGAGAAGCACACCTTTACAAAACACTCCTGCTCCACAGAACCACCGAAGGTGTAAAATAAACAGCTTCAAGTCCATTTACCTGCGTTTATACTCGTCTCTCTCCCTCTTCACTTTAGCCAGCACGTTGTACAGGGCTCTGATCTCAGGGGTGATGGTGTCGATCTGGACCCCGACCCCGTCCGGGTGCATCCAGGACACTCCGGGGCTGGTCAGACGCTCAGCACCGGGTCCAAACTTGCGTGTGTGGTTGTACGACCAGATCGTCCCCGGCAGGAAGCGTGGAGGAGGGTTGGTGGAGTTGCCAGGGCCTGTGCCGATGCTGTGGGTGGTTCTGTTGGAACCTGGAGAGTCCACACAGGGGGAGGGCTGGCTGATGGTGATGACTGGGTTACAGGTGCCGTTAGTTTGGGTTGAACTGGAGTTCTCAGAAGATGCTGGTCCAAAGGATGAGGTGAGGGGAGGCGTGAACAGAGTCGTGGGCCTCCTGGCCGAGTTGTTGGTGTTGTGGAAGGGAAGGGAGCCCGGTCTGAGCGGTATGGTCCCAACAAATCCAGTCTGCACCCCTGCTTCCTGGGTGCTGCACCTGCTCTTGCAGCATCCACCTGCGCAGGCCTTGTTGGCCTCCAGAGCCTGCTGCAGCTGCTTCTCCAAGGTCTTGTTCCTGCGCTCCAGCTCGTGCACCTTGGCCAGGAAGCACCTGAACCTCAGGTTGAGGGTTTTCAGGACGCTGATGTTGGAGCCCAGGTCGTTTCTGAGGGCCATGGCTGCGGGGGGGTGCGGCGCCGCAGCGCGGTGCTGGTAGGGGCTGCTGTGGTGCAAGAAAGGTGACGTCTGGTCGGACTCACCCAGCAGGAGGAGGGACGGGTCCGGTCCACCGAGCACGGCTTCAGGCAGGAGTCCTGAGGGGGAGTCCGGGTGTCCTTGAATGTGCTGCGGGAGCTGTTGGAGGTGCGGGTTGCCCCCCAACAAAGGATTCATGCTATGGTATTTAAAACTGAAGCGCTGCAGATCTGGCATGAACACGGACAGGCAGTCTTCCTACACAGGAATATAATCTTTAAGTACACTCTTTGAACCCACAAGGACGAGGCGCGCCAGGGTTTAATCTGATTATATAAGAGTTCCGTCCTGAACGTCGACTGCTGCCTCTGACGGTGCACAAAGACAAAAACAAACGAGCCGGGGCGGCTGACGATGTACTTCAATATTTAGCGAAATAAAAGTAAAAAAAAAAAAAAAAGAAGAAGAATAAAAGACGCAGAGGTTGAATGAATAAGAAAGAAATCCAGCGTCTCTGCGGCGGTGAAGTCCAGATAAAGATGTAACCGCAGGAAGACGAGCGCTGCGGGACTGGAGGAGCCGAGTCCTGCCGTAAACACCCGAGTGGAGGCGCACAACGATTTGACCTCCTGGATTCTTCTGACACTTTCATTTGAAACAGTGTACAATAATCTGGCATATTCAGGAGGCACTATTTCAAAATTACAATTTATAAATGACTTGGCATATCATAGTTTATGACCCAGCTTCTAAAAATATGATTTTGCATCTATACATCCATTTTTCTTCTGTTTTTTTCAGCATCTTTCTTATTCCACAATATTTGTGCTATTTCAACAAATCATATATCAAAAACGTTCAGCTCTTTCAGAACGGTGCTATGACTTTTGGTATTTGTGCAACTTTAGCTTTTTGAAATAGGCTATTTAGCCTTTTCTGCCATTTTATTTTCTCATATGAATTGAACTCAATTTACATCCCATATCTTTAGATCTGTTTTCATCCTTTTACTGCTCATTTTACATTTTGTTCTGGTTCAACTACTTTCAGCTTTTCAGCATGTTTTCACCTATTTTCTGCTCATTTCAGCTGTTTTGTGCTCCTTTCAGATTCTTTCTGCTACAACATTTTTGTGCTTCTTCTTTCTTCTAATGTCAGCTCTTTATGCTCTTTCAGCTTATTTCTGCAAGTTTCAGCTACTATTTCAGCCACTATTTATCTGTTTTATGCTAATTGTAGCTTTTGCAGCGAATTCCCTACTTTTTGCACACATTTAATTTTTTTCAGCCTAATTCAGCAAAAATGCACTCTCTCCATTTCTTTCTGGAAATTTAAGCTTCTTTCTGCTTTTTAGCCACTTTTCAGCTGTTCTTTTGTTGTTGTTGCTAATTTCAGTTTTGTCCAGATAATTTCTGCTTTTTTGTTCTCATTTTTGCTTCTTTAAGCCTTATTGAGCAATCGTGTTTTATCTGCTTTCCTATGCCAATTGAAGCTTGTTCTACCTTATCAGCTACTTTTTTAAAGCAAATTTTAGCTGTTCTCAGATTAATTTAAGTTTTACTTGGTAATTTCTGCTACTTTCAGCCTAATTTTATTTATTTATAGCTTTTTTAGCCAATTCCACATTTTTAGCTCATTTCAGCTTCTTCCACTTCTGGTAGTTTAAGATTCTTTCTACCTTTTCAGCTAATTTTCAGCTACTTTTGCAATTTTCAGACTTTTTTAGCTGATTTCCTAATTTTTGTGCTCATTTCTGCTTATTTAAACCTAATTCAGCAAATGTGTGTTCTGTCTGCTTTCTTCTGATAACGTAGGCTTGTTCTTCAATTCCAGTTCCATTTCAGCTGTTTTTCAGCAAGTTCTTCAGCAATCACACTGCATTTTCACAGGAAATGCAATTTCTCTAGTTTAGCTTGTAACAGTTATGATTTAACCCATCTACCATACCATACCAATTTATTTATATAGTACTTAAAACAGCAACAAGGCCAACCAAAGTGCTGTACAAAAGAACACAAACATCTAAACATCAACATCTAAACAATATTTAAATGCTTAGTAAAATTAACGTAAGAATATGAAATAAAAGTGGGATGATGTTTTTAATATTTAAGATTTTGAATCTCATAAGAATTTAGCATCTTAAAATGGTGACTTGAGATTTCATGACTTAGCATAAATAGGATTTAGCATCTTATATTTATAACTTAGCATCTTGTAGATGACCAAGCATCATTCAATTTGATTTGGCATAAACTTTGCATCTTATATTTGATGTAGCAGCTTTTAATTAGGACTTCAGTGTTACCTAATTGTGATCTAACATTTCATAATTATATCATTCATAAACAATTTTAATCAACATTTTTGCATTTCATGGGCAATACAACAGAAAAATATTTGAGGTGGGAGCACCCCAGGCTGCACCAGAAATGCTACAGCTATCCGCTGCTATTTGTGCATACAAATATCTGTGAAAGTAGACGAGCTGCTGATTGAGCTGCTCACAATTAAAATATTTCTTGAAACTGAAATACTTAAAGACAAGTTGTAAGATATTTGATATTTTATTATTATTCTAAAGATCTGGATTAAGCTTTGCATCTTAAACTGAAGTTACTATTTGGATAAATTTAAGATGGCAGTGGGAAGAAGTAGATTCACTTTTTAAAATGTTACTCTCTGAATTTACATCCACCTCCACAGTTCCAAACAATAAAAGTGTTCAGATAATTCAACAATTGTTAATCCTACAGGAAGTGTGGCGAACAATTTCATTAAAACAAACCTCTTCATTGTTTAATTAACCAATCCAAAATTCATTTATTAATCCCATGGGAGCCACTTAATTTAAACCATTGTGTATGGTGTCAAAAAGAGGAAAGAAGATTCAACAGTTCAACAGGACAAAAGCAGTCCAACCACAAATCAGGTTCTAGTAATATTTCTAAAGCTGCCTCATCTGACAGGGAATCAGAGGCAATAGTAGGAAGGATGGTTTGAATTTTCTCACTAATTGAAATAATGTTATTGATAAAAAACCTTAAGTCATCACTGCTTAGGGACACATGGCACAACATATGATGCAAATGACACTAAAGTCACCTTGAACAGATGGGACTTTTTATTGGTCAAGCTTAAGTACTGAACACCTGAGGTTATATTTATTCTCATTCAATAAAGTGAATAATATACAGTTCTAGCTTTACTTTACTTTATTGTATGTTAGTAGGCCATCACTCCATGGTAAATAAAATTATTCCATGTTAGTAGTGCGCCATTTTCTTTCCAGGTTTCTGTTTTAAAGTACGTAACTCAGAACTGAACCAAGGAGCCAGCTTCCTCTGATTACTTTGTCAGCTGAGCTATTTTATCAAGTAAAGTTTGCATTAGAGTTGTAAATTTATTAACCAGATCATCCAAGTCACTGCTCTCTGGTGCATTACTCTGCAATACAGAGGAAATAATAATTGAAGAGTTTAAATTCAATTTGGTTAGTGTTTGATAAACATCTACTATAATGAAATTTATTCTAAGTGTCTGTGTAGTAATTTAATTTAAACTCAAGGTAATTTAAAAAAAAAAAAAAATAGACAGAACAGGATTTTGCGGATGTGTTACCAAGTATCTTTATGCCATATGTCAGAATCAGATCAAGAGTGTGATGAGAATGTGTAGACATTTTTGGTAAAACCCAAATTTAAACTTTTAAATTTTTAAAAAAGGCTATGCTTAAAACAATCACTTTCAACATCTACATGAATGTTGAAATCCCCCATTATTATGACTTATCAGTATTAAATAGTAAGTCAGATAATAATAAAAAAAAATTTTTTATCTGAGAATTCAGACAAAAACTGAGCCTGGTGGACTATAGATAACTAGTAAAAAAATTTAAAAAAAAAAATTTTTTTTAAATTGGCTTTTCTGATTTCCATTTTGGATGAGAGACAACAACTCAAAAATTATTACTACCAATACTCCTGACTGAAAGACAAAAGACTCATTTCTCACAAACAACAAGGACTTTATTCCACCTCTGACTGCAGCACTTCGGTACTACAGACAGGACGACTTTCACACCTCTACTCCAACACAAGAACAGGACAGGGAGTTTACAAAAAAAAAAAAAAAAATTGGTCAAAAATTAAATCATTTTTTATGTGGGATGGTTCCTCAGGAAGGTGATGGAAGGGTCGACTTTCTGACAGAACCAGGTAGTCACTGATGACGGGAGAATGTGGGTCAATGGTGTCGCTCAGTCAGCTGCTTGGTTTACTCCTTGGAGGCCATGTGGGCCATGAGGTCACAAACACGGTTGCTGTAACCGTACTCATTGTCATACCTTGTATAAAAAAAAAAGTTAAAAAAATTTTAAAAAGCGTTAGCATCACTAGACACGAGTAACTTAAAGTAAACCAATGGCGAAGACTCACCATGAAACGAGCTTGACAAAGTGTTCATTGAGAGCGATGCCAGCACCAGCATCAAAGATTGAGGAGTGGGAGTCACCGTTGAAGTCTGTGGAGACGACCTGCAGGAGAGCAAATGGTCACGTTGAGAAACTCCAGCAAAAAGAATAGCAGAAAAACTGTAACCGAGTGAAGACCTGGTGCTCGGTGTATCCCAGAATGCCCTTCATGGGTCCATCAGCAGCAGCTTTCACAACCTTCTTAATGTCGTCGTACTTGGCCTGCGAAGACAAGAAACTGTAGTCAGTAACTAAAAATCCATGTTTGGATAGATTGGATTTTCAATTAACTGATTAAACTAAATTTACTACAAACCCCATTAAAAAGTCAAAATTAAAAAAAAAAAAAAAAGACAATTTTAATGTTTTTCTATGAGATGACATTTTCGATTTGAAGTCCATTATGAAGGTCAGTTTGTTTACATAAAATTTTTTAAGAACAAGTTTTCATCCAAAAAACATGTCCGAACACAATTTTTTTTAAATTAATTTGCATTTACCCCGTATTCATTTCAAAACTAGGCTGAATAACTGAATACATGTGGGAAGCTCAAACTAGGTGCAGGGCTACGTCTTGAACACAAAAACTGCAAGGATATTTTTTTTCCCCCCACATTGACTAGAAATAGTAAAAGAGGAAAAAAAACTCAGGGGTGGGGGGGGGGTACTAATATAAATACAGAAAATGCCACTTACAGGTTTCTCCAGACGGACTGTCAAATCCACCACGGACACATTGGGGGTGGGGACACGGAAGGCCATTCCAGTCAGTTTGCTGTAAAATTAAAAAAAAAAACAAAAAAAAACACACACAAAAGTAATTCTTTGAGTCAATGCTAAGCATTTTACTGGATGTATATGCATAACAAAAAGGGCAATGTTTTGATTACTGACCCGTTGAGCTCAGGAATGACCTTGCCGACAGCCTTGGCAGCACCAGTAGAGGCGGGGATGATGTTCTGGCTGGCACCACGGCCGTCCCTCCACAGTTTACCAGAGGGGCCGTCCACTGTCTTCTGGGTGGCAGTGATGGCGTGAACGGTGCTCTGATGGAAAACAAAGAGAATTAACAAAAACAAGGTTTAACACTTGATATGTTGAGGTTTTAGTCAGGCAGAGGGACAGTTCTCACCATCAGGCCCTCAACGATACCAAAGTTATCGTTGATGACTTTAGCCAGGGGAGCCAGGCAGTTGGTTGTGCAGGAGGCATTGCTATCAACAAAATGAAACAAAATACATTTTTCCTGTTTCTCCTGCAAATATACATTTTATTTTACCCTTTAAAAATGGTCAAAATTATTAACTCACCTGACAACCTGGAGGGATTTGTCGTATTTCTCGTGGTTGACGCCCATGACGAACATGGGAGCGTCAGCGCTGGGTGCAGAGATGATGACTCTCTTGGCACCACCCTTCAAGTGAGTCTGCAAGTTGCATTGAAACCAGAATTAAAATTAAAATCTTGTCATCAAAAAGCTTCTTTTTTTTTTTTTCTTTTTTTTTGGCACATACATGCACAGTTTATTTAAAATGGAACAGAGTACACGTACAGAGGCCTTCTCAATAGTGGTGAACACACCAGTGGACTCCACAACGTACTCAGCACCAGCCTCACCCCATTTGATGTTGGCTGGGTCCCTCCTACAAATGACAAAAAACAAAACAAAGCAGGTAGTAAGTTTATTTCTTAAAAACAAACTTTACTGTACGCACATTGTAAGATGTTACAACAGGTGAACTCACTCATGGAAGACGCTGATTTTGTGTCCATCAATGACAAGTTTGTCTCCCTCGGCCTTGACTTCTCCATGGAAACGGCCATGAGTGGAGTCATACTTGAACATGTAGACCTAAAGAGACGAGATGAACTTTCACTACAACACAAATGTATAAAAACTTGGGAATTCATAGAATTTCCCAAAAGTTTATTTTATGTAAATATATTGATGTGTACCATGTACTCCAGGTCAATGAATGGGTCATTGATGGCCACGATCTCCACCTTCTTGGAGGTGACAGCAGCACGAGTCACCAGACGACCAATACGGCCAAATCTGAAGAGAAATACTTCTATCTTAGTCTGGCCACAAGATGGCCACACGGCACCACATCAATCTGCAGTCAGTTCAACAGAACAGATTCAGTGACAAAAATTCAAATCCTTAAAGTAAGAAGTCTGGTTTGACATTCTGTTGAACCTCAGAGGAATTCAGTCTACCGAGAGGGTCTGGCTTTTATTTATCCCTTGTGGGAATATACATAACACCAGGAGACCTGAGTCTGCAGACACAGAAAGGGCAGAGTTCAGGAGGAGTGGCAGAGGGAGGTGCGTCATGGGGCTTTTAGTCTTTCTGGGGATGAAAGTCGAAATGCATCTCCAATGTGGCAACGCTTGCACTGTTCGATCAATGGGCCGAGTTAATTTTTAACCACCGTTCCAAAAGTCTGGCACTGATACGCTGTTGCACACTGCAGAGAGCAGGAAGTGTGGCATGTAGGGAAAGAACGTCAATCTGTGTGTTCTGTAGGTTTTAAACTTTGCTTCCAGCCACAAAAAACAAGTCCTGTTGAATGACCCTGATGTCACAGTTATACCCTCCCTGCTATCAGCTAAAGGCCAAAGTTCAAGGGTCAAGAAAAATATGCAGCTGGATAACAGTCCACAGTCTGGAGCTCGTGCACCTGTGCATGTCCTCCATTAGAAAATATTTGTGGCTTCAGCTGCTGGACAGCATCACAGCTGATGGTCTGCAGCTCATCCTGATTTTCAGAGCAACTATTCAGCATCGAGATGCGAGGACTTAAAAAAAATAAATAAAAAAAAAGAGAACCGAGACCAAAAAGCTATATTTTCTAACAAAGACCCAGAATTTAAGATGTAACAGATTCTAAATGGACGAACTTCATGAAACTCCTACAAGCATTTTGTTATCTTTTAGTCACACATTGCACAACCTTTTGTCTCTCAGTCCACATGTTGCACACACTCAGATAACAACTAGTTCAAACAATTACGGATGAGGACAAACTGAAAACACTTTTAAAAATTCTCATGATGTGACCTGATGGGACTTTGAGTCAGGAGTGAACTGTAAGACATAAAAACCAGACTTAACTTTCCTACATGAGGGTGTGAAAATATTTTTCTTACCCATTGATACCGACTTTCACCATTTTGCCTGGGTTGGTCTAGTCCTCTGGAAAAAGAAGAAACAAAAAAAAAAGTTATTACATTTGTTTCTTGATCCACCTCATTAATATTTCTTATCTCCTCAGATAAGTTCTCCGGTCTAACTAAAACCTCAAGACTAATCTTATAAGAGCAATATAAACGCTGCAAAACTATAAAAACCCAACTAAATTAAAATGTATATCTTCAAAACGTGTGAAACTCCAGTTCAAAGCAACATAACTGGAGAAATTAGTTTTAATTTCATGTTAATGAATTTCTAAAATATCCAATTAAGCGCGTGCAGAGCCTGCCACCCCCAGGTGTTTTAAATCAAGTTAATCATGCAGCTTCCTGATTAAAAGTTTTTGAAAGTTTTCTTTTTACCGTTGGTGAGATGACAGTCTGTCCTGAGACTCCGGGTGTGAGTGCAGGAGCCCAAAGGTTAACTCTGACTTTTTATGATTGACCAGAGTGTGGAGCCACGCCCACTTCGATGCCCACCAGTCCATGCCACGCCCCCTTTTGTTGAATGTCAAGGTCATTATGCAGACCAACTCCTGAAGCCCCACTTTTAAATCAAGCTTCCCTCTTCTCATCTCAGTGCTGCAGCTCGATTTAAGCCTGAAGCTTGATGATTAAGTTTTTGATCCACTGCGTCTCGCTGCATCTAACTTTCAGAGGTCTGGATTTAGATCCTTGAAGGCCTCACAGAGCGGAAAAAGAGAAGGGGTCCCCTGTTGACCTTCTCGCTGAATGCAGACACATGGAGGGGAGCGAAGGAGGAGGAGGAGGATCAAATCTCTGTCTTACAGCCGGTGACATTTAATGTCCAAAGACCATGACCCTTCACTTAAACGTCTCTGCTGCTGTCATTCTCCTCCCCGCCGCTCCGCTCCCTCTGCAGGAGTCAAAAGTTGAAGCTCGGCTGCTCAGTTTGACTCCGACGTGTGCAGAGGAGCGTGCATGAGTCCATTTGTTCAGCTGAACTGTGGGTTTGTGAGGTCTGTTTGGAAACGGCTGAAAGGGGTTTGCTGCTGTGGAGGTGTGAGAGTGATGGAAGGATGTTGGGGGGGATGGGTCACACTTCTGCTCTGAGATTAAATGCCTTCACTTGTCTTCCCTGCACACAAAACACGGCAAGGTTCAGCCATGTCAGCTGCTGCTTCCACTGCTATTTTTGAACTCTCTTTCCTGGCACGAGAAAAGAAGGGACGGTGTTAGAAAATGTCTGAATCAATCTGAATCAGGCTGGTGGATTGTCTTTGAGTTGAAACCCCCCCCCCCCCCACAACATGGCATCAGGATGATTCAAGAACCTCAGGCCGCTCTGCTCTAAAAGCGGACGGCTTTGTGGCAGCTGTCCAGTGGTCCTGGCATAGCTGAACTACCACAGTCCTGAGTGGAGGCATGCCGGGCTCAGGCGCTGCTTTGCAGCTTTAAATGGTAAATGGTAAATGGAGCTTACTTCTATAGCGCCTTCAAGCCCCCTATGAGGGGCCCCAAGGCGCTTTACAGTACCAGCCATCCACCCATTCACACGCACATTCATACACCGGTGGCGGTAGGCTGCCATGCAAGGCGCCATCCAGTCCCACCGGGAGCAACTCGGGGTTAAGTGTCTTGCCCAGGGACACAACGGCACATGGTGTGGGAAGTCGGGATTCGAACCTCCAACCTTCCGATCAGAGGTCGGCTGCCACTACCACTGCACCACGGCCGCCCACAAGGTCAGAGAGGGGAAGTAAAGGTCAAGCTAAGATTAGACTCAGGGCCAACTTATCCTCAGTGCTGTAAGTGCTGCCCCACACGGATCACATGTCCTCTCTGTATCACAACACCCAGATTAAAACGGGATAATTTTAACTCGAGAATAAACGTGACAGATTGAAAATAATAAATGCCGTAACTTGATGAAGTTCTCATTTTCACTTTTCAGACAGGACTCCAGTTGAGGACGAATGGTAAAATCTGGAGTTTTGTGGTGCGTGCAGTAGCTTGAGTTCATGTCAGAGGTGCCTTTGGTTCATTTTCGCAACACAAACCTTGTGTCAGACTTTTTTTTTTCCTTGTGTCAGACATACAGAACAGAACAAAGTCCAGGTTGCATCAACAGAACCATCAGCTGTGCACAGACAAGTCTGGCAGCGCCATCTTGTGTTGTGGCATGAAACATGGTCCGAGTTGTTTTATGAAAAACAAAAGTTTACAAGCTTAAAGAAAAAGGATTTTTTAAAAGGAAGACAATAATGTAAATGTCTGTGTGTGTTTGTCGGTCTGCCTGTTAGCAAAATATCTCATGGACCACTGGACAGTTTTTAATGAAAAAGTTGTAAAGTTATGCAGATTGAAAACTGATGAACTTTTGGAGTCAACATGATTCAAAATGGCAGCCACAGCTAATGAACCTGAGAAAACCCAAAAATGATCATAAGTCAGTAACATGTGACAGATATTGAGCTAAAATTTGGAGTGGTAGTAGCTGAGGGTGATACCAAAACATATTATGAGCACTAAACGTTCCCGTGAGCTTCTTGGCATCATCAGGTAGTAAAATATTTGTTTAATTAGTGGACAAGTTTAACTGAAACTCAGAAACTTTGTGTGGTAGTAGCTGAGAGTCATCCCCAACACATGTACTCCAAATGCTAACAAATTGCTAAAAACTTAAAAAAAAAAAAAGGCTTGCAAGATGGCGAAATGTTTATTTTGCTTTTTATATCAAGAAATGTTACTTTAATTTTTGTAAGTTTTCTAAGACATTTAAAGCCCTAAGAATACATAATAAAACACAAATCCATGCATCCATCCATCCATTATCTTTTACCCACTTCTTCCTTTTCAGGTCACGGGGGTCACTGTGCACGAGGCGTAGGACACCCAGGTTGCAAGTCTATCACAGGGACACAAATTCAAAAATTTTAAATGACCGTTTAGAAAACTCCTTATTTTTGATTATCAGGACCAAGTCATGCAGACACAAACCTGACTCTGTGAAATAATTTTAATTTACGACACAAAAATTGAGGCACAAATGATCAAAACTCTATAACTAAAGAGAGACAAAGGAGTATTAGATTACCTTATTTTCACCACTTGCAATGTCAAAATAAAACTAATCAACCAACATTAATTTTCCATCTCTATTTGAGCTTTTTTTTAAAACAAAGTGTTTGTCATTGGAAACCAGCCACTAGGGAGCACAAGCCAGTGTATCTCTTGTGCCAGTCCCAAACCAAGAACAACACTGGATCCGGCTAGGCCCGGGTTAACAAGAACCCACGTTGGTGCTGTTGACAAACAGGGTGCAGACAGAAATTGTGCTCCTGTTAGTCGAAGACCACGAGGAGGGAAACGTGTCAGGAGACAGAGGGAAAAGAGTAAAGTCAAAAATGTAGGACTGAAGGTTGCAACTCTAAATGTGGGGACCATGACAGGCAAAGGTATGAGCTAGCTGACATGATGCAGAGAAGGAAGGTAGATGTTTTATGCATCCAAAATACCAAGTGGAAGAGCAGCAAGGCTCACAGCATTGGAGCAGGGTTTAAACTGTTTTACCATGGTGTGGATAGAAAGAGAAATGGAGTAGGGGTGGTCCTGAAGGAAGAGTTGGCAAATAATGTACAAACCGGATTCCAAAAAGTTGGGACACTAAACAAATTGTTAATAAAAACTGAATGCAATGATGTGGAGGTGCCAACATCTAATATTTTATTCAGAATAGAACACAAATCACAGATCAAAAGTTTAAACTGAGAGAATGTATCATTTTAAGGGAAAAATCTGTTGTTTCCAAATTTCATGGCATCAACAAATCCCAAAAAAGTTGTGACAAGTCTATTTTTACCACTGTGTGGCATCCCCCCTTCTTCTTACAACACTCAACAGACGTCTGGGGACAGAGGAGACCAGTTTCTCAAGTTTAGAAATAGGAATGCTCTCCCATTCATGTCTAATACAGGCCTCTAACTGTTCAATCGTCTTTGGCCTTCTTTGTTGCACCTTCCTCTTTATGATGCACTAAATGTTCTCTATAGGTGAAAGATCTGGACTGCAGGCTGGCCATTTCAGTACCCGGATCCTTCTCCTACATAGCCATGATGTTGTGATTGCTGCAGAATGTGGTCTGGCATTATCGTGTTGAAAAATGCAGGGTCTTCCCTGAAAGAGATGACGTCTAGATGGGAGCATATGTTGTTCTAGAACCTGAACATAGTTCTCTGCATTAATGGTGCCTTTCCAGACATGCAAGCTGCCCATGCCACAAGCGCTCATGCAACCCCATACCATCAGTGATGCAGGCTTCTGAACGGAGCGTTGATAACAACTTGGGCTATCCTTGTCCTCTCTGGTCCGGATGACATGGCGTCCCAGTGTTCCATAAAGAACTTCAAATCGTGACTCATCTGACCACAGAACAGTCTTCCATTTTGCCACACTCCATTTTAAATAACCCCTGGCCCAGTGCAAACGTCTGAGCTTGTGGAGCTTGCTTAGAAATGGCTTCCTCTTTGCACTGTAGTTTCAGCTGGCAACGGCGGATGGCACGGTGACAGTGGCATTCCTGTTTGAGGTGCAGTGACATTTAAGGGCCCGGAGATCACGAGCATCCAGTAGAGTTTTACGGCCTTGACCCTTACGTACAGCGATTGTTCCAGATTCTCTGAATCTTTTGATGATGTTATGCACGGTTGATGATGATAACTTAAAAGTGTTTGCTATTTTACGCTGGGTAACACCATTCTGGTATTGCTGCACTCTCTTTCTGTGCAACAATGGTGGAATTGGTGATCCTCTTACCATCTTGGCTTCTGAGAGACACTGACACTCTGAGAAGCTCTTTTTATACCCAATCATGTCAATTGACCTAATTAGTGTTAATTGGTCTTCCAGCTGTTCATTATATGCTCAATTTCCTTTTTCCAGCCACTTATTGCTACTTGTCCCAACTTTTTTGGAATTTGTTGACACTGAAATTTTGAATCAACATATTTTTTCCTTTAAAATGTTACATTTACTCAGATTAAACTTTTGATCTGTCATCTATGTTATATTACGAATAAAATATTGACATTTGCCATCTCCACATCATTGCATTCAGTTTTTATTCACAATTTGTTTAGTGTCCCAACTTTTTTGGAATCCGTTTTGTAGTAGAGGAGAAAAGAGTGTCAGATAGAGTGATGTGTCTGAAGGTAGAAGTAGAAGGTCTGATGCAAAATGTTGTCAGTGGTTATGCTCCACAGGTTGGATGTGATGTGGAGGAGAAAGATACATTTTGGAAAGATCTGGATGAAGTGATAAACCTGGGAGGAGCGAGTGGTGATCGGAGCAGACCTGAATGGGCATGTTGGTGAAGGAAAACATCCTTTTCCAGCCTGATCCCTGTCTGCCCATCAGTACAAGCTGTGAAGCACTTAAAATTTGCAAGAACAATGACAAAAGTGTAGATTTAGATTTTTGTTACTCGATTGAAGAAGTCAATTGGATGACGGACAAAACGTCTCAGCACAAAAAAGAAACTGTCCAGAAGTCCTGACTGAACATTGTTTGATTTTATACCTGGATTATTGAGCATGAACTTTGGTGTTTTGAACCACTTTGGTATGACTGTCTCAGAGGAGTTGACGAGGGAGAGGGTGGGCCCCAGAGGTCATCTTAGCACCAACATAACTGGTTTTCCCACTATGGAGTCTGCTGTTGGTAGAGAATCAGTTTTGTTTTTGTGGCTCCTCAAATTGAAGAAGTCCTTTGGATGATGGATGAAACGTCTCAGCACAAAACCGTCCAGATGACCTGACTGAACGTTGATAGATTTAGAAACTACCATTTAACAGGAAACTCTTCCTCCCTACCAGTCCCTGAGGCAGCACTGAGGGTTGAAGCATTATTTAGCTCAACTGTGCTGCGTTTCGTTTGGACTTTGCATCTGATGAGTCCACAGAACCCGTTTTCAGTTTTCATCAGACACATTTAGAAGCTCATCTGCTAACCCTTTGGTAAATTTGTGAAGTAAATGCAGGTGAGTCATATTGGTGCTGGTGTAGCAGGACACCATCAGGCTCTTCTGCAGGGTTTGGATTTTTTTCCCCAAATCCTCCACCAGTTCAGCCTCTTTCTTGGTCTGGTATTACTAAACTTACAGTGGTTCTTTCTAACCTTGTGTGATTGTTGCAAAATGTGCAACACTAACACACTAATCATAGTTTGGCCTTTAAATAAGAACCTAAAAGCAACTATAATAAAAAAAATACATAGCTTACATTTTGCTTGTCTAGATTGCACAATTTAAACCTTTATGAATCTTAATCTTTGCTTGGAATGAAAAAAATTGAGAAATAAATAATCTTGTAAAAAAGTGCGGACGTTGGCTAAAATAAGTAAATTGGCATAAAGGCCTTTAGAAAATCTTGAAAACGGTTTTTGAGCAGAAAGTGATGCTATTAAACTAGGATATAGTTGTTAAAAAGCTTGAAATATATTGATTTGCTTCAGATGGTTTAAAAATATATTTTCATAGAAACATTTTTATTATTTCTCCTGTTTTTTTTATGTCTCTATATGTTTTCCAGTCAGTGCGTTTGGGTTGACCCCTTTATGTCAATGATTATAAATATCACTGCCTCCTCGTTTGTTACAGAACATTTTAAATTAAAGGATGGAAAATACATTTTAATTCCATCTGCCTGCAGACTCATCTTTATGCATGTACGTTCTCTAGAAGCTCATCTGACAAACATGAAATCATTTCCATTTTCCTGCACCAGACTTTGATTTCTTTTCCTCCCCCACCTCCACCCCTGGGATCTTTGCCGTGCTGGCGGGGTGATAAGCGGTTTTGGCCGTAGCAGCAGGTCCACGCAGGAGAATGACGGGGGAAGGAGTTAACTTCTTCCAACAGCCACAAGAACACTCGATAAATCATCAAGTTGCAAACGAAGTCACGAGGATGCGAAACTCCGATTTGAAGGAGAAATTGAGATGACAGGTGTCAATAGGGAGCGAAGCGTGTGGGCTTCACGAGTGAGGCGGGAATTGGATTTCTGTGAGCAACAAGCAGAACGCCACAAATGTCAAATCCATTTATTCATGCAAATCAAAAGCAAACATTAAAGGAAACCGCAGGGGATTACAGGTGAGGAAATCCACGTCTGTTACGGGTGCGTTTTACACAGAAAAACCCCAAACCACCTCTACAGTTACTGCACTTAGGGTGATGGTTTGATGGAAACACGGCTAACGTGGACTCAGTTTGGAGTAAAGTGTGAAGAATCTGATCTAGGCTTGTTGAAACTACAATAACAAGACAGTAAGTTAACACCAAACTACAGAAACTACATGGAAACGTCTTTATCTGTTGGTGAAGGATGCCATCAGTCTCAGCTCCCCTCCTCCTCTTCGCTTCCACTAACAGCCAAGTCCGCTCATGGACCCGATCCGATCCAGTTTCAAGCCAAAGCATCCTCGGTTCCAGCCCCTCCGTGAGCGCTCCGGTTCCGCTCTCCTCTGACTGGCCAGAGCCCCCTTCAGCAGCCGGAGCCAGGGGGTCTCGGGCTGAGGCTGGACGTCGGCCCACTTGGGGTACTCTGCCCCTTTGACCCCGGAGGAGACGGTAGACTGCTCCTCCGTTGTCTCGCTGTTCAGCAGGTTCTCCAGGTCGTCGAGAGTCAGGAGGTCATTGTGGCGCTCCAGAAACTCCTCCAGGAACTACAGAGCAGGAAAATAAAAATAATAACTGAAGGATAATTCAATCAGGAGTACATTTTATCATCCTCCCCCAGAAATACCTGCGCAGCGTCGGGAGAAGGATGCAGAGCACGAGCCTCGGAGACCTCAAAG
Organism: Nematolebias whitei; assembly: GCF_014905685.2. Lineage (NCBI taxonomy): Eukaryota > Metazoa > Chordata > Actinopteri > Cyprinodontiformes > Rivulidae > Nematolebias > Nematolebias whitei. The sequence continues at coordinate 15,044,033 of NC_056502.1, forward strand.
GGAGTCAGGAGGAGCAGAGTGGCACAAAGCAGCACGGGATGCAGCATCGCAGCAGAGACGAGGAGCAGGAGGAGCGAGAAACGACTGCGAGGACTCCAGTCATGACAAAAACAGATTAAAACGGTTTTCAGAATAACTAAACTTTTATTAATCATGACTTGGTTTTTTTATCACATCTTATTGTGATTTTATAGATTTTTACTTTTCGCCTCGTTTTGATGACAAAGATGAATTTCTATTTTATGTATATTGAGCAGTTTATTTTGCACAAAGCAACAACATGTAACTGATGCTGAGAACGAGGCTGACTGACAGAACTCAGTGCTGAAGCATTCCACTGAAGATTATAATTCATAAAACCAGTCTTCTTAAAAACACGTTTCATTTAGGAATAAATGTGCTGAGTACGGTTTAACCTAAAGGTCAGACACTTCTCTAAACAGTTTGGTTCCACTGTAAATTTTACAAACACAAATTTTCATGATCTTTACCAAATAAGGGAAAATTTTAGCAAAAAAGGTTTTATCTTTAACAAATCACAATAAACTTTGTGAGCAGTTTATCATGTCAGGTCCTGAAGTTAAGAGGATTTCTAAATAATTTAGATTTAATTTAGAAATATTTGACACTCACCCGTTTGTAGATGTCTCTTGAAGCTGTGTCTTCTTCTCACAGACTCTTCATCTCCCACCTTCACTTGTTGGCACCTGCTGGGAGCATCAGTTTCTCCTTCGCCTGGCTCCTCCTTGCTTTCACTGTGATGGAATTGGGAGGATGATGATGGTCTTCCTCTTGCGTTTGTCCCCCCGGCAGAGGTTGAATGCTGGGGTACAGCTGAGATGCTGCAGAGGTTTTGTAGAGCCAGAAATCCCCCCTCCCACTGCCCACATCATCTTCCTCCTCCTCATCTTCCTTTTCTTTGGAATGATGTCATAGCCTCAGGGAGACAGATTATCATTGTCAAGGTGACTGTGTGCGGTGACGACTCTGCAAACCCAACTTCAGCCAGCATGTGCTCCGCCAGCCGAGGTCAAAGGTCAGCAAGGACCTAGTTATTAATGCTTTTCTCAGGTAGCCGGACAGAAAGAGTGAGGCGTTCTGGTCCCAACATAACCCAAATTATACATTTTCCCACGTGGCAACTATGCTCATCAAGCACATTAGCCTCCTTCTCTGTGGTCTTTCCCAGCATGCACTGACCTCCCCTCTGTTAGGTAAGTTACAGTCTGTCAGCGCCATCTGCTCCACATACCCCCCATCGTCAAATTACAACAATACCAGGAGCTGCGTGACCCAACACACCAACCTTAAAGTTCGACAACCTCCGATTGTTTTTCTGAGTAAACCATCAGCTGTTCTCCACTTTGCAAACTTCTTGCAAAGTGTAAATGTGCTGAAATGTCCTGTTTTCAACTCGACTTTCATAAATGTACATTTAGCTGCTGCTGCAAGCATCTTTACATAACATCAGTCGCACATACAGAAAACTCACCCCTCTCATCTTTTTGGAGAGGCAGTGTGGGAGAGGGCGTAGGAGAAAAGGGAGAGCGAGATTAGTGAGGAGTGTGTGTGTGTGGAGGGGGGGGGGATGTGTGTGTGTGTTGAACTACAGTCCATGTGATGTCAGTGGAACGCTGGAGAAAAAGTAGGCAGCAGAGAGTAGGAGGGAGGAAAAAAGAACTGCAGGCAGAGAGCGGAGGGACATCTACAAAAGAGATTGATTACGGGAGAACAGAGACGGCCAGCTAGGCAACGGCAAATCTATCAGGCAGGGGAAACGAACAAACAAAAACAAATAACGCGCAAACACAGCTGTGAGACGTGCGGAGAGAGTGTTGCGCCGCTGGTAAAGACTGAACTCCGATATAAAAGAAAAGGAGAACTGAAGCAGGGCAGTAACGCTGTCTGAGCAAGCTGTGGCGACCCTTTAAACAGCACTGTCCAAACAAAACCTGCCTGCAGTGATTGTAGAAACTTACACGAGATAACCCAGCAGACGCACAACCCTCGCACATTTGTTAGTGTCAAGAGTTTCTTTCAGTGTGAAGAAGCAAAACGGAGAAATAAAGACGAAAACCAGAAGCAGGTTTATTCAACGGTTTATGACGTCATTAGATACATCCTGAGACGCTACAAAGGTTTGGTGGTAGGCACTAAAAGTTAAAATGCATAAAAAAGAAATAAAAGATTTAAAAAGTACAAAATCGAGCATTTCTTTGATAAAAAATATATATATAAAAAAAAGAGAGACAAAGAAGACAGAACAAGCAATCAGTTTCTGAGACGAGTTCGTCGAGAAGAGCGCGCGATTGGTGTCGTCACTTTAGGCGTCTCACTTTCTGCCAAAACAGCGTCTAATAAAAACAAGAAAAACGTTAAAGATAGTTAGTAGTTGGATCAGATGGGAGATGGGCAGAATGCATCTCTCCCAGTACAGATCAAGGTTAAAGTCTGTTGACGGTTTTTCATGGTTGAGCGCCCTCTGTCACACATTTCACACGGAATCATGGAAACAACTCTTCCAAACACCAGCGACATGCGAGTTGACTGGTAATGATCACAACTAAAAATTAATTGGCTGCAGAAGAATTGTTATTTTTTGTTTTCAGATAGGAAAAAAAAAAAAGACCAAATGATAATCCTGAAGCTGCCACGAGATTTTCATGGGATGGAATATAATCTAAATATGCTCAAATGTTGAATACAGATTGCAATCTGATGAAAGTTCCCATCAAAGTTTGGTTTATTAGATTTTTTTTTTCTAACCAATCCATGGTGCAGGTCTTGGATTAGTGCTGCTACAACGCACATCTTACTTTTCGAGAGTTACTCTGGTGGAAAGATCTTAAATCTTGTCAGAAACCCGTCTGGAGAGGCTCAGTGCACTGGTCTAAAGACTGAACTTTGCTGTATTGATCTGAGCTGAACTGGGAACTCGTTGCAAACAAATGACAATAATTGAAGAACACTTCTTTTGTCATCTACTAAACCAAACTCAGAGGCTCGTTTAATGAGGTGACGAAACAATCCAGAACAATTAATTACTTTGCGTGTTTAAATAAAAAAATAAAAAAATAAAAAAGGCACAAAACATTTTCTGACATCCAGTGTGAACAGGATGTCTTTGTCAAGTCTCCATTTAATTTGAACTTTCTTCACAAATATCTGACAATAAAAGCAAAAACTATAACAGATTTTTTTTTTAAAAAAAGATCAAACAATGAAAATATTTTCATTTTGAACTTGAATAGATACAGAAGTGGTATTTTTGGATATATTTAAAGGAATGAATTTAGACTTACCTTCATCATCCTCCTCTTCATCACTGCTGAAGGTGATCATGGGCTTCTTGGCCTTGCGAGATTTCCGAGGAGTGACAAAGCTGTCATCACCATAGCGGGAAACTGAGGACTTAGTCTGACCTGCAGTGGGGTAAGAAGAATATTATTATTTGACGATAAACAAAAATCACCTTAACAAAAGAGGAAACATCAAAATGACGGCAGTGAATCCCGACCTCTTCTTGATTTCAGACGACCTCTGGCGGGCAGAGGAGTTTTTGCGGCCGTCTTCTCGGTGGGCACGCCTCCGTTTTGGTTCTCCTCATCCATCTCAGGACTTTCCACATTCTCCAAGCCCCGGGTGTGAACGGCTGTTAGACGCTTTTCAAACTCCTCCACCTGAGCCTGAAACAAGTGATCGCAAAAACACAAAACGGATTTACCTGCTGCTTTTACAGGAACCAGAGAACAAACAACAAATCCGAAATTAAACGGAAGTTTGCGACACCTTAAACTGAAGCTTGGCTCCACGGCGGAGCTTGGCAGTGATGGACAGCAGGGGCTGGTAGACTCCAGGCTCAGTCAGCTTGTCACTGTAACACTCCCAGCATTCCTGCAGCCTCTTAAAACCACGCTCGCACATTGAAAGCAGAGACAGGGACACGGCCACGTCGCACCACTGTCGCTCCGTCCTGAGGAGAGCGTAAAGACGAGTTCAGAGGGATTAGAAAATAAACCTGATTAGCAACAACAAAATGCACAGGAATTCCAGAGCCTAAACACAAAAGCTCATTACTCATAAACATGGCAGTGCCCTGACATTTGGACCAAATCTCATTTTCCAGGAACGTTCTACGTCTAAATTCACTTTGCCATTATAAAATATAAAATGTCCTTCCTTTGAGCTTGTGTACGGATGAAGTATGAGTCAGAGGCTGAAGCCCGGCCAGCCCAGTCATTGCATTTACTTTCCCCAAACCATTCAAGAAGACAGTTTCCATGACAAAAGCAGTGAATAGGAAGATGTCGGGGAGCATGATGGGTGAAGTGAACTATGAACTTGATTTAATTGTCAAACTCAAGCGCCCACTAATTACCCGCACATCTGCCCCCCAGCGTCTCACACAATGAAACACTGCAAGAAAGGTTCAGACGGAGCAGTGAAATTATTATTGGGGGGGGGGGGGGGGGGGGAAGGAGGCAAAACAAAATATGCAGGTAATATAAAAAAATGAGGAATGATGAACTCACTTTGCAGTCCTAAAGCGCTGGCAGAGTTTCTCAACTAGAGACTCAGTCTGTCTTTCTTTAGTGATGTAGGAGAACAGTTGTCTGAAAACACAAACACAACTTCTAAACCACAACAAACCTGAAGTCACATCCATCCCAAACCTTCATTGCTGTGTGTTAGCATAACCGTAGCTTGTTGAGAGTGAGACAGGAGTTAATAAACTGCTGGGTGACTCACTTCATGATGGTGTTGAAGTCCTCCGAGCTCATGCCTCTCTCCGGATCGGACAGTCGACTGATGATGTCTGGCAGCAAGTTGTAGATGGCGTTGTCCTGATGGGTAACACAAGGAGCAGAGTTAAAAACCCGTCCAACGGTCCACTTCCCACCACAGCTCCAGAATGTGTGTGTATGTCGGCACCTTTGTGGCCAGCTCATTGAAGAAGTTCAGAGCCAGGCTGGAGATGTACGGCTCTGGGTCAATTAGCAGCACAGCAACCTCGCTGACGTGACCTTTGACCTTGAGCACATCCTTTAGCACCAACTGAGTAAGAACTGTCACAGCAGTCATCCTCACTGAAGGAACCTCATCACTCAGCCTGGAATATTAAAAAAAAATATGAAAAATGACTGTGTGTTCTTCCCCCCGTAAAAAGGGTCTCCTGCCACTCAAGTTGTTTGATAAAACATTATGCAAAATAAGCATTTTAGAGCAACATGAGAAACAGACAAAAAAAAAAAAAAAAAAAGAAGTAGTTGGTCATGACTGTTCACCTAATCAATATTATTTAAGAAAAAGTGGAAAGGTGGCCATTGAAAGACGTCTGAGCTTTTCTGTTGAGCTGCTGCTCCGTGACCCCTGGATCAGGCAGCAGACGATGGAAGATGGATGGATGGATGGATGGATGGATGGATGGATGGATGGATGAGTAGTGGGTAGGAAAATTAATGAAGCAGCAGCTGCTACAACCAACTTACTGTAGAGCCCCTAATTCTATTTTTTAAAGCGAGAATTCTCATATGCGTGTGTGCATGACCCGTCCCACCAAACTGAGTAACAAGTCAAATTAGATCAAAATGAACAAAGCACATAATCAGATTCATGACTTTTCAAGCTACATTTTGATACCACCATCATCCTGATGTGAGCGGTTTCAGAGATGTGGCTTGATTTGTCTCGCTAATCAGAAATACCCTGGAAAACTGGTCTGAATCCTATTGTTTGTGTATTTTCTTCACATCATTTGAAAGAAGAAACTTAAAACCACATGGAGATATCTGGATTTCCCAGATGAAAAAAAAAAATAAATAAATTGCTTTGCTAGCACAGGAAATGTAGCTAAAATTTTATATATTTTTTTTAAATGGTTTTTCTGCTCAAAATCATTTTGAATTATTGGTACTCATGGGCTATTTATTCATATTTTGACAAAATGCAGTTTTGCTCATTTTTAAACCAATGCATGCACGAAGGCTGCCTTCATCTCATCTTACCACTTTGTGACTTAATCTTTGGCTCAATGTAACACGTCACAAGTTTCTCTAAGGATTGTTCGATCTACATTTGTTTAAGTTAAATAATTATCGTTATATTCTGTTAAATAAAAAAAACATATTGGCCATAATAAAAATAATCGTATTGATGTTGAATATCGGCCAGCAGCTGCCCAGGTTTCTAAAGATTGGCAAATGCCAAAGAAAAACTCAAATCGGTCACCCACTCAAACTAAAATATTTTGTTTGTTAATGTTGCTACTAGTATAAAATGCACAAACATCAGCAAATCTGTCCAGAACCACAATAAGTTTAAAATTTAGAGTCATGATTCAGTATCTTGGACACTGATGCGAGCCCTTTTTATTTTTTAAACAAATCAAACACTAGGTAACAAGATTGTTGCTTTTCTTGAATTTAACAGTACTGTAATCTTTTTCTTACTGAATGTAAGAATTTGATCGTCTTAAGAATTGTAGAAGATTTACTGGTAATCCTGGCATTTAAAGTGCAGCCTGGCCGATATGGAAATTTTGGCTATCACAGATACCGATACTGGGAGTGGAGGGCGACCGCAGATAATTGATATAATGGCTGGAAATCTTTGAGCTCTGTCCACCCCCAAGAATCTAAGTAAATAGTGAGTGGAGCAGGGCTTGTTTATTTAGGGTAGCTGTTAGTAACCATGAAGTTAAGCAAATCAAATCCATGCCTCCAGAAAGAGGGCGAAATGTCTCTATAAAAAAAGAAACTGTCCAGATGACCTGAGAATTATTGGATTGGTACCTGGATGATTGAGCATGAACTGTGTTGGTATATATAGTCCTAAATTAGCGATAGGTCCCCAAATGGTATATATCGCTCTAAATTAGCGGCACTGCCTATGTATTAGCAGGGCTCTAACTAAAAGAATTGCCTTATATTTGCATTTGACAGGTCATTTTCTAGCGTTTAACATATTTTTCTCTTTGGGAAAAAATTTGTTTTAAAAATATTTGAAGCACAATTTTTTCTCCCTTTGGATCATTTAATCGTTAACATTACTAGATGGTTGAAAATGAAGAACTGCCTAGAAAATGATAAGATCATTTCTATAGGCAGATAATTAATGCTATGACTAAACAGGAACAACATTTAAACATGACACGTCATCCAGTTTTGTTTTGTCCCAGTTGTTAATTAAAAATGATAATATCAGTCAAAACTTTCACTGAAACACAAAAGTTACAGCTTCGTCTGAATAAGTGGTCCAAGACAAGTTGAGGCGAAGAAATCTGAGGCCAATTTAAATTCACCTTCCACTCAAAAGTACCAAACAAAACAAAAAAAACTCAGCCATTTCTCATTTAAGCCAGAGAGCAGGACTCCTGGCAGAGGATGACACACTTGTACATACTACTTCCACATGCCAATGTGAAGGCTTACAACAGCAATGAGCAGAGTAATTAGTTCTTAATGCGCTTATCAGGAGACACCAGGGCAGCAGCCTGGAGAACAGTGGAGGTGTTGGTGTGTGGGAGACAATTAGGGAACACATAAAAAAATGCTTATCGTGGAGAAAACACTACGAGGGTGGTGATGCGTTATAAAAGAAAATGTTTTACATGTCCAGAACCCCTCAATGTGAACATTATCTTCCATTATAATTAAAACTGCACTTCATCAAACAGACCAACTGCAGGGAACTTGAGTAACAACCTGCTTTTAAAACAACAACAAAAAAAAAAAAAAGTGGCTACAAGCTTAAACCTCTGCAAAAATCTCACTCTGCTCAAACATTACTCCCCTCTGCTCGCTCGGCCTCCCTGTAATTACAAGACACAAGTCATGGGCTCCCGTCACAATCTGTAAAACACCAGTAATTAAGCAGTTTGTCGTCTTTCAGTGCCCGTTCCTGATGTGGTCCGAGGCTCCACCCAAGTTCACGCGTAGTGGTTTATATTTTTCTTTCTGAACACTGGAAGATATTGGTAGTTCCCATGGCAACGACAGAGGTCAGAAAACATGGTGCATTATCGGAATTTGCTGACATATAGATCATCTCAAAGTTTGTTTCCCTCCCCATTAAGAAGTCGTGATGAGAAAGTAAACTTTTCCCATCATGTGGCTCAGTGGAGCATTTTGACAGTGGCAACACTTCAGCGGTCGAGCGGAACGTCACACCGAGACGTGGTGGTGGGACTCCGATAAAGATGGCTCGTGTTTACAAGGATTGGTGGCGGGTGGTAGATGCTTACTGCAATGAGATTTCACTTACAGTACACCCACTCAGCTGAACCAACAAGTGCAGGCTAATGAAACCAGCTTAATGATTTGGTAATGTGCAACATGAAAATTATTGTGTATGTGTGTAGTGGATAATGACAATGAGTTAAAACTGAAACCAGCTACAGTACAATATTAGGAAATTTGAAGTGAATGAGACATTACTTTACCTTGCATACAGATTCTGTGTCCAGGGCTCCAAGATATTTGGGAAACGGACAGTCAGATCTCCCAGTGCTATGATGGCATTGGCCCTAACCACAGGGAGAGTAGATCGTTCCAGCACCGTAAACATGAGACGGATATTTTCTTCACACGCTGACGGGCTGAGATTTGGAAAGTGGAGAAAATCAAAACAATAAATGATCACAAATGTGTATTATTTGTGATATAAAATGATTAAGCAATCATGATGGAAGAAAATCCTGTAGTTGTGTAAAGATACTGGTCTATTTCCGAAAGATCAAATGATTTAATTTCCCACAGCTAAATAAAAACAGACAATAGCTCAAACTAATAGAACTGTGTTACAATTTGTCCAACATGTTCAAAATTAAATAAATCAGGGGAAATAAATCTTGGAAGATGAATGTAATCTGGAACAGAGCTGCCATTTCTAACCCGTCGGGCCAGGCCATGATAATGTGCTGGATGGGTGGGCCGGGGGCTTTTGGCCACGATCCACTTATGATAACATGGCCTGCCATACCACAAGCGGCCATTTCACCGCGAGCTGACCGGCCTTGAAAGAGGTAAAATAAAGTTAAGTTAAGCTTCAGATGGACTATACTGCCAGAAAGCGATCCATAGCCCAAATGGATGTTTATTCAGCCACTGCACTCAGCAGACGCATGCGACTGACGACCCAAACAGGTAAGATCCCAAAGCAGACATGTCAGAGAGGGATTTAATGCTTTGACGGTCATGAAAGGACAAACACCCCCTCAGCTCTGATCTTCCGCCCCCTTTATTCAGTCGTGGGTGCCCGCCAACTGTAAATAACTATATAAGAAGTTGAAGCTTAATTAAAAATGTTTGGGGAGGGGAGGGATGGGTTCTGGTTTCGGACCTGTAATTACTGTTAATTCGTCCGGTCACGTGGGGTTCAGAAATGATGGCTATGGACTGGGGCCAGGTCGGATTGGATTTTTTGGGCCAGAATGCAACTCTAATCTGGAAGTGGTTTAGTAGGTTAAAGATTTTTTGCAATGAGTTCAGTTGACTACCTGAATATGAGACATTATCATTTAAGAGCTTAGAACATTGCAACTTGCAAGAGTGTGGGAAGGGTTTCTAAAGTCTTAAAATATATATAAATACTAAAATAAATATAACGTTCCTACTTGGCATTTTTTTCCACTTATTGCAGGTGTGTGTGGATCATAACCTGCACGATAAACGAGGGACAACTGTATATGGGTTATGTTAAGATCAGTCTTTTGCTCGATTCTTTCATAAAAATTTACTCATGATGATGACTGTCCAAGTTGACTGTTGTCTGCTGTAGGTAAGATATTGACTGCTCTTATATACTCTACAGATTTCCCCTTTAAATAAGATGAACTATTTAGACAGCTGACCTTTTCACGCATACATTTTTTTAAATAAAATAAAAGTCACTGATAAACTAGTTTTAAAATAAACCCCAATAAAATAATTAGTATTTTTGTTTGTTATTGGACTTTAGTTTTGATGTTTGTGATTCAGCCTTTCAGCAGCACATTTTGCTAAAGCATGAGTTTACCTTATCATCATGTATTGAGAGAGAGCCAGACATGCAGCAGTGGTGAGCTGAGGGTGGGAATAACGTCCTGGGGAGCTGCAGACCTTCACCAGCATTGGAAGGAAAGAACTCAGCAGGTTCTCCTCTGAGCAGATTGAGATATAATGTTTTTGATTTACCATATGATTGGATTATGATCATTTATAACTTAAAGCGGCAAAGGACAAACAAATGTTGAGTTCTTATTTACCAGCTAGTAATTCTGTTTCACAGATTTTTCTGATGAGTTCAGCTTCTGTGTCTTCGGCAGAGGCACCGATCAACCCAAGCTCTTCTTCCATAGCACTTTCATTGGACACCTGCTGGGAAACAAACAAACAAACAAACAAACAAAACAATAAAAAAGGCTATACTTGTTAAACTGGCTGCATAAAAAGAATTCCTTCTGGCTCCAAACATCTGCCAAGTTCCTGGCAAAAACCAATGAGACGTATTCTTGGTTTTAGTTTTCTACATCGCCTTACAACCTAGCTGTTTTTTTGTTACATTTTTTTAATACCATTTTGTTTGCACTTGTATTCTCAATTTGTATGCTTTCTTTTATGATTGTCTATTGTTGTCCACTGTTAGCAGTTTTGTTAAAACCTTTGTTAAAATCAGTTTGTTGTCGCTCTTTGTTAAAATCGGTCTCTCTTGTAAATGAGTTCCGGAGACTCAATGGGATTAAGCTGTATACATAAAGGTTGAATGAATGAAGTCGATCGATCACGCCACGTATTAAAACTCAGTACTTTGACTCTAACTAGAGCCCCAAAACATTTGTCATGTTGACCATTTTTCACCTTTCCTATCTGTTAATAAAAAATAAAATAAAAGACTAATAAAACCCAAAGGTATCTACAAAGCTTGATGCTCTAAGTTTCTAATGAATCCAAGTGGTCTCGCTATAGATTGAAAATTGTTTGAGGGGCAGTTATGGCCGACAGCCCAGATAACCAGTTTGTGACCATAAGGTTGCAGATTTCTTTCCCAGTCAGGAAAGAAAAAAAAGAAAAAACTACCCAAAGATGTGGGCTGGAAGAGTAAACCCTCAGCTGTCTCACGACACTCAACTCGCCAACTGATTTCCTGTGGGCGTCTACTGCTCTCATTGTATTCAGCATGTGCTTAATTGCTCATAATTTGTTCACGATTTGCTCACGGGTTAAACACAGAAACCAAATCTCTTTGTTTTACTGGAAATAAACAAAAGAACTGGTTCGACAGAGATGCTTGAGTTCAATCTAGATTTTTTTTTTCCATCACTCTGAGTATCTCAAGTTTCCAAGAGACAAAATTAAAAAAGATAAATAAATAAATCAAAATAAATGAGCGAAGAACAACCTCCGGCAGTAATTGAGGGAACATTTATCTTCCTTTCTCCTGATGGGATGAACAATTATGAGCCATTACTCATTAAACTCCACTACAATTAATCTCATCATCAAACCATCCTGCTGAGACACCTGATTGTCTACAGCTTCAGGTCGTTAGGGATTCCCGTTTAATCTTTAAGTAATAATAAATACCTTTAAATGACAGTGACATATACTATAGGTGTACAAACTTGTTCAGGTTGAAAATTAGAGATTTATGTTCACATCTAATCAGGCTTCAGTAACACCACAACATGAAATGAACTAGGATGCAAGTTCTTCAAAATAATGAACTCCTGAAAACAACGACACTTATTTGAATAAGAGCCACAGCACGATGAAAACACACCCAAGTATGTGAAACCATCATGTTTTACCAGCAAACTCTACAAAAACATTTGACTCAAACAATACAGCTGCACTAAAAGAATATTTACATGAGTTTTAATCCAACATAATCTCATTGTTTACTGGGAGAAAAACAACCTTATTAATCATTTCACATGTAAGAAAATGCAGTTTCTACATTAAGCTGCTGTGTTCGTACTCATCTGCTCACTACAGACTCGTGTTCAGGCTGCTGTTTAATACACCATATTATTTTACATTAGTGTTAGGCATACGTCTTAGATTCTTGCTTATAGTTTCTTTTTATACTTTATATTTTTGCTATTTTTCAGTGGAACTGGGACCTTGAGTACACAATTTCGTTCCACCTCATATACCACATGTGATGTGAATGACAATAAAGAACCTTGAAAAGTATTAGCTTTAGCCAATTCTTGTCCATACCACAGGAATGTTGTACTGTATTTAGTCTAGTACACCTGTTCAGCAGCCAATTATACCTTAGATTTACTGGCAGGTCCTTTTTCCTTCTCCTCCTTCTCCGCCGTCACTCCTCTCCTCCTCCGCAGCTCGGTGCTCACACTGCGCTCAAGGTGAGACACCTGCCAAAAAGCCACGCTTCCACACAAAGCCAGCAGCTGGGCCAGACACACACAGTTCACTGCAGGGGAGAACAAAAACACACAACCACATGTAATTAACACCAGGGACAGTTTACAGCGCCGTGAAATGTGTCAACGTTGGCCACCAGAGGCAACGGGACCAACCTTGTTCACTTTGTTCATTGGTCTCCTGAGATCCATCCTGCGTTTGGCTGACGTCCTTATTGACTTCGCCACCTTCTACAATCTGATCTAGTAAGAGGCGAGCGCTTCGCTGGAGCAGCCGGGAGCACAGCTGGTCTGGGGATTCAGCCAGGAAGTAGATGAGACGGACAGCCTGTTCCATAAAACACTGCCAGTAAGGGTCTTCCATCACCACACCTGGGGCAAGTACAGTAAAAAGACAGACACCATGAGAGGAAGAGGCTGCAAGTGGTGGAATTACAACAGAAAAACTGAAAATACAAAAATGAAAAGGCACATTTCCGTCTGTTTACCTTCAGCAACAGCCTGAGTCAGGCAGGTGAAGAGCTGGTGGTCCTGGGGCAATCTGAACGGAGCTCCTTTGGATTGCTGGTGGAAACAACAAATTTCATGAGAACACTGTTAAACCCTCATATATTTGATTTTCCATACACTTATCTTTCACCAGAAATCATAAATAAAAATACTGAATTAGTCAAAAGGAAAAACATTTTTACTATGAAGACATTTATTAACTTACGATTAGTTAGGACAGTTCCAAGATTGAATTATAATCTAAATATTCTACAGTTGTGGAGTCACTATGTCGAAGTGCATTCAACACAAATCATTACATGATACAGAATGTACCATTTCAAACTATTTTCTACATTAGAGGTCATCAAGGCCTGCAACTGGACATTATTTTAATCACTGCAGGTTTATTTCACCTCATTCACATACCAAGAGATCTTTTTTAATAAACCAACAACAAACAAATGGTAAAAACAAACAAACAGAAGAATTAAATTAAAACAAATAGATGGCATTTATTATACAATTTAATAACTAAAAGGTCACTTAAACAACAAAATATATATATATATATATATTTTATTTTAAATAATGGTTAGCCACATTGACCTACTGACCCCATGAACAATAACATCAGTTACAGGGCAGTAATGGTGAAACATTTAGAGGTACATTCTGGTTTACATCCTCTTACCCTGACATGATCAGTGATGCTGCAGATGGTGAGAACTGTGTCTCGTGCTAGAAGGAAATCTTCAGTCACTTTTTCACCCAGAGCCACTGAGCAAAGTGTGTCCAAGTTACCGAGCACCACTTCTCTCTCTGCCCTGTTACGAATGCATACAGAAAATAGACATAACCTAAAGTGTACATTTTTAAATCCCACATTACCACGTCTTTATACAAAGTCAGGCAATAACCCTGCCCTCCATCACCCCAACTACTCTGTGCTGGCCTCGTCAGCGTGAGGTTGCTGCCCAGATAATGCATGTAGGAGGCTGGGTTAGAAAACAGCACAAAAGGTTTAATAGGTTATGAATCCTGTAGATGTTGGATGAAGAAGCAGCAGTGTGGGTGGATGGCAGATACTCTTTACTGTCTCACTTGCTCACGCTTCCCCAAAGAAACACCAGTCTTTGAGGCAGATAGAGGGAGAAAACCACATTTTTACATTTACAAAGATATTAAAAATAAATTGAAAAAAGGCTCTGGCAAGATGCCCAGGCATACGGTCGTGACTTCAGTTAAAATAAAGGGGAGCAGAACCAGGGCTTGTATTTTGGCTAATGAGGATTTGCTGGATGTCAAGTAGCCGAGACAGGACTAACGTAAAAGAAAGGTCATCATAAAGGCAGGAATGGCGCTGGTTCTACTTTTTCCATGCAGAACTATTAATCTCAGAGCCTCAACATTATTCTCTACCACTGAGTAACAATTATACCCCGTTAATGTTTATACAGGAGGAATAAGTAAAACTCGTGTCCAAATAAATACAATTTATGTCAGTGCTAGATAGCAGTTGAAATGTAAACATTTTTATATTACAATAGTCCCTCATTTATCTCAGGGGATTCATACCCAGAAGCCCCACAAAGAATAGTAGTACAAGTAGTAGCTTATTATTTATATATATATATATATATAAAAAAGTGTTTTAAACCCTTCCCACACTCTTGCAATATTCTAAACAATGTTTCTGAATTCTAAACACTAAGAGCACAGAATGTCATCATTTCAGCTCTCTGCCTCCTGCTGCACTCTGCCAGCGCTCTAGGCCACGCCCACTTCTCCACTGCAAAGTGGAGATCAGCTGATCAGCAGTAGGAGGAAGCTTCTCCTGCAGCTGTGGGCTGCACACGGGTGCCAAATCGTATATAAAATTTATTTTAAATAAAACATCCATGCCGAATTGCCGATCATGCGGCTCATCCATCAATCATCCAATCTTACTTTGAAAAACCGCGATAGAGCGAGTCCGCAAAAAACGAACCGCGAAGTAGCGAAGGACTACTGTACAACAATCCAAATCTGATATTTTTATTAGCATATAATTAAAACTATTTAAGTAAGGACACTTAATTTAGGTTTTCAGACATAACGTTGCAATCCTGCTGGCCTCAGGAAAAACACTTTTTAGATTTAATGTTTCAACAATGATTCACAACAAAAGCTAACTTCTACACTGCCTTTTCTGAGAAGAAATGCATCAAACGTGTTTACTCTTTGGACAGTCTACTCTAAATGTTCACTGTAAATGTAGTCAAGTCACTTTCGGCCCCCATATATTTTATCAGCAAAAGCAAATAAGTTGCATCTTCAAGTAAATCTCCATAAAAAGGGTTTTGCATTGGAAGGTGCTGAAAGGGTTTAGTGGTTTACCGTGCTGCCATGCCCAGCAGTAACACCGCAGCTCTCTTGTTTAAGACGGAAGCTTCCCGTTTACCAGTAAATCTCTCCCACAAGACCTGAATGACTGTGGATTGGAGATTGCTGCCGCTGGCAAAGAACTCCTGCACCTACAGAGATATATTTGCACAATTACAGCCTTCCTATATGTTCTGGCACAAAAAGTTGACATTAAAAATACATCCATGCAAAATCCTTTTAGGTGCACATTATGTTGTAATTTAGACATGTTTTCCAGCATTATGCAAAAAATGTGCTTCTATAGTAGAGCATCCAAAACATTAAATGAGTCATAAGAGGGCAATAATTACTCACAATTTCCTCAAGACACTGGATGGTGCCCAGAGATGCATCAACCATCAGCTCAGAGAGACTATCAACAAGAGTCTGGGCTTTCATCCTAATAATAAAAAAATATAAAATAAAAGTCACAAACTTTGATTTTTCCTCAAAGGATTGACTTGATTTAAGAAAGATATAAATGACCGAACCATAATGCTAGCAGTTACAACCATTCAACAACCCCAAAAGACAACAAAAGCAAATTCATAATAAACAGTGTATTTTATACCAAAGCTCTAAGAACATGAATCGTTCCGTTTTTAGTCTCTACATGTGAAGCAGTTTAATGGACCTGATTGCGTCTCCTTGTGGATTCAAGTAAAGACGTCTGTAGGCCTGAACCACAGCATCTTTAATGGCAGTATCAGTTGACCAGACCAGAGGCAGCATCTTCCTCACTCCACTGATGGAGTTAGCAACACCGAACTCGCACACAGTCACACAGAACTGCACGGCCTCTTGGACCACTAAATTAAAAAAAGAACTTGTGGTGAAGAACAACAAACTATCCAAGTACTGTTAAAAAAAAGAAGGCATTCCTTTAAATGTAATAAACAGACATTAGTGGGTGTGGCATCTACCTGAGGCTGTTTTCCAGTAGAGCATGGTGTTAATGGTAGAAATCGCCCTCTCCACTTGTAAGGCAAAAGTTTCTGTGTCTTTCAAGTACTGCACCAACATTTCCTGCTTTTTAAGCTCTCCATCCTCCCCCTCTTTTTCTCCTGTTTTCTCTGGGGTAGGTGGCAAATTTTGGCTGAGTTCAGAGGCTTCTTCACCAGAGCCTGCGGGAAATACCATGGATTAGTTATTAACAGAATTAAAATATGTCAGCTGGCACGTTAAGATAAACCCTGCATGCATGCCATTTTCAATTGCTGCTCAGTGTTTAGTGGCATTTTACTCAAAAATAATTTAGAGGCTTGCATCTTTGTTAAAAAGTAGACTAGTAGTTTTTTTTATGTTAATATTTTTCTTTAAAAAAAATAAACTGCTAACATTTTGATTGATAAAACCCTCGATAAGATGATATCCAATAAAACTAATGATATAAATGGATTATCCATAACATTATGACCATCTGCAGGTGCTGGTAAACGTTAACTACAGGATATTTTGAGTTGCTGATGGGATCTCCATGAATTAGGTTTGCATCTCTAGATTCTCTCAGATGTTAAAACTGATGTACACAGTTGAAATTAGATTAAATAAAAACAGCCAGCTCAGTATTACAAACATGTATGTGTGACATTTCAATTCAACTACAGTTGTTTTTTGTTTATTTTATGGATCAACAACTCCTGATGGGGATTGGAAAGCGTTAGTTGCATTCTCACACATACAGTCATGCAGTTATTTATATAAAAAATACAAAAAGTTGGCCCAAGAAGGGTTAACAACTGTTACTTAAGAAAGACAGATTTATAGAAATGTGAAACTAAAAACGTTTCTTAAAATAAAATTTGAAAAAAATATATAAATAACATAGGCCTCTTTAATTTTGTTCTCTTTAAAAACAGTATTTTGACAATCATCTCCTGATAGAAGTGTGCAAGTGAACACGACTTTTACCTTTAAAAATAAAAGCCAGCGTTTCCATCAGATTCTCGGGGGTGAGTGTGGACAAGGAGGCAAACATCTTGGATTCTGGGAAGCAACTATGAGCTCTTACACAAAGTTTGACAGCATTCCTGCAAAAATGAAGAATGAATATATATATATATATATATATATATATATATATGAGTGTAGAAGATAATTATTAAAAAAGATATATATATATATGTCAAGGTTTGACTTTTAACTTCCCTTGTGATTAGCATTACCTGTATTTGTTGATGCGCAGGAGCTGTGCTATCATCACTGCAGTTTCTCTGTCGTCTTCTGCAGGCTTGTCTTCCTCCACATCCCTGTCTTCCTCTTCCTCATGCTGCTCTTTCTCTGTTTCACTTGTGGGCTCCACAGCTGTCCTGACTGTAACAAGGAGCTCAGGCTCCATGGCAGCCCACAGCTCAGATGCTCTGATCACCGCGACTGCAGAAAAAAAAAGGGGAGAAAAATATATATTCATATATACATTTATTGTAATTCGGTGACAGCCACTCGTGCAAACCTACAAAGAAAATGTCAAACAATGCACCAACATTTTAAAATAGCAGCAGAACAGATGTGTGCCTCTTTGTCCGCTAATAGTTTTAAAGGTGATTTCAGATTAAAGATTTTCTGTAATCCTAAAAGAAAAGTGCATCTGGTGAAAATATTAACTATTGATTTCTTTTTTTGCATTAATTAAATATTTCACATCTTATGGTTAGGTTTTAAAAAATGCATTTACAAACACAAAATTAGCTTCCAGGAAAAATGAAAATAAAAAGGTGGTTCAAATTTTCACATGTATCTTAAGGGACATTTTTAGGTGACATCTGGGATGCAGACTTTAAGTGTTGGAATTGGATCTCGGATTATTAAAAAGCCCATTGCTCAGGAGCCCCCCACCCCCCACACAGACACTGACAGCTCTTTCCTTACTATTACACCAGGGTGACTTTAAATTAATCATTTCAGTCAAGCCAAGTCACCATCAGCAGACCCCTAGAGCAGAGCAAAAGCCCTCCTCTGCACTGCCAAGATTACCTGCCAGTCAAAGCAACAAGACCCCTCCCCCCGCTTGATTTAATGAGCTACATTCGGCCTTGGCCTCATGACAAGCCAAAACAAAGTTGCAATGAATAAAATTACTTCATTACCAGGTGCTTCCCCTTTCAGGTTCTCTTTCATTTCTTTGAGCTTAGCAGTCTCTTTCTCTAAAGGTTTCTTCAGATCTGCGCTGCTCAGCTACAAAACAACACGAGAACAAAAATGTTGACAATTAAACATATTTAGAAATGTCTACTACTCACAGGTGAAACTGCGTTTCTTTGACTTACCTTGCAGCTGTATGGATTGTGTGCGATGAAGGCTGCCAGCAGCTGGATGGCACTTTTCACCGCGTTGATAGATTTGTCCATCAGTCGTCCGACACCGAGCTCCATCACTTCACTGTACCTACACAAGGGCAACGCCTGAAAGCAGAAATTGTATTTATTAATTACCAATGCAATTTAAAAAATACACTAAGCATCATACAAAAAAAACAAAAAAAAAACACACTTTGCTATTGACGATACGTGTGTAGACCTGCAGCACACGTGCTCTGACGTGAGAGTGCGTGTCGTGCAGATGTTCCTGCAAGATGTCAAAGAAGCGGTCGCGGTCAGCTTTGCCAGACTCATCTAACCCATCGCCGCACAGGACGCGCACGAGGATGTCTCCCAGCACCTCACAGATTGCTACACGCATTGTGTGGCTCTGGAAAACAAAGTTTAGCAACATTTTATATACAATCTTGACTTTCTTATGTAAAACTGTAATTTGATTTCTAAGGAAATAAAAAAGGGTAAAACAGTAAAATATAAAAGAACTCTGCCCTCAGATTACCAAAGAGGACACTCATGGTTCACTGAACAGTAACGAGAGCTGGGTGAACTTCTTGCTTTTTACACACATGCACACAAACAGACACACACACTGTCAGCATCAACCCAAGCAATTACACCTCTATAACTGTAGAGGAATAATTCAGGTTGAGCCAATTCACTGTCGGCAGGCCCTTACAGCAGAGCAGAAATCCTCCTCTGCACTGCCAAGATTACCTGCCAGTCAAAGCAACAAGAACCCAACTCTCCTTCAGTGAGCTCGTATTCGCCTTGGTCTCATCACTGGGCAAAACAAAGTAAACACCAAAGACAAACGAACTCTCCCAGACTGTGCATGGAAAGTCATTTTAAAAAGCCAACAAAAGCAAAAAATACAAGTATTTGAAGTGTCTCTTTAAGTTCCCTTACTGACGCCACAAATTGCTCATTTTATCCTGTTTGTGTACACAAGATCTTTAAGATTACATTGCATAACCATAATCCTTTTATATCACATATGTGAATCACGGAGTTCCTCAGGGTTCGGTGCTTGGACGAATACTCTTTACTCTACATATGTTCCCATTAGGTAAAGTTATTAAAATAGTGTGTGATAAATTTTCATTGTTATGCTGATGATACAGTTATATTTGTCCCTGAAACCCAATGAATCCAAACAGCTACTTATACTACAAACATGTCTTAAAGACATAAAAACGTGGATGACCCTAAATTTTCCGCTTTTAAACTCGGACAAGACTGAGGTCTTGGTTTTTGGACCCAAGCATCTTAGGAATAAATTTTTCAGTCTTTCGTCCTCCTTGGATGGCATTAATCTGTCCTCCAGCTCTAATGTTAAAAATCTTGATGTTATTTTTGATCAGGACATGTCTTGTATCCCCCACATTAAAAACATTACTAGAACCACCTTCTTCCACCTGCGTAATATCGCTAAAATTAGAAACATCTAAAAATGATGCAGAAAAACTGGTTCATGCATTTGTCATGTCTAGACTGGACTATTGCAATGGTTTATTAACTGGGTGTCCAAATACTTCTTTAAAAAGTCTTCAGTTAATCCAAAATGCTGCTGCCAGTCTTAATGGGAATTAAAATAAATCATATCTCTCCAGTTTTAGCTTCTTTCCATTGGCTCCCTCTTAAATTCAGAATAGAATCAAAATCTTACTTTTAACCCACAAAGCTCTCAACAACCTAGCTCCATGTTATATTACAGACATTGTTGTTCCATATTTTCCAAACAGAACACTTGACTCTCAGACTGCAGGTTTACTTGCGGTTCCTAGAGTTTCCAAGAGCAGAATGGGAGGACGGTCTTTCAGTTATCAGGCTCCTCTCTTGTGGAACCAACTTCCAGTTTCTGTCCGTGAGGCTGACACATGGTTCAGTTTTAAGACTGGGCCTAAGACTTTATTTTTGATAAATCCTAGTTAATCAGCTTGGTTTTGACCCATCCTACGCTGCTATAGCCTTAGACTACTGGCCTCATTCATCAAATGAATAGTTTGTATTTGTAATTATTCTTTCTTAACGTGATTTCTTTCTTTTTGTCTTTCCTCGGAGAATAACCTGATTGCCTCTGTCCTGGACCTGTTATTTTGTTTGTTTTCTCCTTCCTGTTCCTCTCAAACCCAGCCGGTCGATGCAGATGGCTGCTTGTCCTGAGCCTGGTTCTGCTGGAGGTTTCTTCCTCATGAGGGAGTTTTTCCCTTTCCACTGTTGTCTCTGCACTAGCTTAGGATGGGAGACTGTGATGGAAGTGAAAACTCAAAGCAATCTGTTGGCTCCAGATAAATAAATAATGTGATTGACTGACTTTACTGTATATGCATATCAATGTTTCTGTTCAGTGCCCCGAGATGACTTCTGCTGTGACTTGGTGCTATAAAAACAAACTGAATTGAAATTGAATTGAATAAAGAATTCAGAATACATACCTCTCCTTCCAGGTGTGAAATGAGGACACTGATGTTGGGGATTATTAATTCAGGCACCAGAGTACCAAGTTCTGAGAGGAACAAGGCAAAGGCTTTCACACCTGACCCCTCTCTGGCAAGTTCTTCACTTGACTTCTGACCGATTTCTCTGAAGAAAAAGTGTAAGTGTGTGTGTGTGTGGGGGGGGGGGGGGGGGGAAGGGGGGATACTTTTAATAAAGACATCTACGATGAAAAACACATCATCTAAAGCCAATTGTAGATTTGCTTCTTAAAATATAAATTATGCACCAACCTTATGACTTCTCCAATAATGGATCTGACACCATACTCTGTGCTCCACACAGATGCAGCTTGTGCAAATACGGATGATAACTGTTCGAAGTGTTGTAGCAATTGAATCACTTTCACACTAGCACCTGTCAGAGTTTAGAGAGCATACTTTAAAATTGCATAAGTACACTAAAGGCCATAGATGCTTATGTAATAAAAACACCTTCATAAAGCACCTTAATTTAAATACTAACCCAAGAGGTGATTGTACTTCTTGATCAGAACCCCAAGGAGGTGAATTATACAATCTCTTGATGGTTTGCTCTTGACATGGCTGATCGTTGGGTTCTCTAAAAGCTTGTAGCAGCAACAGGTCACACAGCTAAGAGGAAACAAGCGCAGGCAGTTTTAAACATTCAAGTACAAATGAAAGCAACTTGAAGTCAACTTTAAATACCAAGCGCTGTTGTATTCATCAGAATTCCACACACAGCTTGACTATTTGCTAAACAATGACGAACAGAGATTTTCACATGGGCTCCACAAAAATGTCCACAATGCAAACAGCATATGTAGCAGTTTAACCGAGGTTCAGTATCAACTAAATTTGATACATTTGCAAAGACAGTGTTCATGAAAAACACTAAAAAAATTACAAGACTTATTAATCCAGACATTTTTTTCCCAACAAAGAGCTCCTCTGACAGCAGAGTACCTGATAAACTCCTCTTCTACCAGAGAGAGACTCCAGAGGGAACGGATATCCAGCTGAAGGAGCTGAATGAGGGCCTGCAGGACCGTCTCTCTCTCAGAATCCCACTGTAGCAGTCCTTCCCCTGATTTACCTTTTTTACCACCCTGAAACACATATGATAATTAATGTATTGTACTCGTGAAGTCCAAAATCTGATTAAATACATAAATTCATACATATTCAAAAGATATCCTCAGATTACCAAAGACGTTATTCATACCTACCAAACCAAGTAGACAGAGACTACAGCCTTTTGTCAGCTGACACATATACACTTACTGTTTGACATCTCCTATTTATCCCATCCAATTTCTTTTAGAAGGGCAAAGGCTGTAGGAGGTGACAGTTTCACTATAGGTGAGCCCTTACAGCAGTGTAATAAAACTCCACCACACTACCAAGATTACCCACCTGACAGCAGACTAAGAACCGTAGTCTCTTGGTTTGGCTGGATCATGAAGCTTGCCATAATTTCATCAGTGGATGTGTTTAGATGTATAAATAATGAACATATAGCAAACATTAAAAACATTTTAGCTGAGCTACTGATAACTGTACCTTTCCAGGTGCTGTGACAATATTCTGCCTACAAGAGAGGCTTTCGAGGCTTTCAGTGAGTTTGCAAAGCAGGAAGACGCTCATTTTGACCGCATTAAGGTTTTCTTTACGTTCTGCAGCTGAAAGGGAAGTGGAGCTGAGGAGTGTTGGCAGGGAAACAGCCAGTCCGTTAACCACTGGAAGAATTCAAATACAGTTATTGTAGCAGACGACCACCTCGGCATAATCAAGACTGTCAATTCAAACAAATATATAAATGCAGTAATGTGTAGTCTCATCCTTTCATTTTTAAATAAATATATATGTCTGCTACCAACCAGTCACTTTCTTGAAATCTTTTTTTTTTCTTTTAGTCTTGAGCACCTTTTTTTTTCAGGCTTTCTGAAAGTGTTAAGCTGCTTTGGTTCTACTCATTTTCAGTCCAGTACACCTGACCATTTATAGAGAAATGTCCGTTGGTTGAGCCACCTAACTCTGACCTATGAATCATTCAAACATAAAAATACTCTAGAACTCAAGAGAAGAACCACTATTGTATCTGCACAAAAACAACTTGTTAAAAAAATACTTTAAATTGGATGACACTTGATTACACGACACAAATACATGATTTCTTCCCATTTCTTTATGTAAAATACCAAAGAAAACAATATGGCAAACATCCATCAATTAGCTTTACTCGATTCTTTCTTCTCGGGTCACCGGCGCCCATGTCCAGCAGTCACTGTGCAAGAGGCGGGGGACACCCTCGACAGGTCTCCAGTCTATCACAGAGCAACGTGGTACAAATAACCATTCACACTCTCATTCACACCTATAGACAATTTAGAGTAAGCAGTTAACCTTTATTTACACAGATTAGTCTCATTGAGCCTCGAGGGTAGTGGTGGCGCAGAAGTTAGAGAAGGTGGGCCTGTGATCAGAAGATCGCTGGTTCAAATCCTGATACAGAAAACGTCAAAAATGTGGGCAAGATAGGTGAAGCACCCGCATCTGCCACCTCCACCCTCATTTGTTTCACTCTGGGCCCTTGAGCAAGGCCCTTAACCCCCACCATCTGCCCCCCAGGCAACCTAGATGGCTCCATACAGAGGGCTGTGGTAGCTCGGCGGTCTGTAGTTGTGTCAGGAAGGGCATCTGGCGTAAAAAAATGTCCAAGTCTTTGTGTGACTAGTTCGCTGTGGTGACCCCTGAAGAAGGGAGCAGCCGAAAAAAAGTCTCATTGAGCCTCGATGACTCATTTACAAGAGACCCGTTTTAAACAAAGAACACAGATGAGGTACAGACAAAAATAAGCAATCATATTAAAAGCAAATGAAAAGTAAATAGAAGAAATTATATGAAAGCAGCTACATTATAAAACTACGTCAAATACAAAAAACAGGAACATGTCTGTGTTGGTTTTTGCCATGAACTTAACAGATGTTTAAAATCCCTTAGAGTGGTCAAAGTCGACAACTTCAGATCTTTTTGCAAGGTGTTCTAGGTTACAGGAGCGGAGTAAGGGAAGGCCCTTTTGCCAAGTTCGGTCTGCACTGAGGCACTGCAGGTAATTATGTCTTGAGAGCACATGCTGTAGCTGCACTGACCCAAGTGACATGTAGATGTATGAAGGCAGCAGACCAAGGAGTGATTTAAAAATGAAAATATACCAGTGAGACTGTCTGTGTGAAAATAATGATGGTGGCCGACCGTACCCATCACTGCACCCTGTTGGCGCAGTGATGGGTACGGTAGTTACAGCCTGTTGTGAATCTTGGCACACTGTGATAGACAGCATCCAACATCTGCAGGGTGCTTGCAGAAGCATTCATGCAAATAATGTCACCATAGTCAATGAAGGGAAGGAAAGTAGCAGCTACAAGGAACTTCCTAGTATTTGGATTCTTTAACATTTTATCTTACACTTAGACAAGATCTATTTCTAAAAAAGAAACCCAGTTTTACTTTCAATTTCTTTAACAAGTTTTCGACGTGAGGCTTAAGAGAGAGATGTGCATCGACCAAAATACCCAAGTATTCATAGGAACTGACAAACTCAATAAGAACAACATTCGAAGATAAAATAGAAGGAAGGACTGCTGGCACTGACTTCCTGTTTGAAAACGACATCCCTTCGGTTTTATCAGCATTTAGCACCAGTTTGAGATGGAACAAATCTGACTGGATGTCAAAATCAGACTGTAAAAGCTGGAAAACCTTAGCAACTGTTCTAGCTTGACAGTAAACAACTGTGTCGTCAGCATAGAAATGTAAGGATACATCAGGGATGATCTGACCTACATTACTTATGTAAATTGTGTAGAGGGTGTGTCCTAAGACTGAATGGTGTGTTACACCGTTATTAACGGTTAGATAGCTGAAAGAAGTGCCATTATGTTGAACATACTGCCTCCGATCTGAGAGCTAGTTAGAGAACCAACCAATAGTGTGATCTGAGAAACTAATTTCTGAGAGCTTATGACACAAGATGTCATGGTCCAGTGTCAAAAGCTTTAGACAGGTCTAAGAAAAGTGCAAAACAATAATCCTTAGCATCTAATGCTTTATCAGCATCAATAAAGATCTTCTGCGAAGCAGTCATTGTACTGTGTTGTTTCCTGAAACTAGATTGATGGGGAGGTAAGATGTTAAAAGAATTCAAATACTTCTTGGCTTTATCAATTTTTCTAAAACCTCAGCAAGAATACAGAGTTTAGAGATTGGTCGATAGCTGTACAGTATAGTGGGGTCACCTCCCTTCAGCAAAGGTAGTTCAAAAGCTGTTTTCCAAGCATTTGGAATGGTGTTTTGGCTTATGGACAGATTAAAGGTGTGAGACACCGGTTCTGCAATAAGGTGTGTGGCTAGACTTAAGAAATAAGGTGGAAGGTCATCAGGGCATGCAGTTTTTAGAGTCTAGACCTTTTAACAATTTGTTTTAACTTTACTAACAGAAAACAGTGAAAATGAAAAGGTGTGATTTACTGAAGATTGACTTGTAGGAAATATTTGATTTGTAGATGTTTGGTTTAAAAGAGAAGTTGCTGGTTTTCCATTAGTAACTGACAAACAAGAAATTGGAAGCAACAAAATATCTGTTGAAACAATTTAGGATATAGTGCTTATTTGACACAGGAGCAGAGTTAACAAGACGTTGTAATGGCAGATCAGATGAATGAGAGCGGCTGAAAAGTGATTTGATGGTTTTCCAGAATCTTTTAGGGTCATTTAGATCTTTGGAGGTCTGAGATAAGAGGTATTTACGTTTTGTTGCTTTGATGGAAGCTGTACATTGATTCCGCAGCTGTCGAAAATGCAACCAATCAGTGTCTGAATTAGAATGTCTAGCTGTTGCTCAAAGCTGATCTCTCCATTGCAGGTCATCTAACTCAGGTGTAAACCAGGGGCCATCTCGTCCTTTTATTCTGAATTGGTGAAAACGGACATGTTTATTGACATGCATGTTTTTGGTCTGTGGGAAGAAACTGGAGTACCAGACGAAAACTACTGAGAGAACATACAAACTCCACCCAGAAAGGCCCCAAGCCAGGATTCAATCCGGCAACCTTCTCGCTGAGAGGCGGCAGCTCTACCAACTGCACTGCCGTGCATCTCTCAGATCCTTTCAGGTTTTGTTTTCTTTAGAAGCTTTTCATCTGCTTTTAGCCTTTACACCTCCAATTTAGTCTTCCCTTTGTTCACGTCTCCCATTATTTTAGGCCCACACTGAACAATATACTATCAAGGTCAGGTGCTTGGTCAGAAAGCGGAGTGAAAAGCAGCTCAACACCAATAAAATAAAATAAAACACTTTAAAAGACCTTCAAAAAGTCTAGTCAAATCTAGAACAAAACCACTTTAAAAGATTAGAAAACAGTCCAACAGCTGGAGAGGAAGCAAAGTATATTAAAAAAATATATATATTTTTTGTATATTACTGTACAAAACAAGTCTAACCTTGTACAAGTAATTCAAGGGTGTCCTCTTTAACCCTCAACTCCAACGAATTGAAGTTCCTAAAATAAGAACACCAGCGTTTTACAATTATTGTCACCAACAAAAACAAGTTCTTCATTGAGAAAACTTACTGCAACACGCTGTAGCCTGTGTCGAAATGTTCCAATATACACAGAGGTCCCTGGCTTCTCAGTGCAGCCTTGAATCCTATGGAAGAGAGTATTCAGTAAAAAAACAAAATAAAAATCGCACAGGATGCTCCCCATGTACGGTCGCAATACTTACTACTGAGCTGAGACGGCAGCTGTTTTGGGGAAACCACATCTTGAACCACGTACTGGTTGATCCCCCCAGTCTTTACAAGGTCCCCCACGGACAAGGGGACAAAGAAGTCCCACGACATTTCTGCGCAACTAATAAAAAACAAGTTTACTCCTAAAACTAGCAAGACATTTAGCTTAAAATATGCACATACTATAACAATGGTCCCATAATGTCTGGCTTTATATATATTAACAGAGTAACAAAAAAACTAATGTACATCCTCACTTTAGTCAATATAATTCGAAACTGAAGTGTAAAAAACTGAAGTCTTTATAAACCAGCGTAAGACGTGACTCGAGCCGCTAATGCTAGTAGCTAGCATGCTAACTAGCAAAGCTAACAAAACTATAGCTAACTTGTCAGCCGTTTCACTCCGTTGTTCACCGGAAATAACAGAATAACAGAAACGTCGGTTTTCACATTGTTTAAACACACTTACCTGTAAAAGCTGCAGCCCCGATATGCACGGGTGAAATCTTTGTCAACTAAAAAGGTACCGTGTTCCTAACCGTCTCTCCAAACGGTCTGCAAAGCAGGTTTTCAAATTTTGTTCGGACATCGCGCCAAGGTGACGCATGACTACGCGTGGTTACATTTCAGGGTTGCCAAACATGCAATGACGAAACAGCGTACTGTCTTTTTCACTTTAAAATCATCGTGTGGTCTTCCCAAACTAACAATATCCTTCTTCTTTCTGCTTTTCCCTCTTGCCAAAGCGAATTATAAAGCACCAACAAAAAAACAAAAACAAACTATCGTATACTTTACTTATGGTGGCTCTACTGTAGAAATGATTATGTGCGCAACTTCCTCAGACACCGGAAGTAGCTGTACCATACTGGCGGAGCAATGTGACCTTGGTGCATTCACTTTAGCAGAGAAAACCATGGAGATAGCGCTTATTTGTCGACATTGGTCTCTCTTGTAAATGAGTCTTCGAGGCTCAATGGGATTTACCTGTCTAAATAAAGGTTAAATGAATGAAAAAAAATTATTGCATACCTGGCAACACGGCTTTTTTTTTGGTTTGTTTCACTACTGCCACCTGCTGAACAACCATAAATACTACAGAAAAATGTCTGCACCATTCACGGCAGATTTACTATGCGTTTTACAATGGACAACAAAAACCAAACAATTTTTTGAGGTAGTAGCTGTATTGAAATGATTGACAGCACAATCATTTCTACACCCAGGTACCAATTTTCAGCTACAGAAATGAGAATGTTTCACAAAGATTTAAATTTTCATGTGTATCACTCAAATTTTAAACAAATGCTTGAACTCACTACCACAGGTGAATAATGCTGTTGTGATACAGAATTTTTCTTTATAATTGCCCTGTTGTCATACTTAAAAAAAGATATTGTTTCAAGGCTAAACATGAGAAAATTAACAATACAAAAAGGCATAAAAATAACCCAAGGCATGTTTCAGTGACAATACTTACAATTTGTCTGTTGTATGTGTGAATACAGTATTATGAAATCTAAAAACTATTAAATCAACGGGGGCAGATGTAGTGTTTATTATTCAGGTGGACAATGTAAAGTAAAAAAAAGTCACGAGAGCACCAATTGTAACTAAAAATAGTCTAAATTATTATTAAGCACGTCTGTAACCACTTGGCTCTGTCACACACTGACAGACCAAGGCAAGGATGTAAACAAAAGAGTAAAGCACCAAATGTAAAGAAAAACAAGAAACAAAAATTCTAGTAACTAGTGAAGAAATATTCTTCTTATGCTCGATCAAAAGGGTCCATGTTTTGTTCCAGAACAACCAGGAGTTTTATTTTCTCTTCCTGTCCTGAGAGCAACGTGGGCAGTACCTGCATATCGAGGAGAGGAAAAAATCTCACTTAAATAAAAAACAACAACACACCAATGACGCACATTACAGCTGCATCTTCACTTTGAGACTTTCTCACCATTTGCCTCTGGGTTTGGTCGTTAGGCCCACACATGCAAAATGGAACCACTCGATGGAGCACTGAAAAGAAAAAACACAAAATACTTTAAAGTGTGCTGCACTCGGATGAAACTGTGCTCTTAAAAACACATATTTATAATAATCTGTTTCAAAACACCCAGTACGTACTGCTTGTACTGTAAACAATCTGCTGATAAAACTTGGACAAGACGGACAACTGTGGACTCCTTAGGCTCTTATTTGAAAGTAGCATTAAAGAAATATGTGCAAGAGTGTGTACTTGCACTTTATGCACTATAATAATCTTCCTAACTTCACATTTATACTACAGCTAATCAATCTTTATGAATATGAACGACACTTAGTATCCCAATTGTACAAATATAAGTAAAAGATTACCAAACAGATTACTTTCAGATCTAATGACAGTGACATGTTTACAGAAAGGCAACATTTATGTTTTTTGGCACCCGGCTGTACTTGGTGGAAAAAATAAAATAGATTGCACTCAGCAAAAAACTTGACTGCATTTTTATGTAGTCACTTTTACATAAAGTATTTAACATCACTTTATTTTGCATCTGAGCACAGTGTCTTTAGCTCCAATAAACTCGCACCATTTTAGACTTTTCACGCTTTTTGTTTCTCTTTTCATACTTTGAGCTCATATCAAAGCTCCTTTAAGAACACGGAATACCCAAAACATTTGTTTCTTCATCAAAACTGCAGGTTTTAAAAGTGTTTCTATCATAATCATCCTCTTTAAAGCTTTAAAACGGTTTGTTTTGTTTAACATGAGCGAGTCAACAAAGGTCGATTGTCTTTATTTCCACCACGTGTCTGAGTAAACTTGATCGTGTCTGACTGAATTTATGCTAAAACCACTCCATACCAAATTAAAGTTGACATTATATACTAATCAGATTATAAATTTGATCCATAATTGAGATTTGCATAAAATTATTACAATCTAGCAATCCCAGTAACTAAAACAGCAAATAATCGTTCTAATCTATATATGAATCTGTTTTTTTTTTTTAAAGAAACATCTTCAGAAATAATCTTTTTATAACATTTGTATTTTCCTTTAAAACAGATCACTTTTTTTCTGACGGCTGCCGTAGTGCTGGTAAATCCCTTCATATAAAGATTGGCATCATTGCAAAACTTGGGAATTCCCTTTATGAAAATAGGACTGGACTCCCGATGACATCACTCCAGACAAATAAAAATCAAGCTTTTAAACTAGAACTCTCATAAACTAATTGGTTGTTGCGCAGCCATGTGATAAATCACCAAATTTTAACAAGCTATGTATCATTTTGAAGCTTATGAGATGGAGAAATTAAAAATGACTCATTTAAAATATTCCTCATTGCGATTTATTTTGCCGACACAGATCGCAAATGCTTTAGAAACCAAAATTGCAGAGTTCATTATAAAGTGTTTCATATCAGTTTTTACACCATAAAAGACGCCCCCACCTCCAACAAATCCAAGGCAGCAACGTTCCACTGTTGAGACTTAAGTCCTCATTTTTTTATGTCTTTTAGAGCAAAAACAAACAAACAAAAAAAAACCGCCTAACTGCTGCCCCTACAAAAAAAAGAAGTGGAGTGAACGCTCCTGTTCTCATCAGCCATCAAAGAAAACTCACGTCCGTGTTGTCACAGCCGATCATCTCGCCATAAGACACCTGATGACACAAACAGTAGGTGGGTTCGTTGGGGTCCACAGGCATGTCCAGGACATCAGATGGGTGTACGTTCCCAAAGTTGGAGGAAGGGCTGTTGAATTCTCCTCTGAAAAACAAAACAAGAAATACAAAAGGAGTCAGATTATAAAAGTCAAACTAACCAAACACAAGATCATTGCAGGAAACATGACGTACTGTTGAAGGAGTTTCACTTTCTTCTGAGCACTTTTAGGACTTCCATCTTCATCTGAGCTCTTCACTTTAGATCTTGTTTTAGCTGCTTTTTTCTCTTTTTGTCTGGAATCTCCTGAAATTGCAAAAACCCTCAAGCACTCAACAAAACACAGATTTATATTGGCGAACAACACAACACAGAGATGGAGTACATCACACCTTTCTTTCCTTTGCTTGAGGTGGAATCATAGTCGGTGCTTTCTATCTGCTTTTCCTTCAGGTCAGCCTCGAACCGAGCCAGGTCCGTGTCAAGACGTCTGATGTGTTTGTCGACCTGCAGAACCATAAACGGCTTCATCGCACTGATTTTAAGGTTTAACTTACATTCATTCAGCAGCTATCACGTGTCTAAACCTCTAGCAGTTACAAAAGACGGGAGAGGTTTGTAAAAAGTGACACCAACCATTTCATAGGTCTGCATAGCCAGCTGCACCTTATCATCTCCAAACTCCTTGCATTTACTGTAAGACTGCTGGATCTGCCTCAGGATGGACAGTTTTTGCTCAGAGGAAAGTGTCCGGGCGTTGGATGTGTACTCTTTAGCCAGAGAGTCGATCTGTCCTTTCAAATCTTAAAACAAAGAGAGAAAAAAGGAGCATAGCTATTACAATTAAGATATTGCTGCATGCAATTACCAATTATAAAATATTCATATATTTAACTCTTAACTCCTTATAAAGTGTTTCATGCATTCAGTTTCTCCAAACCTTATTGAAACAGTTTTATCTAAAGATATTTCAAAGCTGAATTAAATAACGCATATCCATAAAAAATATAGTTCATAAATTATTGATTAGGACTACTAAAAGATATGAGATTTTATTTTAGGGCTTATAAAATTAAGGTTGTGTCTGTACTGCAGAGAGTACAGTATAAAGCGGGGAGTTCAGTTTTATCCATCCATCCATCCATCCATCCATCCATCTTAACCGCTTGTCACGGGGGTCACTGGTGCCCATATCCAGTCACTGTGTGAAAGGTGGGGGACACCCTGGACAGGTTTCCAGTCCATCACAGGGACACATAGAGACAAATGAGACAAACAATCATTCGTTCACTCTCTCACTCAGGGACAATTTAGAGTTCCCAATCAGACTAACGTGCATTTTTTGGTCTGTGGGAGGAAACCAGAGAACCCGGAGAAACCCACGCATGCACAGAGAGAACAAGCAAACTCCTTCAACCGTCAAAATAAGCAAAATATTTAATAGGAAGTAAAACACAAAAATAATTAAAAAAAAGCGTCAACTGCTAAATTGGAAACTGCTCACAAAGATTACATGTTTAAATATTAAACTGGTTTTACAACATGAAAGTCTGATCCATCCATCCATTTTCTTCCGCTTATCCAGGGTCGGGTCGCGGGGTAGCAGCCTAAGTAGGAAGGCCCAGACTTCCCTCTCCCCAGCCACTTGGGCCAGCTCTTCCGGGGGAATCCCGAGGCGTTCCCAGGCCAGCCGAGAAACATAGTCCCTCCAGCGTGTCCTGGGTCTTCCTCTGGGTCTCCTCCCGGTGGGACGTGTCCGGAACACCTCACCAGGGAGGCGTCCAGGAGGCATCCTTAACAGATGCCCAAGCCACCTCAACTGGCTCCTCTCGACGTGGAGAAGCAACGGCTCTACTCCGAGTCCCTCCCGGATGATCGAGCTTCTCACCCTGTCTCTAAGGGAGAGCCCAGACACCCTGCGGAGAAAACTAATTTCGGCCGCTTGTATCAGAGATCTCATTTTTTCGGTCACAACCCAAAGCTCGTGACCATAGATGAGGGTAGGAACGTAGATCGATCGGTAAATTGAGAGCTTCGCCTTTTGACTTGGCTCTCTCTTCACCACGACAGACCTGTACAGCGCCTGAAAGTCTGATAATAAGGTAAAATCCTGAATTTTAATAATGCTGTACAGTAGTCCCTCGCTACTTCACGGTTCGTTTATCGCGGATTAGCTCATCGCAGTTTTGCAAAATAAGATTGGACATGACACAGGCTGATTGATGGATGAGCCTCACGACTGGCATGAAATGTTTATTTAATATAAATTATTTTAAATTATTTAGCACCTGCACATTTGTGCAGCCCAGAGCAGCAGAAAAAGCTTCCTCCTGCAGCATTGTGCAGCCCTTACTGCTGCAGGATAAACTTCCTGCTGCAGTTAAGCAGCTGATCAGCTGTTAAGCTGCAGAGCGGAGAAGTGGGCGTGGCCAAGAATGAGGCAGGGAACTGAAATCATGACTTTGTGCTCTTTTAAAGTGTTTAGTTTAGAAACATTGTTTAGAATATTGCAAGAGTGTAGGAAGGGTTTAAAATGCCTACTACTACTATTCCTACTTCACAGTTTTTCACTTATCACGGGTCTTCAGGGTATGGATCCCCTGAGATAAACAAGGGACTACTGTACTCTATAAATACTTGTTGTAGTGGCATCACGGATACACGCAGTCAAAATGAGTCTTCTCTGCAGGGTAGCTGGATTTTCCCTCGAACACTGAGTGAGAAGTTCAGTTATCAGAGAGAGACTCAGAGTAGAGCCGCTGCTCCTCCACATCAAGAGGAGCGAGTTGAGGTGATTCGGGCATTTGTCAAGGATGCTCCCTGAACACCTTCCTTGGGAGATTTTCAGGACATGTTCAACTAGGAGGAAACCACAGGGAAGACCCGGGACAAGCTGGAGAGTCTATCGTCGGTTGGCCTGGGATCACAGTCTTCCCTGGAGGAACTGGAAGAGGTGGCTGTGGAAAAAAGATGGCTGGGTCTCCCTGCTCAAGCTGCTGCTCCTGCGATCCAACTGAGGAACAAGGAGCATACGATGGATGGATGCTCCATCAGTCAGCCCCTTTGTTGATTTTGTCCCTGCTACTGGGCGGCTGTGGCTGAGTGGTTAGAGCAGTCGTCCTCCAATGCAAGAGTTGGGGGTTCGAATCCACCAGCAGTCACATGTTGAAGTGTCTCTGGGCAAGACACTGAACCCCTCATAGCCTCTGATGTGTGTCCCATTGGTGTTTGAATGAGCTAAAGCTCTGATTAGTCTCTTTAGAATGATTTGTTCAATTAGTTTTGTAGAGATCTAGTAGAGTGCTGTATGAATGGGTAAACGAGGGCACAGACTCTAGTGTAAAGCGCTTTAGTATCTCGATAAGATAGAAAGGCGCTATATAAGTACAGTCCATTTACTGATTTCTGTGTACAGATGTAAGGTTTGCTACTTTTTACAGTCAGATATGGTAATCAGAATAAAATGAATTCATATTTTACAGCACTGTTGTCTCACCCTCTGTACGTTGATCGAGATCCCTCATCAAATTGAAGTTCCTCTGCAGCTCGAAGGGCAGGTTTTCTATGCCTGGCGTGATGAAGACAGACAACCAGTGAGAACAACAATAAACAATAACAAATGTTCACGCGACTTGCGTGGTGGCCGACTCAGTCTAGAAAAGGCTTACAAACGTTTTCAACAGGTGTCAGAAAACAAAACGCATCTCATGTTTTAAACGATTTCTGTTTGTTTGACATGAGTATAACAAACAACGCGTGAGGTTTGGGATCCCAAGCAGCATCCGGTTTTAGCTTCGGTTTCCTCCAGCAAATAGACGGAGCCTAAATCCGCCGGCCGTTAAGAGGAGGGTTAGACACATTCCCTTCATCATGAAAGAGAAATAAACGCACAGCCGAACAGGGAGAGGCTAAGACTAAACAACTAAACAGGACTGAGCGTGTTTTGCACACGTTTATAGAATGATAAAAAACTTACTGTCCAAATAATGCTCCAAATACATCCCCGCCGCCATCTTGGAAAATGTAAACAACGCAGCTTCCGTTCGGAAATGAAGCGATCTGATTGGTTAATAGAAAACTGATTGGTTTCCAGCACAAAGTCCGGCTCATTATTTAAACACAACACTCAAGTATTTAACTTGTCATAAATGTAAAACTAAATGAATAAATAAATCTACCATCAGTCTTTTACTCTTTAAAACGAGTCAAAATAACATTTTAATACACTGAACAGTTTTTGTATAACTGTAGTGATTTAATGTTTTACTTTGAAATGTGCACTTGGCTGAAAATATCATTAGTTGACACTTTACCTGTTTGAGATTGAAGTGAACCTAAATCTCTTTGCCCGCTTCTTCCTTTACAGGTCGCGGGGATCACTGGTGCCCATGTCCAGCTATCACTATGCGAGATGCAGGGGACACCCTGGACAAGTCTCCAGTCCTTCACAGGGACAGAGACAACCATTCACTCTCTCACTCAAACCTATGGACAATTTACCAATCAGCCTAACATGCATGTTTTTGGTCTGTGGAAGGAAACTTGCGTACCCGAAGAAAGCCCACGCATGCACAGAGAGAACATGCAAACTCCATCCAGAAAGTCCCCCGGCTGGGATTTGAACTGGCAACCTTCTCACTGAGAGGCAACAGCTCTACCAACTGAGCACCGTGTTGCACAACTGAACATAAATCTTACAGATAAGTGAATTCAGTAAAAAAAAAAAAAAAAAACTACTTTTAAAAGCTTTATTATTTCCGTCATAGCTGTATTTTGAGCAACGAATCAATTAATAAAATGAACTGATTATAAAATAAAAAGCGGTGAACGTGTAAATCCATTAGACCGTAGCCATGTTACCAACATATTTAACACATACTGCTCTGAAGTGATAGAGCAGACACACAAATGCATGAAGTTGTAGGGTTTGTATAAGAAAACTCCAGTTCGTTTGTGATCTTATTATAATATTTTCACACCGTCCATGCATCACTTTTTATTTTGCTTTTGCCACTTTTGTTTAAA
This sequence comes from Nematolebias whitei, assembly GCF_014905685.2. Lineage (NCBI taxonomy): Eukaryota > Metazoa > Chordata > Actinopteri > Cyprinodontiformes > Rivulidae > Nematolebias > Nematolebias whitei. Next base: position 15,079,548 of record NC_056502.1, read on the forward strand.
CTTCTTGAATTTATTGTTTCCCATTCTGTTCTTCCCCTTCATGTGCATCTTCATCTTTTTGCCTCGGTTTTTCTCAAATTTTCCGTCTTCTTTGCCAGTTTTTGATGCTTTGGGCTGATTGGGCGTCTTCGCTACAGCCTTTTTGGCCTCTGCTCCTTTCTCCGTCTCGGCATCCATCTTGGCAATCTTTGCCTTCTTCGGTCCAAAGTTTTTTTGTCCCGCCGACTTGATGTTTGCAGATTTCTTAACAGCTGTTCCGTTTGCTTTGGCCTTGTTAGCCTTGTCACTTTTGGACGCTTTCACCTTCGAAGAGTCTGTAGCTTCTGTAGCCTCAGGAGCTTCTGCTTTCTCTTCTTCTACGGAGGTAAGCAGAGGGTTAGCTCATCATAAATATCAAAACACAAGCTGACTTTATTGGTAAGAAAAAAAATATCTTACTTGTCCCATCAGCAGCAGGAGGTGTAATTACATTGGAGAACTTTTTAAACTTGGCCACAAAGAATCCATCCATATTGTGTGAATGTGGGTAAAATCTCCGTGTGAGTTGCAAAGAAGGATGGAATCTAAATTTTTGAAAACTTAAAAGATAAAAGAAAGGTTTTACTGACCAGTATTCATCAGTTACTCCAACAATTATCAATAACGCAGCCATTAGTTTATCTACCTGGTGAAGCCTTCCTTCCCAAAGTCGAGTCCTGTAGGAACCAATTTGACATTCCTCTTCTTCAAAGCGTAATCCACCACCCACTCATTCTCCTCCACCTGGAAGATAAATCTGGTTAGAGGAGAAGAAAATCGGGAAAAATAACCTCCTTCCAAATTAAACTAGTTCAGTTTTGTTAAAAAAAGTTTAGTAAACCCAACGAACATCCAATTTAAATATAATTTCCAGTCTGTTCTTCTGTGGACTCATCAGCACTCCACTGGTCTTAAAAGTCATTATTATCTGACGCTGCATTTCAGCCACAGATTAGTAAAATTAACGTCCACAGATGAGTAGAAATTACAGACATGTCTCTCACGGACTCATTTCAAGTCTATAAAGTGAAACTTGCATTTTGATATATAATGTAACAGTCATGTAACGTTGCTAATCACTGAAACGTTGCTGCTCTACCTGTGGTCAAAACTGTTTAATGTTCAGACACACCTGGCTACATAACACAATAAATATTGTTTTGGACCACTCCTCCTCCAAAAGGAAACAACTGCGTTTGTCACTGACCAACTTATGGGTTTCTGCATAAATACTTTTCCTAACGACCGAATTATACCTGAAACCAAAAGCTGTTCAATTTCCTGAAATTGATTTTATTATGTTTCTTTCTTTTTGTTGGTGTTGCATGGAACAGTATTGGGCTGAATCACACCCGTCCTAACTGCATGGCAGTACAGCAGTCCCTCGCTCGCGGACTCGCTCTTTCACGGTTTTTCAATGTAGGAATATACACAAAAAATAACTAAATAAAATAAAAATAAAAAAGGACACGATTGTTAACTTTAATATTACTCATGTGACTGAGACAGTAAAGTTAACACACAAAAAAAAAAAAAAAAAAACTTTGGGACAGGCACGCTATTTTGTAGTTTTCTCTCAATAAGCCTACACTGTATCGTCAATCAAAACGACTACATTTCCCAGAAGTCAACAGTGTCCCACCCAGAAGCCCTGTTGCCTTCTGCTGAAATGGAGGGAAAGTTTTGTTCCGATCTGAAAAAGTTTGGTCCTTATTCATACAATGACTTAGGTGCCCAGTGGATACAGAGAGCCGCATGGAACCGGACCAGAACTGGACCTCCAGACTCATCGGTGGATCAGAGTGCTGCCCGCCGGCCCACGAAGCCTTCCGAGTGGGGAGGTACCACCCGGAGGTCTGGCGTTCTCTCCGGAGCCCACCGGGACTTTTTTCACCCAGATTTGGACTCGATCCGGACCTCGTGCTGACCATCCGAAGGTCCGGCTCCCTCCAAATGTTTTGGTGCTCAAGAGCTGCAGAGAGCCGACTAGAACCGGACCAAAACTGGCAGGGTAGGTCTGCAGGACTGGAACCGAGCCGCTGTTTCTTAAAAATTTTCAGTACTGTACAGTACTTTTTTTTTTTCCATTTAGCCTTTATTTATCCAGGTTAGTCTCATTGAGCCACGAGAACTCATTTTCAAGAGAGACCTGTTTAGGGAGCACATGGTGGGGGTTAAGGGCCTTGCTCATGGGCCCAGAGTGGGGCGAATGAGGGTGGGGGCAAGTGTGGGTGTTTCACCTACCCCACCCACAATTTTGATGTTGTCGGGGCTGGGGCGTGAACCGGCGATCTTCGGATCACAAGCCCACCTCTCTAACCTCTGCGTCACCACTCCCCCACATATACGTATGTTGTTAAAATGACGTAGGTTTAAGAGTTTAGAACACTGCAAGAGTGTGGGAAGAGTTTATAAAGCCTTAAAAAATATATATAAATATGTAACCCCAGCGATAAACAAGGGACTACTGTAGTTTGCAACGACCCGATTTAATTTTTTTTCCTTCTTCTTTTTGATTTTAAATCTTTCAAAGCTTAATAATTTGACTATTTGCTTATGTTTTAGAATAAAAGATAAAATATTTCATGTAATTTAGTAGGCAAAGAGTACTACTATTGGTTGGCACTGCTTTTAAAGGGCCTCACATGTCAACACATACCGTTACAGAGCACGTGCAGTAGACTAGATACCCTCCAGTAGGGGACGCTGCATTCACAGAGTCGATGGCCGACAGAATCAGTTCCTTCTGCAAATGAGCAGAGCGCTTAATATCCGCTTCATCCTGCCAGGAGAAAGAAAATAGAAAAATGATTCTAATGCATAATTTAAAAAGTCTGCATGATATCCACGGAGAGTATGAAAGATATTTTACCTTGCTGGTTTTCACAGCAGGATCTTTAGCAATGACTCCAGTTCCCGAGCACGGTGCGTCAAGCAGCACTCGATCAAACCCACCCATTACCTGCAAGTAAAAGGTTTAGGCTCAGCAAACTAAACACCTGCAATAAATCTAAACCAAACAATTTTTCCATGTAGCTCATGAAAGCCGCGGACCTTTGGGAACTGCCTGCCGTCGTAGTTGCAGACCACGGTGTTTGTGACCCCAAGACGGTGAATGTTTCCCACCACGCTCTTCAGTCTTTCAGCGTTTGCATCATTAGCAATAATCACTCCGGTGTTTCTCATCAGCTGAGCTAAGAGTGACAATATCACACATCAACTTCAAACTCTTTTGTTTTAAGTATGCATTTGCTATACAGACTAGTTTTGAAGCAAGCTTTACCAATATAGGTGGTCTTCCCTCCTGGAGCTGAGCTCATGTCCAGCACCATTTCTCCCTCCTGTGGTGAGAGCGCCATGACCGGCAGAAAGCTGGAGGCTCCCTGCAGCATGTAATGACCAGCCAAATACTCCGGAGTGGCACCTGGGTGGACAGAAGGCACAAACCACAGTTCAAACTTCTTGTACCTAAAGTCCCAGACAATCTTCAGTGATGTTTCAGTGATCGTACTGAAACTTACCGATTGGTACAGACGAGTCATAGACAACCAAACCCACTTTAGACCACTTCCCCAGTGGGTCAAGATTTACTCCTCTGTTGATCAAAGCCTAAACATGAAAAATTACAGATCGGTGACGCTACAATGCGAGGTTGCAGTCCTAAACCAGAGTCAGCGATTGTTTAACACCAGTTCTTTCTCTTGTGACCAGCAGAAGCCCCGAAAAACCAGCACTAGAGAAGCACCAGGTCCAAAACACTTTCATCAGGGTGTCAGAGGTGGAATTATAATGTTAACAGTCAATGACAAGGCTTTTTTCTACCAAAGCAGTTCCAATGTCAGAAAATAAACAGTTTGTTTTTTTAAGAACCCAAGAGCAAACGCAGGTCTGCAACATAGGTCACAACAAACATCACCTCCATTATATATTTGATGCTTTGTTAAATGGTAAATGGACTGCACATAAATATAGCACCTTTCTATCTACTCAAGACACTCAAAGCACTCTACAACACAATCAATGCCCTCAATTACCCAATCATACAGCACTCTACTATATATAATAATAATAATAATCAGTGCTTTATCACATTCATACACCAATGGGACACACATCGGAGGCAATGAGGGGTTCAATGTCTTGCCCAGGGACACTTCAGCATGTGAAAGCTGATGGAATTGAACCCCCAACTCTTGCATTGGAGGACGACTGCTCTAACCACTCAGCCCCAGCCGCCCTTTGTTGTAGACTAAAGATTTGTACAGGACTGCAGCGCAGGGAAATGCTCATTTACTCAGATCACTGGGTTCGTCTCGTTATCCCTGGAAACAAATGTCTTAATATTATCGTACTGCTCTCGTTGACAATATGACAATAAAAAAATCCTTGAATCCTTTTCTTTTTTTAATATATATTTTATAAATTTGCTATTTTTGGGTGTACCTGGGACCTTGGGTACACAATTTCGTTCCACCTCATGTACCACGTGATGCGAATGACAATAAAGAATGTTGAAAGGGCATCCAGGTGGGGAAGAGATGCGTGAGAGAAGCAGAGCGCTACATTAGTAGCCTTTTAGCTAGCGCGTCTGTATTGTGCACTGCTAGCCGGCAGTTGTCGATTGCGGGTGGGTGAAGGACAGGACAGTTCGGTAGGTGGAGCGCTCGATTCTGTTGACAGGGCGGGGCGCCCTCCTTGTGTAACGGTAGGGGAAACACTGCAGCGTAAAATTATTAAATGTTTTGTGCGAGTTTGCTGACTGTGATGAGCCCCGCAGAACGTGGGCAGCTGGAAGAAAAACAATTTATAAAGGAAGTTCCTTCAATCGACTCACCTGTGCAAGATCTCGCCTCCTCGTTTTCAGTGTGTTGGTCCGAATCGTGACGGGTCTCTGAATTTCATTAGCTTCAAGGAAATCAACCAGCTGTCAACAAGAATATGAAATGTTTTTAGGACACTTGGCTGTCAGTCTATAATGGTCATTGTAGAAGTAGGATTTCATCTTTGTTGATTTAAACTCAACATACCTCTGAAAGAGGGAAGAGGTCCAATAATTTCTCGATGAGGAACTCGTTGTAGCTGTAATAAGTACAGAGGTCTTTGTTCAGCAGAGCCAGGTACTCCACTCTGTCTTTCCCCTCCTCTCTTTTGGCAGAGAAATTACAGAGAACATCGATGTTGTCCTTTATTCTTTGATGAATCGTCTTCAGATCTATAGACGAGATGCCTGAAAGATTGAGAAAAATCAAACATTTACTGGTAATGTGTAGGAAGACTTTACTGGTACAAATGAAAAACATCTGAATGCCTCACCTTCCTTCTCACTCTCCTCTGAAGTGGGCAGTCTGAATGTGTCCTCCTCCAATGTGTTGGTTTGTATCGTTTCATCTTCATCCATGTCAGCATCTGATTTCTGTTCATCTTCATCCTCGTCTTCATCCTCATCGTCATCCTCAGACTCGATATATTCGTCTTCCCCCAGAGCCATGGATTTCTTCAGTTTTTTTTCTTTTTTGGCAGCACGTTCGATGGGAAGAAGCTGAAAATGAAATTCAAAAAGTAAAAGTACTCATTTATTATCAGCAGTAGTGCCATGAGCATTAACATTATAATTACACTGGAGGAAAATTAAAAGGCCGTTTCTGCAAGAAACTCATTAACTGCCTGAAATAAAACATTTGTAATCCAGGCTTTTCTTTTAAATACTTGTCCACATCACCATGACACACTGTGCCTCAGAACACAAACCACATTAAGAACAAACACCTGACTACAATTTCTGACCAAGCAGGGGACTAAAGGAGCATTCTGCCTTAAAGAAACAAGAGCTAAACCTATTAGCTCACAAAATGCAAACAAATTTGGGTACAATGGTCCAAATCAAGCTTTATGAATTCAAATTATCCAAACTCAAAAGGTTAAGAATGAAACCATTTCACGTACATCACCGTCCTCTTCTCCAGCTTCATCGTCGCTGCCGTCATCAAGCGTACCGTAGTCATCAATCAATTCATCATCATCACCACTGTCATCATCTTCCTCTTCCAGTATTTTCAATCCCACTTTTGCACCCTTCTTTTTTGTGATTTTTTCTTCCTTCTGCACAAGCTGCTTCTCTTCCTCCTCCACATCATCATCATCTTCTTCCCAGTGCTCCTCGCTGTCATCTTCACTTTCAGGCTCATTAAGTTTGCGCTTCCTCTTTGTTGGTTTCAGCCATTTACTGTTTCCATCAGTGAATCCTTTACATTAGAAAAATAATAGGACATCCCCATATTATTTTTAACAAGTCTTAGATTGTGATTTGAAGTGGTCGCAAGCACATTAAGAAACGCCGCATCAAAAACAAACTGCCCAATGTGTCATTTACAGAAACAAAATTTTCATAGTGAACAAGATATATATATTTTTGTCACAACATTGGCTTATTCAGTTTGGTGCCTAATTAAGAACAATTATAGGTCTTTCTCGATTCTTAAAAAAAAACTTTTTACTAAAGAAAAAAGGTTTCTTTAACTCTAAAATGGGCTTAACTTATAAAAGAGAACATCCTCAAAGTTAAGTTGATTTTATTCAAGTACTTAAAAATCATAAACATTTTGTTAATTCACTACAGTTGACTATAGTTGTGTAAATTAACACAACCTCCAACACACAATTACTGAAGAAACTTGAGCAGGGGTACCCAATCGTGGACCTAACGGGTCACAATCCTGCATGTTTTAGATGTTTCTCTGCTCCAAGACACTTAATTTGAATTAATGGATGATTAACAGGCTTCTACAGAACATGAAGAGCTGATTCGATCATTAAATCAGGAGTGTTGGAGCAGGGAAACATGTAAAACATGCAGGATAGAGGCCCTCTGGGAGCAGGATTGGATGGATACTCCTGAACTTGAGTCTTTTGACTTGTTGCATTAGTTTTCCATGAGCAACAGCAATGTGTGCGCAAATGGCCACCTATAGTTTGTGTTAAATCTTTCCATGTGTTATATTTAAAATTACAAAGTTGAACATATTGACTGGAACTGATGTGGATACCTTTCTTGGACTGTTTCTCAACAACATCTTTAGGCTTTTCCAGATTCTGAACTCTTTTTGCAGCGCTGAAAAAAATATACAAAAGTCAAACAACTTCCAAAGCCTACTTTGTATTTAATGCCACCAAAAATGTCCAGCTGTTACCGTTTCCTGCCTCTACTCGACAGACGTTTTGGTCCCGTTTCCTCTAGAAAGAGAGAAAAAAATATATGAAAAGGAGTCCCGGTGACACAGCCACATAATTAAATAGGTTTACTACATCAATCATGCACATCCTATCTGAAAACATGTTTTTGAGGAGAAAAAACAAAACAAAAGTTTCTTACCATCTGTTATAAATTTGGCCAACTCAACCTCTGCTCCACGCTGCTTTTTGGCTTTCTTACCCGGCCCTCTCTTCACCTTGTTGGTGGGATCCAACTTTCGACCCATGACTTCGATTCACCTGAAAAATCAGGGAATAGAGAAAACATGATTAATGACACAATTCATAACAGCTTAATGAACATTAAAAACACTTTACAATAAAAAGTACTGAGATTTTCCAACCACGTTGATGAACTCTGGTCTGAATTTTCACAAAATGTATTTATATTTTGGTTCAAGACTGTAGTGTGACTATTGAGGTAATCTTATTACTGTTATGGTTTATAAACATATATAGCAGTTAGTGCTTTTGATTTTATTATTGTTGGCGAAATAATTATAAAAATAAGAAAGCGTTAATATTTGCACATCTGAGTGTCAGTAAGAGCGAGCACTAGCTATTTGTACATCACGACAGCTCTCGCGCTCTGTTGACGAGTTAAAACACTTAGTTTTTAGATCTAAGATCGTATTTTGCTGCTACATGAAGTCCTTAAATAATTCTTAATGTACTCACCGACCAAAACTTTATCCTTTGACTGAACTTTTTGACTTATTACGGATGAAATTTTCACACAGCTCACTTCAACACGTTGTTTGCTGGGGCATATCCGGCGCACAAATTTGACGTAATAGCAAGGTTTTGAATCTTTTTTCTTTTTTATGATGCATTTTAATGAATAGGCAATCTTTTTGACGTTTTATTTTTCTAAATAAAGAAATATTTTTGATAAATGTTTATATATACCATCAGTCATTTTAATTTTATCGTACACATTTTCACATAACGTAATCAATCTGCGACGAATCAATCTGCAATGGCGGCTCCCGGTGGAAGGAAGCGTGGTCTTGAACATTTGGACGAATATGAACCAAAATTCGTCAAAGTTGGCAAAAGCAACCTTCACGACCGAATGACAGAAAAAAGGCTAGTTGTTATTCTGGAAGGAGCCTCATTAGAAACAGTAAAGGTACTAAATTATGTTGTTTAAAAGCATCGACACGTTGCAATCTGTAACTTCAGCTAATACAGGATGTAAACTAAAGGCTATGATTTGTTTGAACTCATCCAGGTTGGAAAGACGTTCGAGTTGTTGAACTGCGACCAACACAAAAGTATGATCATCAAAAATGGAAGGGACCCGGGCAACGTAAGGCCAGATATCACACATCAGGTAATCCTTGTTTAATTAATAGTGTGAGCATCAGGTTTTTCTTCCTCACATTAAGAGTGAAGAAAAGTATTTTGTTTCCAGAAACGTTACCTAAACAATGAGAAAAGCTTTAATGTCACAAATGATGTAGGATTTTGTGTACCAGCATTATACAGCCAAAGAAGCATCAGCATGTTTTTAGTGTTTTATAATAATATTAAAAGTAACCACGAAAACTATGTTTTAACAATGGCTGTGTAATGAATTTGTGCCTTAATTTACCTTATTCCAGTGCCTGCTCATGCTGATGGACAGTCCACTGAACAGGGCAGGTCTGCTGCAGGTTTACATCCACACAGAAAAAAATGCTTTAATAGAGATCAACCCACAGACTCGCATCCCAAGAACCTTCGCTCGCTTTTGTGGCCTGATGGGTAAGCTCTCTTCTGTTTTTTCTGTGTGATCAAAATCTCTTTACCTTTTTGTTGACAAATGTTGCCTTTCTTTGTCAACCTTAGTTCAGCTGTTGCACAAGCTGAGCGTCAGAGCTGCTGATGGTTCTGCAAAGCTGTTAAAGTTGATTAAAAATCCAGTGTCGGACCACCTGCCGCCCGGTTGCCCCCGTATCGCCACCTCATTCGCAGCTGGGGAACCCGTCTGTCCCCGGACTTTGGTAACGGATGGCCCTGCTGCAGTAGTGATTGGAGCGTTTGCACATGGATCGGTGAGAAAGGATACAGATACAGTTTCATAACGCCATGTGTTAAATATATGTGATTGATGGTAATAATGTTTTTTTTTTTTTTTTTTTTTAATCAGGTGAATGTGGAATACACAGAGAAGACCGTGTCCCTAAGTAACTACCCCCTCTCTGCAGCACTGACCTGTGCCAAAATAAGCTCTGCTTTTGAGGAAGTTTGGGGTGTCATGTGACAAGACACTCAAATCATAATAAACTGCTGATATCTACAGGACAGAAATCAGATGTATACTTGGACTTTTTATTAGTGAGCAAAAGGAAAATACGACCAAATGTTTTAAGATGCTACATTCACTGTATGTGAATGACAACATTTGGACTCCATGTGAAACTTATGGTGGTTTTTATATCCATGGTTGTTTTTATATCCGTTGTTGTTTTTTTATGTTCATATAGTCTTTTTTTTTTGTCATTAACAGCACCAAATTCTGGGTTTTAGCTTAAGTAATTACAAGTGTTTGTAGTTTTATTTTCTTCTTGCAATAAAAGAGGAAATTGCGAGGACTTTACAACACAGCAAAGAATGTTCTTATTTAATAAAAATAAGAGTCATTGTCCTGCCAATACAGGTGATAAACCAACAAAATAAAACAAGTTTAAGTTGCTAAATAGGTTTCAGTTTATTCATGCTCACTAATCCTAGCGATAATTTTTCTTCCTGGCAGTTTGACGGTTCCGAGACTTGAATGTTGAGCTTGTTTTAGGAAGTCACTGTCTTGACTTAATTGGATGTTTGTCCCGTTTTACTTGACGTCTCCGAGGTGTTTTAGCCTTCTTTGGGGGCTTGCGAGTTTGTGCACCTCTGTTCTTTGTGGTTCTTAGGTTCTTCCGTTGTGGCGTTTCTGATCTTTTTGCTTGTCTCCTTTGTTTTTGCGATTTGGCTGTTGGTTTTGGCGTCTTGACTGGTTGCTTTTTCACTACTGCTGCTTTGTTGGTCTTGCCTTTTGGTTTTTGTAATTTGCCTCTTGGTTTTGGAGTTTGTTTGTTACGTCTTTGTGACTTCTGTGCTGCCTTGGAGGATTTGCTGGCTGGGTAGCTCTTCTTCAACTTTGGTTTTGGTTTATTTGTCACAGTGTTCTTCTTTATCTGCCTTCTTTCCGTTATCTATTGTGTAGAACATGAGAGGTTTAGAATTAAGCCCAATGTCTGCCTGAACTCATGAGGAAGAACACAAAATTACAGGTAATATTGAATTTACATGTTATCAAATCAAATGATCTTGGTGTGCTTTACCTTGTTGAGTCTGAACGATGCATTTCTTTTAGTTTCTACAAGTGTCCTATTGTTAACCATGCGTTTGGTCACCATGTTGACCTGCCTATTGTTCTTGGTGACATCGTATCCCTGAGCAGCCAGTATCTGCTTGACCTCTGCCATGGAGATTCCAGCTCTGTGTTTGCACTGCGACACTAAGCTGAGGATGAGCTTGGCGACTTGTTGCGAGGTCAGCTTAGAGGAGTTTGTCCTGGGTGCATTTTTAGCCTTTGCTTCAATCTGATGCTTGAGAAGACGAATGGGAGTGTCTGAAAGAGTGGAGAATTGTGCTTACCACATGCATTTCCTTTATGCTTCTCACAAAAAAGTAAAGTCAATTCTACCACATATCAGTAAAAAAAATGTTAATTTGTATACGATGCTGCAGATACAATTGTGGATTTCCTCAAGATATAAATTCTTTGTAAACTGTGAATGATGGTGTTCTAACATTGTGTCATGGTATGCTGGCATGAACCTGCAGTATGAACTCGAGGAGTTGGAATGAGCACACACCCATGATAAATGAGGGCAGATAATGCCATCCAGTTTGATGTCTGTCAGATTTGTGTGGAAGCTAAATGTGTCTCTGCAGAACACGTCCAGTCCAAACAGCCACGTTCATTTAATTTCAGTACTGGACTTAACTGAAACCAGATGCAGTTGATGTGTGTAAAAACAAAAGCCTAATTAAAACCACCACACGGGCAGTCTCATTGCTACCACTAAGAACGCTGAGATTGTGTCCTTATAGCTTGGCTTTTTCTTTGTGGTGAATATTGGAGGTTAATAAACTATTTAAAAAGTAAAACGAGTTGATTCAAACAACAACAGCCCAACATGGGCCTTTTAATACATTTGCAATGGAAGCTGTGTTTCTGTTATTGATACATAACTTCACCTTTAACATAGTGATTTTAAATGATTAAAAATAAACAATTTCAATTTTACATCGCAAGTATAATTTTGTAATCATAAACCAACTAAAAAAAACATTAAAATCTTCCAATTATTCTCTTTACAAATGTATTTTATTAAACTTTACTGGCATCATGTTTGGAAAAAACAAACTTAAAAACAGTGAGACAAATTAAAAATAAAATTACAAAAGCAAAATACAATCAAGTCCATGTTTTTATGTATCCCAAGCGTAAGAATTTGTACAAATCTTACTTTTATAACAATTTAATACTGGTTGCAGAACAATAAATAAACTTCTGTCAAATTTATCTCACGTTGGAGTAACCATGGTAACCTGATAGACTAATGCTAAGCTAGCATTGTTAGCTTGTAGCTAACAGTGCTAGCCTAGCTTAGGCTAACTGAGTGATACTCACTTGGTACAGAATCTTTCTTTTTCCTGCTCGGCCCCTCTTGGTGCTGGATAGCCCGTTTCAGCATCCGGCCCAAACGCTTGGCTCCTGCTTTTCCCAGGCCCTTACCAACTGGAGTCAGTTTGACAGATTTCAAAGATGTTCTTTCTCTCAAAGTAAAGCCGACTTTAGCAGTTCCAACTGCGCCTCCACCTTTTTTAGCTGCAGCTTTTCTCCTCATTTTTTGTTCATTTGTTTTAAGTGTTTTTTTATCATTTGATAAGAAATACGATGTATGGAAACCTTTCCAGCTACTTTTATTAGAACAAGTTCTTCAAATGGTAACCTAGTAACACTTTGCGTAAAATTAAAAAACAGTTGTGTTGCCGTGCAAATCTAAGCTAAAATCTGATGCAGTTAAATCACATTTACAACAACAGTATGTGAGTTACTGATCAGTAGGAGATACATTAGATAAATTTACTTTCAGCATTTATGAAAGTACAAATACCTGGTTGACTGGGAACCAGTATAGTAATAATAATTTTAACAAATGCTTTAAAGTATTAGTACTGATTTGAGTAATCTGGCACTAATTATTGTGATCTTTCACAAATAAACACAAAGTTATTGGCAGTTCAACATTTTATTCATATAAGGCCCAAAGACACAAAATAGAGTATTTGACCCTTCACATTTTCATATAATGTATCTGACTCACAGTTATAGTCAATTAATTTGAACACATTCTTTCATCAGGATTAATAAATCATTCACTGGGGACAGTGTACTTCATAACGGGCAGATTATATTTGCATTGCTGGGGGTAATTGCTCCACTATTGAAAACAAGTAATTGAAACAATTCATATGTTTCTATTTAAATGAATACTTTACATCATGTGCAATTAATGCAATTTGCGGACACAACGGCAGATATAAAAAATTGTATTTTAGATAAATATGTAGTAAAAAAAAACACAAAAAAGAACACCAGTATGTTAACATTCATATTCCCAGAATATTGAATAAATAAAGTCCCGCATGTTCTTAAAGACAAGAATCCGTTTGTGATGAATTTTGCTGACGTTTGATGGAGCACTGTAGGCTTGAAGGACAAAAGTTTGAATTGGCACAAATGACTAGGATGAAGAAGGAGGGATCCAGAGGCATGGATTCACTGTACGGGTCAGCATCACAATTAATCTGAAGAATAAGAGGACATATTAGAAAACAAAATGAGTAGTTTAGAAGACGAAAGTCAAGTGCTCTTGAACTTATCTTGCTAATTCACACTGCAGGGCTTAATGCTCAATTCCACTGTTTTGATCAGATCCAATTTTTTTGTGTGGTCGTTCGGATTATAATTTAAATGCGACCGTCATCAGACTCCAGCGTGGGCAGTCCATGGCCCTGACGTGAGTAGCATGCGCAGGAAAAAAAAAACGTAAATATGGATGCTACACGTTGTAGCGTGTGCAAATCGATTCAGAAGTTGTGCAATCAGAGCCAACTAAATAATTTGCCTTGCTCGTTTTGTCCAGTGTTAATATTTAATCTTGCAGCTTTCCATCTATTCTGAAGCAGAATTACACTTCTGGAACAGGAGCAACATTCTTAAAGTAGTGAGAAAAACAAGAATCGATCCATCCACACTAGTATTGATGCAATCCTGCATCAATGGCATCATGTCGGTGAAGATTCTCAAGTCATCCGGGCTGTGGCAAATCTAAACAGTAAAAAAAAAGACTTCTTTTCTGTAGCTGAAAATAAGTATTTTCTGCTTCTAAACTTCATTATGTCATGGCCAATCAGTATGCATCAGTATCAGTATAAAGCAGAAGTGCAGTCGATTTATTCCCACATATTAAAGTAACCTGGGTTGGATAAAATACATCTTTTCATCATTCTTTTTACAAAAAGGAGATGCACAAAGACAGAAGTATATATAATACACGCTTATCAGCTCCTCCTCCAGACTCAGAGTTGACCTTGGAGTACTGGCTGCACATGCAGTATCAAAGCAGCTCCTCATTCAGCTCCTGCTAACTCGAACACATGATTCATGGGCACTTAACATTAGTGACAAACATCCTTGACCTTGACCAAAATTCCCCTGACATGGATTTGAAAGAAAAAAATAAATCTTATTTGTCATGTTGAGATCTATTAAAAAACAGATATGGGTTGTATGTGGGCATAAAAGTTCGATTTGAGCCACTTTTGCCTGCAGTGTGAACATAGCCTACATTTCAGGAGTAGGTCTTCCCTAAACCACTCCTCTATTTGTCTGGGAAGGTTACCTATCCAACACGAAGTTGTTCTGATTTCACATTTTTCAAGCATCTCTGCCTACATTGACGTGACATGCTTTAGTAGTTAAGGAATGAACAAATTACCTGGGAAAAAGCTCTGAGAAACAGATGAACATGGTATGTCCCTAATAAGGATGTGTCAGCAGGGTCCTGGTTTAGACTGCGATAATACGCCTGGGGAAAGAAGTTGGCCAAATTTAGATGTATGAGCTTCATGTCATCACACAAAACAGTTTGAGGATAGCTCCTTACCTGCAGTGCTACCTGCAGTGCAGAGTACTGCACCCACACTTCCTGCTGCTGCGCTGCTGACAGCGGTAACACTCCACGTCTGCCTGTTTTGTCTGTTGCGTTGAGGTAGTGAGCCCACACACAGTCCCCCACAGCATGCACGATCTTATTGTGAGAAGAAACTGCAATAAAGCAGGCATTAATTTCATTCAGTAATAGAGAAACCTTTATTAACATTATAAACAGGTCTGAAAAATATTGAACCTAGACATAATCACTGTTGTTTGGGTTGAATACCAAAGTACATTCAAATTACTGCAGTATTATGTAGATTAGATACAAAAAAATTAGAAAAATGTTCTAATTTTTACATATAACACACACACACACACATATATATATAGATATCGGGAAGATGTCAGTGTTATATATATA
>NC_056502.1:15104435-15179281 GCF_014905685.2 Nematolebias whitei
ATTTTTCAATTCTTGCCAATTAATGTAAATGTGTGATGTGTTAAACTGGATTCTGTTAATAAATGACCCACTCGTTTGGTGAGTCAAAGATAATTAACGTCTCACTTCCACATTTTATTTAAATTCAATGCACGTATGTTACACAGTCCAGAAAAATGAAAGAACCCGTTTTAACAGTATGAATACATCTCAGGATATGTCATACTACACTGTGCACGACACACAATCATCAATCTTTAATATTACTCACATGATTGGGACAGTACGGGATACAATAAAAAGTTAATGAAAAAATACTTTGGACATGCACCGCCATTTTGTAGTTTTCTCTCAATAATCCTACACTGTATCGCCACTCAAATGGACTACATTTCCCAGAAGCCAACAGTACACTACTCAGAATTCCCAAAAGTGCTTCCAGACATCGCTTTCTGCTGAAATGAAGCCAGTTTGGTCCTTATTCATAGTGACTTCAGTGCTCAGTGGATGCAGAGAGCCGAACGGAACCAACCGGGAATTGGACCAGAACCAGACTTCTAGCATTATCGGTCAATCTGAGTGCTGCTTGCTGGCCCATGAGGCCTCTCGAGTGGGGAGACATCGCTTGGAGGTCCGATGTTTTCTCCGGTGCTCACCGGGTCTTTTTTTCATATGGATTTGGACTCGATCGGGACCAGTTTTGTTTGCAGTAAGTAGTGTTAGGAATAAAATAAACTTTGATGATCAATTGTGGAAAATAACATGATATGGGTTGGTGAATATATGGTTTAATTATGAATTATGGAACATAGATCATATAAAGACGAGTAGAATATCTGTCAGATGTGTAAACTAGGCCATAAGCTGATAATGATATCGTTTTAGTGACTGCTAACTTTTAAAATCAACCACGACACTTTCTGCTGTCAGTAGGAAAATAGTTCCTTATAAGGCCTTTAATGAGAAAACAAAACAACTCAAAGGTTCTTGTTCAGTTAAATTATAGTTCACATCATTTGAGTATGTGTGGGGATTATAAAATAATTTATGATGAGTTAGAGATCAGCTTAATAGGTCAGAACGACTGTAGTGCAATCTGACTTGATAATGTGATGGGTTACCCAGGGGATAACCAGAATCTCACAGTCTTTGTAAGATTATGCAGATTGGAGCTTGTAATGTGTCACGTACTCAGTGGAAAGTGATGACAGCTAAAGTGTGCCTGGTTGATTGGACAGGGACTTCAGAGAGTCTGTAAGGTTGGACAGGAATTGAAAACAGGAAGTGTCACGGGGTGGATAAACAGAGTCTATAAATGTGGGAACAGAGCAGACACAGGGCAGAATTGTATTGTATGGGGGCCCCTTTGACGTCAGGTAATATATTTATACAATTCTCTCTTCTTCATGCATTTTGAAGTCTGTAACATTAAAGATGTTGTTTAATTCTGACATAAACGTGTGTTCCTTCCGAGTAACAACCCGGGCAGGGGAAGAGGAGATAAGACATTTGTTTCCCCTTACAGTAGCTACTGTGCAATACATATACAGGTCCTTCTCATAAAATTAGCATATTGTGATAAAGGTCATTATTTTCCATAATGTAATGATAAAAATGAAACTTTCATATATTTCAAATTCATTGCACACCAACTGAAATATTTCAGGTCTTTAATTGTTTTAATACTGATGATTATGGCATACAGCTCATGAAAACCCAAAATGCCTGTCCCAAAAAATTAGCATATCATGAAAAGTTTCTCTAAACAAGCTATTAACCTAACCATCTGAATCAACAACGTAACTCTAAACACCTGCAAAAGATTCTTGAGGCTTTTAAAAACTCCCAGCCTTGTTCATTACTCAAAACTGCAATCATGGGTAAGACTGCTGACCTGACTGCTGTCCAGAAGGCCATCATTGACACCCTCAAGCAAGAGGGTAAGACACAGAAAGAAATTGCTGAACGAATAGGCTGTTCCCAGAGTGCTGTATCAAGGCACCTCAGTGGGAAGTCTGTGGGAAGGGAAAAGTGTGGCAGAAAACGCTGCACAACGAGAAGAGGTGACCGGACCCTGAGGAGGATTGTGGAGAAGGGCCGATTCCAGACCTTGGGGGACCTGCGGAAGCAGTGGACTGAGTCTGGAGTAGAAACATCCAGAGCCACCGTGCACAGGCGTGTGCAGGAAATGGGCTACAGGTGCCAAATTCCCCAGGTCAAGCCACGTTTGAACCAGAAACAGCGACAGAAGCGCCTGACCTGGGCTACAGAGAAGCAGCACTGGACTGTTGCTCAGTGGTCCAAAGTACTTTTTTCAGATGAAAGCAAATTTTGCATGTCATTCGGAAATCAAGGTGCCAAAGTCTGGAGGAAGACTGGGGAGAAGGAAATGCCAGAAGTCCAGTGTGAAGCACCCACAGTCAGTGATGGTCTGGGGTGCCATGTCAGCTGCTGGTGTTGGTCCACTGTGTTTTATCAAGGGCAGGGTCAATGCAGCTAGCTATCAGGAGATTTTGGAGCACTCCATGCTTCCATCTGCTGAAAAGCTTTATGGAGATGAAGATTTCATTTTTCAGCATGACCTGGCACCTGCTCACAGTGCCAAAACCACTGGTAAATGGTTTACTGACCATGGTATTACTGTGCTCAATTGGCCTGCCAACTCTCCTGACCTGAACCCCATAGAGAACCTGTGGGATATTGTGAAGAGAAAGTTGAGAGACGCAAGACCCAACACTCTGGATGAGCTTAAGGCCGCTATCGAAGCATCCTGGGCCTCCATAACACCTCAGCAGTGCCACAGGCTGATTGCCTCCATGCCACGCTGCATTGAAGCAGTCATTCATGCAAAAGGATTCCCGACCAAGTATTGAGTGCATAACTGAACATGATTATTTGAAGGTTGGTGTTTTTTGTATTAAAAACACTTGTCTGTCATTGGTGGGATGAAATATGCTAATTTTTTGGGACAGGCATTTTGGGTTTTCATGAGCTGTATGCCATAATCATCAGTATTAAAACAATTAAAGACCTGAAATATTTCAGTTGGTGTGCAATGAATCTGAAATATATGAAAGTTTAATTTTTATCATTACATTATGGAAAATAATGACCTTTATCACAATATGCTAATTTTTTGAGAAGGACCTGTACATATGTTGTTAAAATTATGTAGTTTTAAGAGTTTAGAACATTGCAAGAGTCTGGGAAGGGTTTCTAAAGCCTTATAATATTTATAAATACTAAAATAAATATTTGTGGGTTTTCACTTATTGCGAGGGGGTCCGGAACGTAACCCCTGCAATAAAGAGGGACTAGTGTATCAGATTTCACTGGTACCTGCAGTTCTTTGATGGTCACGCGCTGATGGAGCAGCCCTTTCGACTGGCGGTGGTACAGAGGTGAAGCTGCTACAGCAAGTTCAGAGGACAAAGAGAGGAACATGCCAACATGTTTCATATGTTCACTCTGCGGGGCTCCCAGGAGAGCCAGGTAGCTCTGACACGATGCCAAGAAAGGACGTAACGCCTGCAATCAAAAGCGCACTGTCACTTTAGGAACACTGTTAACGTCTTTAAACATCTCTGCCACAAGAATCTCAAAACGGGTTCTCCAACCTGAGGTTCAGCTTTAGACTTTTGTGTTTTGTTGTCCCATGCAATCGGGATCAACAGTTCCGGCTGATCGATCTGTTGTCGAGAGGATTCTTGAGTTAGAAGAACAGCACAAGTCTGCTCCCATGTTAGCAAATATTGCTCTCACGTGTCCTAATTAGTACAAGCCTGTATGTATCGTTTAGTCCTCCTGCTGGCAGCTTCTTCTGGGTCCTTGCCCACATAGAGGTTGAAGAATGGAAAAGTGCCATAGTCTCTCATTAGTAAACCCAGGGTGGTGTTGAAATCTGTCTTATTCCACTGCCCTGACACAGCCCAGCCTCCCAGCTGCAAACAAATAGGAGACAACAAATAGCAGTATAAAAGCTAGATCAGGACAAAAATAAAAGTTAAATTTAGCAGAAACAAGCTGAACCAGAACAAAAGCTGGAATGAAATGTAAAAGCAAAAAGGGGTTTGAAGGCAATGAAGTGAGCTCCAGTTGTTTTCAATTTGAAAAACATGGCAGAAAAAGCTAAATATTTCAAAAAGTAAAAATTGCACAAATACCCAAAATCATAGCATGAACGAGCTGAACGTTTTGATGTACGATTATTGAAATAGCACAGAAATTACGTGCTGAAAAAATGTACAGAAGAAAAATAAAACCCGATTGCCCATATAGCCAAATACCTTAGGAACTTGAAAAAATGTTGGTTAATTCTTATGTTTTAAAGCTGAAAGCAAAATTTTTTCATAGCTTTTCTGGTGAATAACTGACTGACTTGTAATTTCCATGTATATATATTTTTTATGAGCAGTAGCATCAAACTAGCAAAGAGCACTGCGCCACCACCCAGAACCTTTGACGACCAGTTTCAGAAACTTCAGTCCAAGAAAACGATCACTGAGGTCACATGATACCTTCTGGATGAGTTTGAGGAACGGCTCTGCTCCTGTGGTTTCTATAGCTCTCATGTCCATACAGGAATGATAGAAGTGCTGAGTCTTCTGAAAAGCTGAACTGTTTGACTTGTAGTTGGTCTCTAACCGAGAGATAAACAAATATTAGATCATGGTTGTTTCCAACGCCTTCACTCTTATTCTATTGTGTTTTGGGTCGTTGCGAAAATTTAAACACCCACCTCAAGTCAAAATACAGAGATTTGTAGAAATTGTTTTAATAAGAACTTAAATATTTGCTCTATTATTCCTTTTTGTGCTGGTTAGTCATCCAACGTCCAACATAAAAACGTCTCCACAGAATGTTGGTCATGCTACATGAACTAAATGTCCATTTATTCCAGATGTGACCATTAACATATTATATCTGATACAGGGCCCTTATCTACAGCGATTCTTTGGCTGGACATCTACATTTCATGTATTACATGTTTTTAAATGGTAAAAGAAAAGATGTGTGGATTGTTGAATTAAAAACAAATACATAGTGAACACATAGATTAACACAGATAAAACAAACTGGAACACAATCAAAGGCATAAAAATACAAATCTGCAGATTGCCTCTTACCTAAAATCTCCCTGAGGTTCTGCAGCAGCACAGTTTTTCGGCTCAGTGTTTTTTCCTCCACCGGGCTTCTATTGATGGTTTGCTCATTTCGTACCTCTGGCCAAACTGACCTCTCCATCCGGTTCTGCGGATGGCCCAGTATACCCTGACCTCTTTGTCTCCCCCCGCTCTTTTGTGATCGAGCTGCTCCACATGTGGACAAGAAGTGGTCACAGGGCTGAGTGAAAGGATCGGGGGACGTGGACAGACGCGCTTCGGCCAGGCGACAGGCCAAGGACAGACACGGACTAACTACAGGAAAGAGTAAGAAAGGAGTCACACAAAATGATAAAATTGTGACTTTATTGCTGCAACATTGCTAGTTCTTGCAGGCCTACCTGTGATGGTATTTCTGTGGAGACTGTGGTGAATGTAGTAGAGAAGTCCTGAAATAGCAGCACAGACAGTCAGTCCTAAAACCAAGAGAAGTACTCTTTGGTGTTTTATCCACAGCGGCTTTTCTTGGTGCTCCAGGTTTGACGCTTGCTCCTGTTGAAGTGCAGGCTGGTCTTGGCTCTGTGACTGGAGCTGGTGGGGATCCTGGGTGGGGGGCGCTGGTGGTTGTGATGGATGTGGTGGCTGAGGAGGCCCACTCTCAGGTTCTGACTGTGACAGTGACTGAAGTGACAGCTCAGGCTGGAGTTGAGTGAAGAAAACAAGTGGCTCAGTCAAAACTACAGCAAGCATGGACATTTTTTTAATCATTCCTCGTTACTTTCATAAACATGTTCCTGGTCCTCCTTGGATCTGCACAAAACCTCTCAGTGAGGCCAGTAAAGTCTAATAAATAGAAATGAGGCTAGTTTTGGATTCACCTCCACCTTTCATTCACACGTTTTCCATCTTGCGTCCAACGTTGATTCATCACTCAAGAGCATGAACACACCTCTGTGGGCTCTCTTCCACCTGCTCCCTATTTTCACTGCAGATCACAATGTCCTACTCCTGCTCGACCTTCTCCTTCAACCTGTCCGTCTCTATTGCAAACAAACACCAGATGATCCTACCACACCTCACCACGGTCTTGCTTTCACTGCACGTCTTGTACCGCCCTTATACTTCATCACACGTCTTCCTCAAACAGTACCGCAGTGCCTCTCTTGGTACCCTGTCATCTGCTTTCCCTAGATCAGGGATCTGCAACCTTTATGATCAAAAGAGCCATTTTTACACTACAGTAAACATGCCCGGAGCCGCAGCAACTGTGATTATCAACTGGTGGCCCGTGAGCCGCTTCAGGTTTGCTGGAGGGAACTTTTGTGGCCAGTAGGGGAAAATCTAATGATTTTTAACGTTTATTAAAGTAAAAGACCAGATTCTTGTAAAAAATTGTGTGTGTGTGTGGAGGGGGTGTCCATTTTTACCACTTCTTTAATTTAAAAAAATCTATAAACTATGCAGACAGTTCTTCATATAAAGAAATAAAGCATCAAGTTAAAGTATGCTTTACTCCTTTTACTCACTCCAGTGTTGACACATTTGCAAAATAAATGACAGGAAAACTGTTGAACTAATCTTTTTTGTTGTTGTTCTGTTGTCAATAAATTCAGTTTGTCAAAGCTTATTTATGTCAAAGCTTGAAAGAGCCACTACAGAGGGACCAAAGAGCCGCATGTGGCTCCAGAGCCGCAGGTTGCAGACCCCTGCTCTAGATCCACAAAGACATGGTTCTGACATCCTCCATCTACATTCTCAAAGCAAATATTTCATCTGTAGTGCTTTCGGTTGGCACAAAGTCATACTGCTGCTCACTGATCGCTACCTTTAACATTATATCTGCAGTAACCATTACAAAGCAACTGCAGTATGACTTCATCTAAATATACAGGAAGATTCAAATTAGGGTTTTTCAAAAACACAATAAAACGATTCAATTTAGAATATCAGTAAATTAACTGAAAATTTAACACCCACAGTCTACAAATGAGTGTTTTTCTTTCCACTCATAACCTTTTTCAAAGAGAAGTTACGTTTAGGCTTTTTAAAAATAAATGTGAATTATCGATATAGATGAGTCCGTGTGACTGCAGAACAACTGATCATTTGTTTCAGCTTTTAGAACATCGTTCAGCAAATTAATTCTCGAATAATAGCCATAAAATAGGTCTTTTGGTCATAAGAGCACCACAGCTCTAAAACAACATAAATCAGTTATTTTTAGTGTGCACACGAGTGGTTTTCTTCTTAGTGTTCTTGTTTTGTACAAACGGTTGTAAAAAAAAAAAAAAAGATCCATTCCAAAACCCATTAAATCATAGACTTAAAACTGAGAACGTTTCCACAATCTGCATGACAAACTATTTCCTGTACGTTATTTCACCCAAATGTCTTCTATTTGTGGAATTTAGATAAAGCTGAATTATTGGACAACTTAAAAAGGACAAGATGTGATCCTTGTGTAAATGTCCAAAAAGACAAAAGGACTGAAATTTGATACTTTTGAGAAAAATATCTAGCAATTATAAGTTATTTTACTCTAGTTTATCTCAGATGAGCTCGAGGCAGAGGGGGTGATAGTTTTCTGGTCTTGTTTAGATATTGTCCCGGCATTAAGAGTTGTATCTAATATTTGTAGGCGCAGAGACAGTTTGCTGGTTGCACTTTATAGATGTGATCCTGGACCCATGAAGTAATTTTCTGCTGTAGAAGTCCATTTTTAATACAGTATTTTCATAAAATCTAAATGTAATGCCATTCAGCACTAGAAACTGAATAAAATAAATCCTCGATTCTTTAAAATGTCAAGTTCTTTGTAACTTTCCATTGAAAATTAGTGTAAAAATGTGTCCATGCACTATTTTGCAGGCTGAATGACCTCTCCTCTTTACAAATTTTCTTATCAGTCATACCACTAATGTTTCCAGTAAACTTTTTTTTTTTAATCACATTGCATTTCTTTTCAGTGTTACAAATATGTTGGCATTAATTCACAAAAGCCAACATCGCCAAATTTAAAGAAACTTAATTTGAACTTTTTGAGAAAATCCTTGCTCTGAATTTTAGATTTCACTCAAAATTACAACTTTGCTTGCAAGGTGCTCGACAGTACCCTGTAAATATGGCTTTTCAAAATACTCTGAAATTTAGCACAAATGGATGTTAAAACTTACATTAGCAGGAATACGACCTGCAGACAACAGAAATATGATTTTCCATCAGCTTTCTGAGCTCATACCTCAGGTTGTGTTGACGATTGACTCATTTTTGCTCTGTGTTGTTTGTATGTCGTCTCCTGCGTCTTCCTGCAGCCTCTGCGTCAAACTCTGGGTCATCTCTGCTCTGCATCTCTGTCCATCACTCCCTTTTTTACTCGTCTGAAACTCGTGATAAAAAAAAAAAAAGACTTGTCTTACTCTTTCTCTCCTGTTCAGAACAAAGGATGAACTACTGGTTTGAACTCCACGGATGGAGACGATGTTGGGACTCTGAACTCATCGTAAAAACTTGAAGACAAGGACTGGGGAGTTCACTTTGCTTTGGAGCCAAGTAGTGCATGAGGGCGGCACTTCTTCCTGGAAAGTATCTCCACACATCAGCTATCGTCACTATCAGCTCCACACATGGCTGCTGACGACTGATAGAGAAGCCTGTAGTGCATCAATGAGAGGCTGAGAGAAAACAAGTTTCACGGTCGTCACACGGAGGCTAACCAGAGATAAACATGAAAAATAAAACTCGCAGCGTACAAACCAGTTCTTTCATGAGCATTTCTTTAATTTGAGCTTTCGATTCAGCCAGAAACAGGAAGGGGAATGAGGTTTTAGCACATCCACTCATATCAAATGTATATAAAAAAAAAATCAGGTTTTAAGAAAAGACAAGGCATCCACATTTAACACAATGATGTACAATATGATGTGTGATCGTATCTAAATTACAGTGATGGCAAAGACAAAGGTGAGACACCGGCACGTAATAGATCAGACATAATACTAGGCGAGCATGCATCACTACTGTCATGTTGGTGGTTCTGTCAAAACAACAAGCACAGAGAACAAGACTGAGAACTGGAACAGCAGAATACACTAAAGTCAGACTAAAATGAAAATAAATGCAAGTCAAATTCAGTACAGAGAGACAACGTGGTAAATAACTGATATGAGCAAACTCAAGTACAATGCTTGAATAATGTAAGGAATAGTGGTATTCACAATAATAGGAGGAAAAAAAACAAAACAAAAACGAGCCCAAAACTATTTTACTGAGCTCAACGCTGCCATCTGCTTCAACACATTTGGTCACTGTGTTTTAACACTTGCAACCTGAAACTGAGCTGTTAGATTCAGTAACCCTGTCGCTCTGACAGGCCGTTTAAATTCAGGCACACGAGTAGTTTTAATACTTACATTCCATCCATAAATTACTTTTATCAAAGGAAAAAAAAAATAGAGAGAAATGCCTACTATTATGCCTCTGTTTTTTAACATATGTGCAGGGATTGTTTGGAGTTAAAGTGACACTAGAAGAATACTTTAATTTTATTATATATATTTGTTAAACTTGAATTCAACATGGCACTGTGCAAGATCACATAACAGGTCCGGTTTTCAGCCATGCTGCTGATGGAAATGAGATTTCAAAATGAGATCCCACAAAAGGAATCTGTGCTCGTCTTGTTTGTTCATTTTTGCATCTTTAAAAAAAGTCAATAAATGACTACATGCATCTAAAAATACTGTTTAAATCAGCTCTTTATGGTTTTTAAGGAATGGCAGATTGTTTTACATTTGCCTTTACACAAAGAGACATGCCTGGAAATCCTGAAAGTCACATCATAGATACAAACAGCAACAGTCACTATTTTTTCCATCTGCTTTTTTTTTTTTTTTTTGGCGTTGCAGGTCTTGATGATTGCAATCAGAGCTGATAGAAAGCACTTTTCTATGCAGGAAAGCATCAGTAGCCGCATTCGCAGGCACAACATTGGACAAAGTCTTCAACCACCAGCCAACCAAAGTGGTGAAATGTGTGTAACGATGAGGCTGACGATACTTTTAACCATTTGATACTACTGTGTCTGTATGAAAGTTTTCAAATGGAAACATATTATTGGTCCTATTTACAATATTTAGGCAATATAGAAAGAAAGGCAACTTTATCAGACGGCTCTTGTGCAAGTTATGCTGTAATTTTAGCGTAAACATTGATTTGGCACAAAACTATGCTACAAGAGGGAGACTGGAACATTAAAGATCTGGAATAAGAACTGAAAAGGAGTTTAGTCCAGTACAGTACATTACCTCTGCACTGGTTAAAGAGGATGAACACAAGAGGAACGCTACGCTGTCTCTGCATGCAGACGCACATTTTCCACAATGCACACTCTCACTTACACACATTTACTGAATAAACTCCTGTTGCAAAGGCAAATGTGCAGCTGAGTAAATCCTGTGCTTTTGGTTTGTGTTTCAACAGCGTTGCTGCAGCAGCCGATCAGTGTGCAGCCTGCGTGGCTCGTTTGGTGTGGCACTTCATGCACAGGATCCTGCCATCCAGTGGGTAGCAGCCATTTTCATCTGCCTCAATGGAGAGAGGCCGAGCACAGTCCTGCAGAGTAAATAAGATACATTTATTAGCACAATGTGTGTTTAAATTTTGAACAGATGCTGGTATCAGATTATATATATTATTTACCTCACAGCGGTAACACTTGAGGTGGAAGTTTTTGTCGAGGGCCACCACTCGGACCGTTTCCTCGCTGCCCGGCGCAGGAACAATGGGTTCATTACAGCTCACACACAGAGGAGAGAAACGCCTGCAGCAAAGAGGCGGAGAGCACGTTAGCTTTTAACAATGGTAAAATATTCACATAAAACCTGAAATAATTAAAAGCCTAGGATTCTTTCAGAGGAATGCATATTGCCCGCCATCTTTCATGTCAGATTTTAAATGATAAAATCCTACTTGGGATAAATCTGGAGCTATAGCGGTTTTTGCTAAACCTTGTAAACGAGATGCGAGAGCTTGCAAGATCAAAGTCAAAGTTTCTTTATTTGTCCTCCCACCACATGAATGACATTGTGTACACAAGATCCCAGTTACATCAAACAAAAGTATAAATTGTAAAGAAAACAGTAATAAAATCTAAGACATGAACCAAGAAATACGCTAAACTAAGAATACGCTAAGCACTAACAGTACAAAAACAATACGCCGAACAGCAGCAGCACAAACATGAGATGAGGATGAATGAAATGAAAAATGAAAGAAAAAAATAATGAAATGAACGATGTGTTAGTGCCAAGTTTATCTTGAAGATGACTGCCACACCAAATTTAGCTCCATATCGGAAAGTTTGACCAAGTTACAGTTATTTCTGTGTTGGTGAAGACAAACATGATAGTGACTAACATTTAATGCTAATAATCTAATTATAGCTCTTTACAACAATCCAAGGGTGATTAGACAGCGATAAATAAAGAGATCGATATCAAATGGGCAAAAAAATTACCAAAGTGCCACTTGTTATTAAAAGCCTGCCCAAATAAAAAGGATTTAAGATTAGATTTAAAAAGGCCAAACTCAGTGATGGAGCGTGGATTTAGAGGAAGTTGATGCTTAAGTGTGTGTGAAGCAACTAAAAAAAGCTGGTTATCATTTGTAACTGGTCCTTGGGAGGCCAAGATGTATTAATTGAACTTAAGGTCTTCTCAAAGGAAAGCTACTAGATCAGCTAAATACGATGGAGCAAGGCCAATAGGAGCCTTTAACACTAGGAGCTTAAAACCAATTGTAAAATGAACTGGAAGCCTTAAGGGAGAGAAAATAAAATGGGTGACATGCTCACGTTTGTGTTACAGTTAAAAGTCGGGCCACAGCGTTTTGGACAAGTTGAAGACGGCCGAGGGAGGATCCAACGTGGAGAGCATTACAATAATCAAGCCTCGAGCTGATGAAGTATGAATGGCCTGTTCCAGATCAGGACGGTTTTAAAAAAGCTTGACTTTGGCTAAAAGACATGATTGAAAATAAGCTGGCCTTGTGTTTGTTTATCGAACTACAAATCCTTGTGAAAAGTCACCCCCAAGTTTTTATTTGAGTCTGATGTCGGAGCATTAAGAAACTTGGTCTTTCCTTCGTTTAAAACCAGGAAATTTTGGTTAAGCCACTGTTCAATGTCACACCAAATGTTAGCTCGCATAGACACGGCAGGAACATTACTGCTCCACCTGTGTCTCTCCAGCAAGTGATAATTAGTTCCTTATGAGCCTGCTAAGAAAGCTGGAGATATAAAAAAACAAGAAGTTTTAAATTGATCCAAACTAATGGAGCGAGCGGTGTTGCTGTGCTGCCTCTCCCCCCAGCACAGTAGCTCGTTTCAGTAATCCTGACAGGCAGGATTAAGCTTTAAAACATCTAAAATTGTCACGACGTAAAACACCAGCTCACCGTAGGCCCAAAATCTTTTCACTCTTCTGTAAGAATCTAACAGAAATGTAACATTTTAAAAGTGTTTCGGGACGCCACCTGTGGTAATCCTGGACACAGTATGGGTTGTTGTTGTCATCGGTGATGAAGGGCGCCCCATCCAGTACGCAGGAGCAGGTGCTGCAGCGGAAACAGTGGGTGTGGAAACTTTGTCCCACAGCCTTCAGCACGCGGTCCGTGATCCTCTCCCCACATCGAGAGCACACGGCCAGAGAACTCTGAGGAGGCACGGATTGGAGATCATTTTTAAACAAGCACACTTCAGAGATTTCTAGGCAGATAAAACACAAATGCTTGTTCCGTTATGTGAAATGTGACCTCTTGGAAGACTGGAAGAAATTCTTGGTGTTGATAAAATAAATTTGAGCCAAAATGACTAAACAGATTGGCTTCAGAATAAATGTTTTTACTCTGGATTTAGTTTGTGACTATTATAGAATAGAATATATTATAGTGAATATCGGTTTCCTCACAATGTAACAGTCTTCGCACTGCGGCGAGCCGTCCCTGTCGTAGAACTGCATGCCCTGCAGGGGGCGGTGGCAGCTCATGCAACAGAAGCAGTTGGAGTGGAAGAGTTTCTCCATGGCCCTCACAGCTGGCTGCGTACGAGACAGAGCCTCGCCACACTTCCCACAAACCTCTGCACAAAAGGCATGACACATGAAAAAGTCAAAGACGATAACTTTCACAAACGTATTCATGTTTTAATGAGTTCCAGAGTTAATGAGAAACTATAATAACTTGTAAAGTCTTAGAACTCATTGCTTTTATTTGGGTTATATAAACTTTGTTGAAAAATCTGCATTTAAATGAGAAGTATAGATTAAAGTAACATGGTCATATATGTGATATCTATCTATTAATAAGAACATTAAACCACTAAAGAACTAAGAACCCTGCAGACCGAGATAAACGCCTCCTTCAGGGACGAGCCTCTGTGCATTTCTTCGAAATTTAACAAGATAAACACCTAAAAACAATTATTTGTTTGCTCTAAATTATAGTAAAGGTGCGTCTCAGTCTAACTTTTGCTTTATAAATGCACTTTGACGGTCAAATCAGCTGCATTTTCAAAAGCCCATATACGAAAACATGAATGCGCAGATGGCGACTCGCTGTCCATTTCTTTGAAACTTAACAACATAACTACCTAAAACAATTATTTGTTTGCTCTAAATTATAGTAAAAGGTGCATCTCAGTTGAACTTTTACTTAATAAATGCACTTTGACGGTCAAACCAGCTTCATTTCGCCGGGGCGGCGCAGTTAAATGAAACTGATTTGGTTGCTCCAGGCAGAACACGGTGGCAGCTTTGGCAAGCCGATTCTGTCATTAATAGCCACTTTTACCCATTACATGATACAATGGCATGCCTTACTACTCGACTGCCATTTAGTGGCTGAAAATGGTAGTGTTCAATATTTTCAGTCAGAATGAATGAAAACGGTCATATCTCAGCCAAAAATTGGTTTATAAATATGGGAAAAAATCCATAAATATGTCGCTTCGGCCTATAAGTCGCAGGGCATGCAAATTATGCAAAAAAATAAAATAAATTCCTGCAACTTCTACAGCTAAAAATACAGTGCTTGTTTAAATGTTTACACCAGTGAGGACACTGAAAAGTATTTTTATTGCCTGCTGCCAAAGACGATAAGTGTTTTTGCTCGTATCTGTGTTTGTAGTGTTAGCAAAATACCTGATAAAGCAGTCGATAGATTTTAATAAAACTTTCACAGTAGAAATTGAATGTGCGTCAACAGCTGTCATCCCAATTTAAGAGGCACGCCACAGCTGATCAACATAAGCAAACATAAAAACGACCGTCATTTTTACAAAAATATTGAGATAAATTTGGTAGTAGACGAGTCGTCCTCAACACATAATCTAAGAGCTAACAGATCATGTGAGATCTTCCAGTATCGCTTGAGTTGGCACAAAGTCATTTAGAGGGTTTGACCAAAACAGCTAGCTGCCATAATAAGATGTTCTACGTTTAAAACTTAAGCAGGTGATATGATGGGCCTTTAACATGTTTAATGAATATTTTCAGTCAATTCTTCTTTTCAACCTTTGATAATTTCTATAAAAATCTGCTGCTCTCGGTGACATCCTGAATATTTATTCAAAATGCAAAAACTGGCAGCAGCTTAATGACAGCAATTAGCAACAATGACAGCTGCCATTCATCTCCATTACCACATATAAACCTGGCGTGAAGTTGTGTTTAATGATTTTCTAATCATGTAGGGGAGTTTGACTGCACGAGTGATGGTGTGTGAGGTTGTGTGCATTCCTCTGAATATGTATGTCTGTACCTGTTGGAGGGGAAGTGATGATAGGAGCCTGTCTGTCCATGTTTCTGATGAAGTCCTTCGTCATTTGCTCGAGCTCCTCCACTTCCCTCATGTTTAGAGGGGCACCGCCACCTGGGATAGGAACTGGGCCAGGAGGC
The DNA here is from genome assembly GCF_014905685.2 of Nematolebias whitei. NCBI lineage: Eukaryota > Metazoa > Chordata > Actinopteri > Cyprinodontiformes > Rivulidae > Nematolebias > Nematolebias whitei. The sequence goes on from NC_056502.1 coordinate 15,119,467, forward strand.
GATGGCTGCTTGAAATAACAAAATCAAACATTACACATGTATTCACCATTTTTATAGTTTAATACCGCATGCACAAATTATCACGTTTTTGCTGTAAACTAAATGTTTTGTACTTTGAGCCTTTTTGCGATACAAGCAAAGCTAAAAGCTGGAAGGTACCGTTGATGCAGGGCTGGTTTTCATCGGCTGGGTAAAGGAGGAGGATGGAGGCGCCATCATCTTGGGTTGAGGAGGAGGCACAGCAGCAGAAGGGTTCTGGTTTGCATTCGCATGACTACCAAAAGGAGAAGTCTTTACATGATTAGGGGCTAGGGGAGCAGCCACATTATAAGGTGCAGGTGGAGATGCAGCAGGAGGTGCAGGTGGAGCTGCAGCAGGAATTACAGGCGGAGCTGCAGCAGGAATTACAGGCGAAGCTGCAGCACGAGGTGCAGGCGGAGCTGCAGCAGGAGGTGCAGGCGGAGCTGCAGCACGAGGTGCAAGTGGAGCTGCAGCATGAGGTGCAAGTGGAGCTGCAGCATGAGGTGCAGGCGGAGCTGCAGGAGGAGGAGGGAATGAGCTGGTGGCTATGGAAGGGGAAGATTTTGGTGCAACGCTAGTTTGGTTCAGGTTCTGGTTGATTTTTTGGGCCAGTGAGGCAGACGATGTTGTGCCCTTCGCTCCAAAATTGGATTTGGGAGCCACAGCGGGGGCAGCGTTTGGACCGGAGCTGTTATTGGAGTGTCTGTTTGTTCTGGCTTTCAGTTCTTCTGCCCAGGGTGCAGGAGGAGGGCGGTCTCCCATCTCAGCAGGTGGTAGAAAGGAAAGTGCTGGTTTGGGAGCTGTTGGAGGGGCTGAAGGTCTGGATGTTGGTGCTGCTGAATACTGGCTGGGTAACTGTGGATAAATAACAATAAAACAATATCTTTATGGATATTTAAGTCAAAAGGAGCAACACAAATACTTTCAGTGGGAGGGCGTACAATTCTTCTATCACCAGAACTATAATTCACCAGACAGAAAGTTCCTAACTGATTAAATCCATTGCTTATTAAAACTCTGCAAGCAGACATTTATACTAAATGTGAAGGATTGAAGTAAAACCTGGAAGTGCTCCACAGTCTGAGCTTATCAGAAGGACTTCATCTTTCTGACATTTATTTTGCGATTTTGAGCCAATGGTATTCTGCTCTGATTCAGAACCTCCCAGTCAGATAAAACGCTCCATTTAAGGCCCTTTCACTGCAGCTCTGGCAGCGCACGCTGGCTCGCTCTCGCGCTCTCGCGCTCTCCACTCGCTTCAGTGTGCATCGCTCTCCCGTTCTGCACGAGTCTCTCTTCACGCTACGAATCACCAGCAACCTTACCATTTTGTTTTCTCGTGCCGTCTGCTGTGCACTTCACTTCTAATTGAGCTTTCAACCTCAACAGATGAGCGGCTTATGAAACTACCTTGGCAAGTCTTCACACAGCGTCCACTGATGACCAGCCTCGCTTTACTCCCTCCCTTCAATGTTAAGTCGTGCTGAATTCCTCTGAGTCAACATCTGCTGCCACTTTCTCTCGTTGCCATTTCTCGTCATATGACGGATTAATTGGAATGTACGCCGTTTGTTTGGGTGTGTTTCTTGTTGGTTGTGCTGTGTACCTTAGGATTAAAAGGTCCCCTCGTTTCCATCTCCGACAACAAACCAGTCAGAGAATCAAGTTGCTTATCGAAGCTGGTTTGCTTCTCCATTGTTCTCTAGCAGAAGAGCACAGGAGAGGAAAATAAACACAGAAAGGACATTTAATGAACAATCATACTAAAAAGAAAAGGTATTTATAGAAAATTGAAGAATAAACGATAAAAACAAGTTGGAACAAACTGCAAAATGAAATGGCATCAAACCAGTTCATAAAATTTGGGGATGGAAACTCCATCTTCTGAGGATAGTGGTGAATAAACAACAACTTCATTAAGGATGACAAAACAATTAATATTTTATTTGTTTCCTGGTTAGAGAAGAGTTTGTTCACCAAAAAGCATTTAGCAGAAATTCTGTTCATTCAAACATGTTCACTTTGGATTTAACCACCCATTGTTTTTTTTAGTTATTTTAATGAGCTGTACCATTTATGTTTTTAATCCAACTCATTTTTAGCTTAACAAATCAGCTCGAGTCAACTCTAAAACATCTGCGAATCTGTCATTTCTAAAGGCAAAAATTAGCAATAATCCTCTTAGAAGCTTAAAACTTGTCAAGATAAATTCATCAGAAAAATTAAAAGTAAAAAAAAAAAAGGTCAGCAAATATTTATGGTCACATAATGTTCTCTAACATCCAACTGATTCTGAAGCATGCAACACAAAAACAGAATCATGCAGGCAGCAGTGTTTAAAGCACTGTGACTCACCTGTGGGGTCCCAGCAGCATTAGGAACACTGGTACTGGAGACAGGAAGTGGTGGAGGAGGAGGAGGGGGAGGAGGGGGGGGACAGGCAAGAGGACAGGCACTCTCCTCAGGGGGAGCAGGGAGGGGCAGGTCATCCACCAACGGAGGTGGAGCAGGGAAAGCAGGAGCAGCATCAGAGGATGGGTGGTGGCATTCAGGGGGAGGGGCTGGCAAATCATCCAGTGGAGGAGGAGGGGGTGGGAAGTCTGTCAAAAATATAAATAAATGAGGAGGGTTGATTGGTTAATGTTGTCCCAAAACAAACTTTTTATTTAACTTATGATGGTGATCAAGTTTTGTGTCACAGTATGATAAATATGTTTAGATAAAAAAAAATTAAAGGGGAATATAAAAAGGAAACAAACCCTAAAAGGCTGATTTCGCTAAAAGAGCGCTCTTAAAATGCTGCATCTCCTAAACTGACAGGTTTTTACCAGGAGGTCATGAGCCACAAACCTTTGACTTTTGTGGCTTCACTAAGGAACTGCAGCCAATGAAGGTTTAAACAAAAGTACCATAACAGCACATTATATGCCCGTCGACAAACTATAAAGATATTATATAGCAATCTATAACAACAGCCCGGACAAGCAAAGGCCTTGGATAACATGTGACCTTGAAGCAGGGGTGATGAAAAGTGTACGCTACACTCAGTCTAGAGATGATGCACAAGTTCCGTTAATTATACAGGACCAGAGAAAGTTTACAGATGAACAGACTATACAATAATACATCCTGCCTTCAATGGATGCGTACTAAACGTAAATACAAAAAACTTTAGGGATTTTCTTAGTTCCTAGTAAACAGTAGGTAGGAGCTTTTCAAGTATCAGGGGAACCCATTATGATGCAACTGTATGGCATCAGTTTCAGATGATGCAAGTGTAAAAATGAAGGCTCAGACGTGTGTGTGTGTAGTGACTGGTTAAAGGCATGAATGCAGCACCAGAACCCCCCTTATAGAAATAAACTGTGAGCATCTGTAAAAATGTTTTCATAAGCCTTTGAAATTGTCAACAAAAGACAAAAACGATCAGTAAAGTCCAAGGTTTAGAATATGTCAAGAGCAAAAACACCCTATAAGGTTGAGTTATCTACTAACTCAGCACATCAATGCAGCTTACATCAGACTGCAGGACAGGATCAATCAAAAAATTTAATCTAACACTCCAAACATTTGAAAATACATTTATCCTGCATTTATTTATGTTTGCTTGTAAGACGTTTTTCCCATCGTGTTTTCAGGTGAATAATTCTAAAAACTGCCAACATAAATCATGTTTAATCAGCTGAATGGACATAAACACACAATCTGCCTCTTCATGAACAGGCACGAACCTCAGCAGGCTCCCTTTAACGACGCTCATTTGTCTTTTTGTGATCATGAATGACACTGTGGACTCAGTCATAAGACGACAGCAATGGGATGACTTGAAAATAACAAACTTCAACACCACCACACAGTTCTATTCTGGTATACGCAGAACAAAGACGCTCTGCACGCTCCAGCTTAAGAAGCAACAGGGAGCTGTAATAGGGAAAAGATGAGTGCACAGGACTAAAAGACATTTTAAAAAGTCAAACAGCTTAGATACCATCGCAGAGTGAAGAGGGTGGTGGAGGCAGGTCCCCAACTCGACCGATAACAGCTGTGCCGAGTGGCGTTGGTGATGGAGCTGTGGGAGGAGTCAAACTTTTAGGCTTTGGTGGTGCCACAGAAGCGAACTTCTTCGGCTGGTTGTAGAAGGATGGGGTGGTGACTTTGAAGTTGAGCGACGATGTCACCACACACGGCTTGCTGCTGCTGGAGTCCTCCATTTTGTGCATGTATCTGAAAGAAAACGAGCAGTCGGTCAACGAACAAGATCGCTTTCAAGTCACGTGAGAAGGGCTTCTGTAAGGTTAATCCCAACCACACCGCAGTCTGGATTTCTGTTCTCATACCCAAACAATTAACGCAACCTTCACCAGCTGACAAAAGTCGAAGTGTTCACATTCCTCAGCAGAATATTCCCATTTGGCCTTTTGCTGGGAAGTCAGTGGGGATGACACATCAATGAAACATTTGGCCTGAAAAACTGCACACTAATCAAAACCAGCTTCAGAGGCTGTACTCCTGAAACAACAACAAAAAGAGTAGAAAACAACGCTAATATACGTTCGGAGCACCAAGGATGCTGGGCTGGCTTTTACTGGGCATTAAAAATGAAACAAAAAAAGGAAAAGCTGCTTTAGCTGTAATCATAAATGTCAAATCAATACACTGCAGATTAGTTCCCATTTTTTATTTATTACCTTGGATAACAGTGTCTTGACATTTATTGTGGCTTGTTTGTCTTACTGTGCTTTATTTGGAATAGTTATGTTATATAGTAGCAAAAAAAAGTATATTAGTCTGCAAATGTGTTTTTCTTAAAAGAAAAGAGCTTGAGCAAGAAAAATGTGTGAAAATGTCCTTAATCCAATATAGTGCTGACAAAACAACTCCCTGAAGCCAGTGACAATTTACAACACTGTAACTCCGAGCTGTTTACAGTCATTTAAAGCACGGCAACGGCACGGTTTGTAGAAGCACAACCACTTTTCTCAAGAGACAAGAGCAACCAGCAATCCTAACATTTTTAAGGAAGTTGCGTAAAACGGAGGTTGATCTCAAATATTTACTTCACACATGCGGGTGGTTAAACAAATATTGATGCTGCTCTGGTCTCTGCCAAAAAGGAACAAAGTAAGCCCCAAATACGTGACCTGTGCTGGTAAAAAGAGTCCGAATGAGCACAAGCTGCAGGGAAAAATAAGTGAAGAAGTTTGATCTTTGATGTAATTGAGATTTGTTTAAAAAAATGAGTGCATAAAGACGTCATCCAGCGGTCCCTGTAACTGAAATGGCAAATACTCTACCTATTCTACATTTAAAAAGTTATGTCTTCAGAAACAAGCCTTTTGTTTTTAACACATAATTCCCTTTAAAATTTATCCTTTTTCTCTGCTGGTTGTCATAGCACCAGGAAATCCCTTTGTATAATGTTTGAAATCATTAGTCTGAGTTTGTTGGGGCTCCTCAGATTGAAGAAGTCCTTTGGATGAAGAACGAAATGTCTCAACAAAAAAAAGAAACTGTCCAGATGACGTGACTGAACTTTGTTGGATTTTTTTTCCCGTGGATTATTGAGCATGAACTTTGATGTCTTGGGGATAAAAGTTTTTAAACACTGAACTGGAGTTCTCAAATACATCACTATAGACCAATTAAAAAAAAAGAAAAGATACATTTCAAACTGTTAAAAAAAAAAAACTACTGGTAGCTTGTTGCCTCGTAATAAACTGCCAAACTTCAACTAACTTCAATTCATTTTAAAGCTTTTGAGATGAAGAATTTGAAAGCAACTCTGCTTTGTGACTCATTTTTTCCAGCATGGATCACATATGTACTTTAGAAATACTATACATTTTCCCACAAATTCCCCATATCTACCAGTATAAAGCGCTCATGTCTCAACATTTTTGCTAACACCACATTTAAATCAACATTAACAACGGTCCTCTCAAGTTTCTACAAGACTACAGTACATCCTCTTATAAACGTTATAAACTACAACTGTTGCAAAAAAGGAAGCTTCAGCGTTCAGAGTTCATATGAAGGCTTTGACAGGTACAAGTTGATGAGGTTATATAGCCATAAAATAATACATTGCACATGGAAGCAATTAGTCAACATGAAGTCGATGGACCTATCTTACTGTTGTGACATTTACTCTCCATGTCCTGATGCAGGTCGTTACTACCAACGTCTGTATAAATGTCAGGTACTACAAGCAACAGAGACGAGCTACGTTCAGCTCCATTTGTACAATTCAACGAGGCATGAGTCAAAACTGCAGCAACTCAGAGAAGCAGATGGTTATAAAAAGGCACGATCGGCTTTCCAAAAGAATGTGGCGAATCAAGTACTGTATGTTCGTACGTACAGTAAATATGTTCCTGCATACTGCATGAATTATAGAGTGCAACATCTTGGTGCATTTTTCTCTGCGTCTGAGCCAAATGAAGAGCAAAGAAACATAAATCTGAATGTTTTCTGCAGCGTTTTGAGCCATACCGTGGCTTTTCTTGGCTACGAAGTAAACAGCATGTGTCCCAGCTGCAGAGATCACGTTTTTACCAGGTTTGTTACAACCACAATAAATTATTTAAAAGTCAGCAAAGTTAGGAGGAATTCCCTCTAGTTAATGCTCAGTCCAATAAGTCATTTTTAAACCAATATTTACAAAGGATCCCATCCACCAACAGTGTGTTTTTCACAACCAAAGCAAGCTCCACATGCTTTTATAAACACTTACAGCTATTTAATGACTTGCTGTTTTGAGAAAACTTGGCGTTTTAGAGATTTGTGCGCACGTATAAATATTGTGCACACACTGTAGATTTATCTGGAAGAGGTTTGTCCAAACAAAATCGAACAGCATGAACGTGACCACTGCCAAATGCTGTAGTTTTAATAGATTTAATGTTTTATAATGCGTTAATAAAAAGCGCACTGTTTTCTACAGCAGATACAGCTGGATTGGCATTTTAGGTTTCATTGTTTATAGAAAATAAATGTACTTATATGTTTGCAACGAGGCCTAAGTTCTACTGATAAAGTAGTTCATGATGAATTTAGTCCGAACGCTAAAACTGTTATCCCAAAAAATATTTAAAATTAGAATATTGGATTACTTGATAGGTAAACAATTGTTTACAAGAGAGAAATGTTCACTTTTAAAAATATCAAATTGTCCCTGCGTTCTCCCAATTAATGTTTTTATTTTCCATTAATTTTATTGAAAAGAAACAGAATTAGAAACATATTTCCAGAAAAAATTAGTTAAATGTAGTAAGAGTTAATGAGAAATGTTTATGATGAGACCATAAGTTGCTGCTAAAACAACTCTTATAAGAAAGCAGGATTCCTTTTTTTTTTTAAATATAATTGTAGGATAGTTTTGTAGGATATGCCAAGCTGACAAACCAAATACAATTCAACAAAACCGTGGTCTGTCAAACTTATTTTTTTCTTTATATTGACGCTCAAATGTTTTAACCACTGCCTTTTAGCTGTAATAAAAGCTTCATATCTGTTCCTTTTCACTATTCCACCTATATTGTTCAGAAAAAGAGCATATGAATCATTAGGAGCAGGTGGGGACGCTCTAATGGAAAGTCAAAGAGGAGTTCATCTTTTTTTTGGTGCAGACACAAGCAAATATTGACACCTGCAGCAAAGGAGAAGTAAAAAATTACAACAAAAAAAGAAGTTGTGGAGCAGTTTGGAAAATATCTGGCAAACGTGTTTTGTATGAAGACCTGCTAGATTTAGGATGAAGAGGAGCTCTATCAGCAGAGTACTCTAACCAGAACACTTAAATCCATTATGAGTCCTAGAATAGTGCAGACTGTGATTAGGTCTTGTAATTGAAGTAGTGAAGGCTCCTCGTCTTTAAAAGACAGTCTTGTAAATTATTCAACACGGATGATAAGTTGTGGTGAGGTTTCAGCTTCTCCTTGATGCAGTCCAGAGGGATTCAGTCTGGTGAGATCAGCCCAGACCTTCTACTACAAATCCATCTTGAAACATGAGACCCTCTGCTGAGGGACATTTCTGGCACAACAACTCACTGACATCACTTTTTCCCCCCCTTTTCCCGTTTCCATTTAATCGACTCTCTCGAAGCGTCTGCAGCTTTACTCTGTTATTTTTAATCTTTCAATGAGGAGGAACCAACATTTTGACTTGCTTTCACAACCAGAGGTGCAGATTAACGCTGTGTGGCAAAGCACAACAACCTCTTCAGCCTTTCATTCAACCCTCACCCACTGAATGACATCACTTGAAACCGCATTCACTCGTTTCCACTCTCCAGCTGAGATGTGAGGTGGCTTACGTTGCAACCAGTAAGGGCCCCACAAAAATCACACAATGTCCTTACACTTTTAAACCTAACTCCATACATCCAGGCGGCTTTTAGAGACTAGAAAACTGTTTCTCACCAAGGTTTTGAGATAAAACATCAGTTCTTAAGTTCTGCAAAAATATCACAGTTCATGCTAAATTATCCAGCACAGTTAATTTAGATCCTGTGGAAGCCTCTTGGATGAGGGGCGAAACGTTTCTTTTTAACAAAAAAAAAACGAAGTCCAGATGACATGATTCAACCTTTTTTGTTGTTATATACCTGGATGACTGAGAAAACAAACTTTGTGATCCTGTGGATGGTTTCTTTGTGTTGAAATGTTTCATCCTTCATCCATAGGGCTTCATCAGTCCGAGGAGCCACAACAAACTCGGACCCACAGGCAGCACATCACATAGTGGGTCAACCAGTTTGATGGAGATAAGATGGTTTCTGGGGTCTGCCCTCTCCCCGTTAACTCTTCTGAGGCAGCCATGGCCAAAGACCCTGCATTCGCCATTTGACCACAAATCTATCACGAAGAGAAAGCCACACTTTTCAGCCCACAGACTCCTCCATGTCTGCATCTTCATCCAGGAGTTTTTGGCCATTTGACTAATTTAGTGTGTTTGAAGAGCACAGTTGAATGTCCAAGCACATTTCTGCATTGATGAACACGTCAACAAATTTCTCACCAATCACACAATACTTGGCGTATACTCCTGCAGTGTTTCCCCTAGTTAACTTGACATGGCGGGGTGCTCATCTCATCCATGATTTTTGTTGGGGGGGGGGGGGGGGGGCATGTCTGAGCGCAGCTTGTACAAAAGTTTTTGAGGTGTGTGTGGGTGTGGGGGCGCTTCAGCATGAGGGAAGAGGCGCCTTTAGCTTTTAGCTAGAGCACCTGTATTGTGCGCTGCTAGCTTAGCATGACACGTTTGAGCTGTGCACTGTTTATACAGTTTTTGAGTGTGTGTGTGGTGGTGGGGGGGGTTGTTCAGCTTGAGAGAAAAGGCAACGTGAGTGCTGCCTTTAGCTTTTTAGCTAGAGAGTCTGTATTTCGCTCCGCTAGTTTAGTGCTATGTCAGTGCCGGATGGGGTGGGGGAGTTCGGTTTGGTAGGAGGGGTGCTCAGTTCTGTTGACGGGGTGGGGCACCCCGCTTGTATAATGGTAAGGGAAACACTGCTCCTGCGAGAAAAAGTTTGGCCCGGGCCTTGTGCCGAGAAGTGGAGGGCGAAGCTACTCTGAGAACAAAATGATTCAATTTTAGTCATGCAGCTACATCAGAGAGACGATTTCGCCACTTCAGATGGAGAATGCAGGGCCCTTAAGTTTGAAGAATCACAAACTACTCTTAGGTACGCAAAGCAGAGACAATTTTATTTTTGGGGGGTTGGGAGGGGTGTTCACCACCTCGACTCAATTACAATATAATATTACGCATTTTTACTCTCCCATTCCTTTGCATGACAGCTGTTTACTTTATTTCTATTTGCTTTACAGCGTGTTTGTGTTGCTTCTGTAACTTTGCCTGCTAAGATTGTTCTACCACAGATCAGCCGAGTCCAGCAGAAGTGGTTCTGTCTTACCAACCAACACTCCTTCCTCTGTATAATCTGACTCATACAATCCTCTTATTGTTACCAAAAATGGAATTTTGTCTTCACTTTTGTAATCACTCTTTTTTTGTCCCCTGTTGTTTTAGGATAAGACTGGTGAAACTGCAAGTCAGGACTGATTTGCGGTGGATTTTTACACCAAGACTTAGAGCACACATTTAGGATGCTTGGTTGAAAAGATAGCAACACACACACACACACACACACACACACACACACACACACACACACAAAACCACTTGTCTTGCGCAAAAATGACATGGTGTAAAAAATAAAAACATGGCGTTTGCTAAAAGGTCAAGAAAAGTTTTGAGACCAAATTGTTTCATTTGGCAGAAATGCACCCTGCTCTCTAGCTCTTAGTTCAACTCCCTCAAATAATTGTTCTTTAAAACATTACAAAAAAAGAACCTCTACTTTGTAAGTGATAAATTCCTTCTCTAAAACCACTATGGTCATACCAGCTCAGTAATTTTACAAATAACAAAAGGTGAAAGGTTATTAAAATGATAAACATAACTTTAGCCTTTAAATGTATGTGTACTCTTGCCTGTACCAATACAATAAAATACATTAAATTACTTACAGAAAACCTGAAATTCTGACAGTAAGTCCAGTCATTCCCTTCAGTATCTAGTACTATAATGCTGCTGATGAACTCTCTATTGTCTGGATGTTAATAACACACCCAGTTTTCTGGGAAAGTCCGTCTAGGCCAGGGGTCGCTAATGCAGACAAACAACTCTTTTCAATCCAATCTTACAGGTCACTGAGTATGCAGTGTGTGACAGCGTTGCATTGTCACTCATTAAAAGGGACATGATGTCAAAACCTGTATCAGCCACTGGTTTCTGTGTCAGACTATCCCCCCCTGCTCAACGACCCCGTCTGCTCACACCAACATGTTGTGTAATGGAGGCTAAAGAAGAGTCACAAGACAGCAACAGACTCAATCAAAGCATGAACATCCCACCACAGTACGCTCTAAATTGTTACTGCAGAGCACTAATTTAGTTACTTCAATGCAACAACATGACACGTATAGGAAAAAGATGCCATAGGGTTTCAGGGTGCAGCAGTAGTTTAAACTGTCGCCTCCCAACAAGAGGTTTAAATGGTTCATCACCTGTATTGGACTTTTCAGTGTGGGGTTTGCAAGTTCTTACTGTTCATGCATTTGTATTCTCTTGGTGTCCTCCGCTTCTCTAGGAACACTGCATGGCAGGTGATGAAAATGGATGGAAGGATGGTTGTGGTAATATTATTCTGCACTCTGTTCAGGTTTGTGGAGACCTGATTTGAGCAGTCACATACTGTTCTTATACCAAATATATGTGTGATTTGCCAGTCAGAAGGTAACCCATACCTGCCCAGGACTGCGCAAAAAATTTAAATTGTGTTTGTGTCACAACGAGGATGTTCACAACATTGAGAGGTAGATTATTTTCTTAAGAGTTCTGTGAAATGTTACCTCCATTTACAACCATGGACAGTCCATTAAAAACAAGGCAGTATTAAGGCACTTTCACTATGACGATCTGCGATAAGACAATTATAGCCTTTTATCTGAACAATAAGTACGATAGATAGTAAGTAGGTTGATAGATAGGTGGGTAGATAGACAGGTAGATATATACTTTATTAATCCCAGGGGGGAAATGTTATTAGGCTTCTCTTTAGCTTCAGACATTTTAACTCTAATGGTGGACAAGTCTGAGTTTTCAGAACAAAACTATTGAGGAAGCAGATGAGCTTCCTGTGTATATTGAAAATACGCTTTATCACAAGTTGTTTACTGTAAAATTAAGTCCATCTTTTATGTCTCGGACTTGTCAGTCCATTTTTTGTGTGGTTTTAATAACCCTGAAATGGACTCACGTTTATTCAAACGTTTATTACACTATTAACATTATTATTATTAAACTTGTCATTCTGATATATAGCTTTGCATATTCTATGAAATGTAAAACTAAAATACATTTTCAAATCAAAGTATTGTTCCATACAAAACATTTTTTAAGTGAATTATCTAAAATTATACACACTTCTGTAACAAACCGGTCTATTATTATGAACTGTGCGACACTGAATCTAGTTTGTTGTTGCTAACGTTCCAATATTTAGTCTTTCCCATTAACGAAGGCCTCCTCAGTCGACCTGAACACTGATTTATGACCAGATTTATGATCTTTACTGATGCTGCTCGACAAAACAAGCCTCGACATGTTGGCAGCTTTAACCAACACTGACCATTACTTGCTCAGCAGCTGAATAGTGCAGCCATAGGTCGCAGCTCCATAAAACCTGGTTCATGGTCGGCAAAGCTAACGTCGCGTGCCATATGTCTTCACGGTTAACTGTTAGCCTTCGACGCTACTCGATGTAGCTAAAGTCGCGTTAGCTTGTGCCGTTACCGAGACCGACTGGTTTGCAAAAGAGGTCATATTTATCGACGACTGACGAACTGACACTCACCTCCGACCTCCAAAAACCTTTGAAACTCATCGACTGTGTGTAAGGGTGGCTTCGTGTTGTGCCGAAAAAAGTACCCCTTCCGGGTGAAGCGCCCCTCGCGCATGAAGACAAAACTAACAAAGTTATCATCTCATTTTCATATGCAGGTACTGTGCAATGTGTTTTTAAACGTTGAACAAGGCTGCCAAGGATACGCACACCCCCTGGATATGTATACAATAAACCGTTGCTCCAAGCATAAAGTATTTTTGAAAGTGAATTTTGTGAGTGTTACTCACTCAGCTTGGCAGCCTACTTTGCTGTAAACATGACGTGCTACTTCGACTTTTACTCCCATTTTCGAGCGAAAATTAGTTTCTTCCGGTGACGCGAAAGATGCTTTAACTGTAGGGGTACCGTTTTCGGCACAACACCAGTCGGACTGCTTGCAGCGAACACACCCCACCACGTTAGCCAACGTTGCACGCGTTGGTCAATCGGTTTCGGCAGTCATAGGAGCTAACACCTCCCCCCATTACCTCATATGGAAACGTCGCCGGTTTCTGTCATCAACTTTATTAACCCACCACCTCTACGGAAAACGTAAAATTCGCATCGCTAGCTCACCTAGCTAAATCAACCTTTTTTTTTTCCAGCTCGACTTCCTGTCGGAGCTTCCGCATACCCCGTCCCTTTTATCGTGGGTGACCATCAGCCCGGTGTAAAACACAAAAACAGTCCAGGGAGGCTTCTTCTTCTCCACTGATAAAACGCAGGTAAAGCCACGACCACCAACCACTGTAATAGTTTTTATGTATTTATTCTCTACAAAACTATTCACGGGTAGATTCAGAGCTGAGTCACATTGCAAAAATGGCATGCCATTATGCGTTTAGTCTGAAAAAAAAAAAAGCTGTACCAAGACACAAACTAAAACACATTTACCCTATTAGGTAACCTACAGCTGCCTGTCCTTACGTTCCCATTTTACTGTAAGATATAAACTTACTTGACCCAGCTGCAGTAGGTGTCACCTTCTTCCCTTTGAGTCTTTTCTCTTCTTGGTCCAGAATGAGTAAGAGCTGCCTCCTAACTTCTGTTTCTCTCTTCCTCTCTCCACAGCTTTTAGACCCTCCCCTTGTGCTTCTCAGCCTGGAAAAGGAATGACACCATCCTCCCAAACAAGTTCTTTCTCGTTCGACTTTGACTCTGGACTTGCATATTTCTATGTAAACAGCACCATTCTCCCTCTCCTCTTTTATCTCTGTCTTCTTGTTTTCTGTGTGTTCATACGGTCCAGTTAGAATAGACACCCTCCTCGCCCCCCACTCCTCCTGTCTTCCTCTCCTGCTCTCCTTTTCTCCCTGGATTCCTGCAGCATTCTTTCATTCGGTGACATCAACTCCTGTTGCCTCTCCATGTAAGGTCAGGCTGGGGGAACGAGGGAGCCGAAGAGGTGGGGGGGAGATAATGGAGCTTGATCTGATGCAGACAGAAAGTGGTCAGGGGTTTAAACAAAAGGAGGTGCACACAGCGTCTGAAATGTTCCAGTTTTATTGTAAGGAACATGTTTTTAGGTTTTATAAGACTAGACCTTGTGAGTCTGCTGCTACATAAATCTTTCCTTTTCTTTGAGATATTTAACACAAAATGGACTACAGTTTTTCATCTGTCATATGAGGATGTGAGGACTTTCAGCCTATGTGTGGCACCTCCCATCCTGTAACTCAGCCAGATTATCATGAACGTCATTTCATGTGTCACTCACACCTCGCATCCTTGTGACCATTTGAGTCATATCACACATTTTGCTGTAGTTACTGCTGCTCGTTGACAGAAATAAGCCGTTAATCGTGTCCACATGTGAAGTCCATCCATCCATCATCTTTTACCCGCTTTTTCCATTTTGGGTCACGGGGGTTGCAGGTGCCCATGTCCAGCAATCACTGTGCGAGGGGCGGGTACACCCTGGACGGGTCGCAAGTCCATCACATGGCCCACATGAAGTCATTATTTATATATTTGTAATTTTAATAATCAAAAAGTCACTTTTTTGAAGATAAAGTAATAAAAGTGCTCAACAAATTAGGGCTCTAGATCAAGAAGTTGAGCTTAAATAGAACAGGAAGTGTCACTTTCACACCTTTTTCTTCTGCTATTCTAGGATGTCATTTAAATCTAAACATTTTTTTTTTTCTTTGCCTCACAGGAAGATGAAATGAAGTGTTCATCTAAATAAGGACGTGTTTTCAGGCTGCAACCAAGCCTATATTTTTTATTATCACCCGTCGTCAAAAAGCAAAGATGATCATGTTTTTGATCATATCTTTGCGTGTTTATGTTTGTTTGCAAAATATCTTGTGAACCACTGGAAGAATTTTATTGAAACTTTCAGAAAATATTCATCATATGTATTGATAACTTAGGCGGCCACATCTAAACATTAGCCAACACCAAAATGATTATAACTCGGTCAGTTTTTACAGAATATGATTTGCATTGTGAAGCGGTAGTAGCTGAGAGTCATCCACAACATATATTTAAATATGACGTCTCGTGATACGATGATTTTAGCCTAAAGCTCTGGCATGAAAAGCCTTTCTTCAATAAACGACCTTTAGTTTTATGTTTTCTAAAATTTTCTCAACATAACATATTGATTGATCTACAGTAATAAACATCAATGAAATAGTTTTTGACCATTATTTGTGCATTGTTTTAAACATATTAGTCAGGGAAACACAAAGTAGCTGCTGCAAATATCTCAACTCAATCAGAATTTTTTTTTATGTTTATATGTGGTTAAAAGTTGAATATAAAACTAAATATTTGAGAGCAAATGTTTGCCACCATTTCATGTCACCTCCCACAGGATTCATGTTGAGACACGGCTGAGCTGCGCTCTGCTCAGGTTGTGAAACTCCTCTGACACACGGTGTGCAAACCTCTGCAGCAGCTGTTCTCGAACCTGTTGCTGCTCGGGTCACATCTGTGAACTACAGGGAGTGGCGCGTTGGGGTCTTTGGTAGCCTATTGTCCCATAAAGGAATGTTTCCAGTTTCCAGTCGCTCGCTGTTTCCATTTCCACTCCAGGAATTCCACCACGACTCTGGTGAGCCTGCATCCAAAAGCACCCCCCCCCCACCCCACCCCGCCTCCGCTGCAGCCTCCCAAACCCCTGACAGTAAAGAATATTTCTGTTGATAAGGTTGTCTTGTGTTTGACAGGTGAGAGGAGTCGGCACAGCTCGTGTTTGCATTTCCAGCCGTAAAAATGCTCCGAGGTGCTGGGCGACTGCTTATTGGATCAGGCAGGAAGGAAGGCAGCGATGAGGTTCAGTAAAGGTATGAAACATAAAATCAGGAGGCCATCAGAACCAGAGCCAGACAGCCTGGAATGCAGCCAGACCTTGGAATGAACACCCCTCCTCCTCCGCTCCCTCGTCCCTCTCTCTCTCTAATATTTTCTCTCCTTGTCTCCGTAATGCAGCATATTTTTTTCAACACTTCTCCTTTTGTCATCTCCAGATTTGTTGCTTATGGTGCACTTTTTTATTTAATTTGTTTTGCCAACCCCCCCCCCCCCCCCCCCCAATGGACTCACTTCTAACTCCTCAGACCTTAACGTTTACAAGTTAATTATTTTCACTCACTTTTCTCAAATGTTTTATTTTTCTTCTTAGAGGGATATTTCTTTTTTTTTTTATTAAATAAAATGGGCAAAGTAAAATACATAATCAAAAATAGACCATACAAAACTATAATTTACATTGACTTGATGAAATAAAATCCAATATTTTGTGTTTTGGTGTTTAAATTCAACCCAAAATTGCAACAACGAAAAAAAAATGAAATAAAATAAAAAGTTGCTCAAACCGTATTTGATGATTTAGAAAACATTTAGAACCAGAAAAATAAGAATTTAATGTCTAAACATTTCCTTTTGTTTAGCTGGAACCAACTATGTTGCTGTTTCTTTTCGTTATTTAGCTTTTAGAAGTTTGTGCAGTTGCAGGTTGAGATAAACAGGAATTAATGCAGTCATTAAAATGGATTTAACAGCTGTAACACGATACGACTAAACCCATGACCCCAGTGCTCAATTTGAGACGGATCCTGCCGGAAGAGGATCCAGGAACTCTCTTATTTTGACAGGGTATGCTCTTGGATCTGGCAACTCTCAGGTTTACTAATAATAAAGTTATGAACATATATGACTGCCTTGAACAAATAAAACATATTGGATATGTAAACTGAAAATAATTACATAAACACTCATTTTAAACACAACAGACGACACAACACAAATTCTTAATATCACATACAATCATCTGCCCCTTCAAGTGAATCATTTCTGCATCTACCCTTAAAAAAATCTCCATCCCTAAAAGAGTGGTGGGGGTGAGTGCCTGGAAGTTTCACCTGTGGAGTCGGCCAATGAATTCAGCGGAGAAGAGTTGGCTCAGAACCGTCAAGTGTGGGCGGTACGATGCTTGACAGAAGCAGAGCGTTTACAAATGTAGATAAACATCGATGTTTAACCCGTTAAAATACATCAAAGTTCAGGCAATATCTTTTATTCAAAATTTTCTGGGGAAGGACTCCCAGACCCACCCCCAGCCATCCCGCCCATTATTTGTGTTCCGGCATCAATCTGTTTACAAATTAAGCCCTGCATGTCCCTCTTTGTGGTTTTTGGGGGTTTATTTTCATTGGTTTCCATTCATGTGGACAGCCACAAGTTCCTTGGCCTTCACGAAACATCAAATCTGAGCTGGACTGTGAACACAGCAGCCACAGTGAAGAAGGCCCAGAAGCACCTTTATTTCAGTAGACTGCTCAGGACGGCTGGGGTCAGTCAGTCCACTTATACAAACTTACAGAGGACTGATGGAGCGCAACCTCTCAGGTATCACTGAGAAAATAGTTAGGATTGAACTTCCTTTCATGGATACAATATACACAATGGTGTCAGGAGAAGGCCAATAACATCAGACACACGTCACCCAGCTCATTGTCTTTAAGTCCCAAACTCACAGCGTACAACCTGACAAAAAGCAGAGCAGACAGCACCGTTTTACAACAGCTTTTCCCCTGCTACAGTGAGACAGATGGCAAAAAACTAAATAAGGATTTGTACGTGAAGTAACCGTTGTGCATGGCATTTTTGTTGTTGCTGTTTTTGCTGGATTTAAGTTTAAGCTTTCTTCTTGCACTGACTGACTCAAGTGCTTTGCATCAAAAATTCCTGCGCACTTAAACTGGGTGTACTTGTACAAATGGCCAATAAAGTTTCTTGAATCTTGAATTTAGAATTTAGAATGCCAGTTCAGCAATGATATGTTTGACTTTTCCAGTTAATACTTGACAAAATCTCTAATAAATCTTCAAGGAGATGAAACTGATAGACTGTAAAAGTTAAGCTTCTAAAATAAATCAGTGCTGCTCATGAAAATGAGACGGCGGGCCTCATGCATTTCTTTAAAGAAGGGGCGGTTAACTTTTAGATTCTTTGTAAGTTCTTATTTTCTTTTCACTTTTTCCATGAGGTTAGACTAAATGTGGCTTCATTTAAGTGCTTGAATGAAGATTTCTGCAAAATTACAGGTAAATTTCAAGTTGAAGGTGTACTGGCACTCTGTTGAATCCTGATACAAAACTCTCGCTGTCTTTTTTGCGTCGACATGTTGAAGCCGCATGTCAGACAGCAGTGTCCTGATCCCCCCAGCAGGCGTCAGGCTGATACTCATTACTGTGCAGCACACAGCCAGACTGAAATGCCTCCAGGGGAAGATTCCCCCCATGTTCTCTGGCAGAAAGGAAATCAAGCATCAGCTAAGAAGTGGAAACCCATTGATTTTGGCATGATACCTATATAAATGAAAACAACAAAAAAAAAGGTCAAAGCCTTGTTGACGAGAAAGAACACATTAAACACATTCTGGACACAGAAGCATCTCTGAGGATGAATCTCGCAGCATTCGTGGTGGTGGTCTAGACTAGGAGGGCTACAGAGTGTAAGAGTGTGCAGGAGAGGAGGAAAGAGAATCGTAAATAATTGACAACAGTTGGGAACTCCTTGTTTGCCTTGTGTAACTGCAGTGGATGAAAACATGCATATATGTGCTTATACCACTTATATACAAATATAAATAGTTTGGAAACGTGATGGAGATTATAACTCAGAAACTGTAACTTATGAGCTCATATTCTACATAAAGCCCAGCTCAAACAAATCTAACCCCTTTCTTTGAAAAGCATTTCTATCTCTCCCTTATTCCCACTGACATTGTCTCCTCAATTCTTCTCATCCCTTTTATTAATATTTCTCCTTTTTCTTACTACACCTTTACAACAATATTTCAGACAAAAGTTGGGATGATGGTTAAAGTGTGATTAAAATCAAAATGCAGTGAACAGCCAATAAAAAAACTGATGACCTCCTACTTCAGACAAAAATGGGGCATTCTCTTTTAAAACCTCCAGCAACAGTTCCTCAACACTTTCTAACCATTTTTTCTGCTTCACGGTAGTAAACATGACCCTGACCTAACTTTTTGGAGGGAGATGCTTTCCTGACATAAAATCCCAAATTATCCTTTTTACCCAAAAGTTTATATAATTTCTTAGTTCAAAAATTTTATAAATCTGCCTTCTTCCACCTGCGTAATATCACTAAAATTAGAAACATCTTATCTAAAAATGATGCAGAAAAACTGGTTCATGCATTTGTCACATCTAGACTGGACTATTGCAATGGTTTGTTATCTGGGTGTCCAAATACGTCTTTAAAACGTCTTCAATTGATCCAAAATGCTGCTGCCAGAGTCTTAACCGGAGTTAATAGGAGAGATCATATTTCTCCAGTTTTAGCTTCTCTCCATTGGCTCCCTGTCAAATCCAGAATAGAATTCAAAATCTTACTTCTAACCTACAAAGCTCTCAACAACCTGGCTCCATCTTATATTACAGATCTTAATGTTCCATATTTTCCTAACAGAGCACTTCACTCTCAAACTGCGGGTTTATTTGTGGTTCCTAGAATTTACAAAAACAGAATGGGAGGCAGATCTTTTAGTTATCAGGCTCCTCTCTTGTGGAACCAACTTCCAATCTCTGTCTGTGAGGCTGACACATTATCCAGTTTTAAAACTAGGCTTAAGACTTTCCTTTTTGCTAAATCCTATAGTTAGGGTCGGCTTGGGTTTCCTGAGCTGTCCCTTAGTTATGCTGCTATAGGCTTAGACTGCTGGAGGACAAACTGACCACAATTTTCACTCTGCTACTATCTTTACTTACTCTGCTCAACCTGTTTTGTATTTGTAATTATTTTTCTATCCTTAACGTGTTTTTTTGTCTTTCAGATACACCTGGACCTATACCTGGACCTACCATTCTGTGTTCGTCTGTCTCTCCTTCCTGTCCTCTCAACCAGCCGGTCAAAGCAGATGGCCGCTTGTCCTGAGCCTGGTTCTGCTGGAGGTTTCTTCCTTTTAAAAGGGAGTTGTTCCTTTCCACTGTTGCCACTGTGCTTGCTCAGGATGGGAGACTGCAACGAAGCCAAGATTCAACTTGTCTGCTGGATTCCTTAGATAGAGAACTTTACTAACTGGCTTTTATGTATGTGAATGTTCCTGTAAAGTGCCCTGAGACAACTTTGTTGTGATTTGGCGCTATATAAATAAACTGAATTGAATTGCATTCTCTGTTTCAGTAACAGGAAGATCCCCTCGGTCTCTTCTTTCCTCAGCCCATACATTATCTGTTAAAACTAAAATGTTGGCTCTGTGAGGGTACATGTGGAGCACAACAGTGCAACACTTCAGCACCAGATTCAGCAGAGCACAAAACAAAAGTTTGTGAAAATCATTAACCATGTTAGGACCACGGGAAATGAAACACACGTCTCTACTAGAAGAATTCATTTCAGTCTGAGTGTTTTAAAACGTCATTCTCTGAAATACTTTGAAATCCCTTCATCAGCCAGAACATATTCAAAGTGCCCGAGTGAGATGGTGTTGAAGCTGTTGTTCATTATCCCTGAGATGCAGCGTACGCAGCAGCCAGGAGCAGATACAGAGCTAGTGACAGGTACAAGAGAAGTCACTGATTACAACAATTATGCGTGTGGGTCCCCGTGATAATATTGAACAGTGGCTGGTGCATCTTAATTCAGGACAGCATCGCCATCTCAGATAAGAAAGCAAGAGACGTGCCGACAGGAACATGATAGAAGTTGTCTGTGTCATGTGCTGAAGGGCGATTTTATGCCACTGAAATGGCTTTGTGTGTGTGTGTGTGTGTGTGTGTGTTTGAACATTTGGAAGGAGATGACAAAAACAGTGAGAGGCAGCCTTCTTTGTGATCCTTCGATGCATCAAGAGTGAGATTAGTGTTGAGAATCTCTTCCCTCTGTATTTGACCTTGTCTCACATTGGTAGTCCGTATCATAAATCATCATGTTCTCACACATAGACTGTTTGTGAATGTGCGCGTGTGTGTGTGTGTGTGTATGACAAGACCATTATTGCCATTATTTCTCCATTAAATCCTCAGTGGTGGGATGTTTTCAGAGCGTCTGGTCTATCGCTGTGTATTTGTCAGCAGCTTTCAACATTTTAATCAATAAAAAAAAAATTTAATTTTGACTCTAAAATCTTTATTGTCGCCTGCCGCTGAAGTCAAAGATGAAAGCGATCATGTTTTTGCACACGCCTGCGAGCTTGTGTTTGTTCGGCCGTAACGTTAGCTAAAACAAAATCTCACAGATCAAATTTTGGAGTCAGCTTAATTCAAGATGGCCACCAAAGCAAAGCAATCTTATCAAACAAACAACCAAAACACAGATATGATTACATTTTACACATATTGAGCTCAAATTTAGTGTGGTAGTAGCTGAGATTGATTCCCAGCTTGTACTTGGAGAACTAATTGTGTGAGATTGACGTTGAAAAATAATTTTTGAAATCAGCTCTGTCAGCAAAATATCTCATGAACCAGTGAACAGATGTATTGAAACTTTCAGAAAGTGATCATTGGACCACTTTGGTGTGGTAGTAGCTGAGAGTTACATGTATTAACACATTGTTTTGATATAAACAAACAAGCGCAAGAAATTGCTACAGCGCAGACATTTTTACAGATACCAAGCTAAAGTTCGACGTGTTAGATATTTGGCTAATGGTACAAACAAACAAACACATGAGTGCACACACAGACATGGAACAAAACATTATTACCCTTCAAAATAGGCAGCAACCATAATAACCAAGGTTCTCAGTTCAATGAGAAGAGAGACTAAGTGAAATATTTTTTCTCTAGATACTTCTAGGTACCGACTAATTGAACATAATGGGCTTATGGTTGTAGAATAGAGCTCGAGAGCAAGGTATAGGTTAAAAACAATAGACACTTTGTCAGCAACAATGTTTGTGGAGGCTCAATTTGTCATGGTCTGTGTCACGTGTATTTAGTTTTTCTGTGATTCTTGTATTTTTAGTTCAGTTCAGTTTACTTATATAGCACCAAGTAACAAGAGAAGTCATCTCAGGGCACTGAACAGAAACATGCACATATAAAAATAATAATTTAACTTTGTTTTTCTGAGGAGCAGGCTGCTTTGAATTTAACTCCATTGCAGAACTCTCATTTTAGCAAGCATGAAGGCGACAGTGGAAAGGAAAAACTCCCTCTTGAGGAAGAACCCTTTAGCAGAAGCAGGCTCAGGACAAGCAGCCATCTGCTTCGATCGTCTGGGTTTGGTAGGAACAGATACACAATGGCAGGTCAAGAATCACGTTAAGGTAGAAATAGTATCAAATGAAAACTATTTAATTTTAACAATTCATTTAAGGAAATTAAGTCAATTTGTCCTTTACTAATCTAAGCCTATAGCAACATAACAAGCCAACCCTAACTATAGGATTTATCAAAAAGGAAAGGCTTAAGCCCAGTCTTAAAACTGGACAATGTGTCAGCCTCATGGACAGAAACAGGAAGTTGGTTCCACAAGAGAGGAGCCTGATAACTGAAAGATCTTCCTCTCATTCTGCTCTTGGAAATTCTAGGAACCGCGAGTAAGCCTGCAGTCTGAGAGTGAAGTACTCTGTTAGAGAAATATGGAACAATAAGATCTTGAATATAAATGGAGCTAGGTTGTTGAGAGCTTTGTAGGTTAGAAGTAAGAATTTGAATTCAATTCTGGATTTTGACAGGGAGAGAGAGATATATGATCTCTCCCACTAAATCCAGTTAAGACTCTAGCAGCAGCATTTTGGATCAACTGAAGTTTGTTTTGTGCCCGTGTTTCAGCTTCCCCAGTGTATTTTTCCTGCACTTTAGTTTATGCTCCCGAGTCCTGACCCCCCACTCTCACCTGATCCTGAAGCCTGTCATTTGTCCCATTTGTTGTGCATGTTTTCAAGCCATTCATGTTTGTTTTCTCCTTCACCTCTTCTAGTGTTTTTGCCTGTGAGTATTTTTGCTGCCACGTCAGCCTTTTTGTTTTTTCTTGTTTAATAAATTTGTTTATTTATTTTTACCTTCAGGCAGCACGATGGCGCAGTTAGTTGAGCTGCCACCTCTCAGCGAGCGGGTCACCCCAGTTCAAATCCCGGCCAGGCCACTTCTGGGTGGAGTTTGCATGTTCTCTCCGTGCATGCGTGGGTTTTCTCCGGGTACTCCGGTTTCCTCCCACAGATCAAAAACATGCATGTTAGGCTGATTGGTAACTCTAAATTGTCCCTAGGTGTGAGTGAGAGTATGAATGGTGGTTTGTGTCATTTGTCCCTGTGATGGACTGGAGACCTGTCTAGGGTTTCTCTCACATCTCGCACAGTGACTGCTGAATATGGGCACCAGTGAACCCCGTGACCCGAAAAGGAAGAAGCTGGTAAAGATAATGGATGGATGTGATGTTTGCAGATGACAAGATCTGTGATGAAAGCAGGGAACAAGTGGAAGAGAACTTGGTGGAGGTGGAGACAGTGGCATTGACAAAAAGACAGGAGACAGAACTGGAAGTGGCAGAAATGAAGATGTTGAGGTTCTCCTTAAGAGTGACAAGGATGGATAAGATTAGGAATGAGATCGTCAGAGGTACAGCACAGGGTGACCAACTGTAAGATAGTTAGAGAGAGGCCAGACTGAGATGTTTTGGACATGTCCGGAGGAGGGACAGTGGGTATATTGGTAGAAGGATTTTAGAAATGCAGCTGCCAGGAAAAAGACAAAGAGGAGATCTATGGATGCAGTTAGAGAGGACATGGAGGTAGCTGGAGTGAGGACAGAGGATGCAGAGGACTGAGTGAGATGGAGAATGATGACTCGCTGTGGCGACCCTCGAAGAGGGAGAAGCCAAAAGAAAAAGAAGAAGGTATTGTGTATGACTTAGATTTCTTTTTCTTAATCTTTGAAGTGGCAGAAATGTTCTTCTATAAAAGCTGCGCTTCAGGATACTTCTCAATATTCAAAACATAGCGAGAGCTACACCATAACTACGTATATTAAAATGCAGAGTGCATGGAAGGGCTGTTTTTTGTATGATTTGTTATAGCCCGCATTCACCACACTCCCTTTAATCTTTTTAGTGCAGCATCAAAACGATGCCCCGTTCTCTCATTTTCATATCTATCTCCCCTGAGTGCCCATCTCCTTATCTGACAGTTGCCTCCGTCCATTCTGGAGTGCTAATTTATGTCACGCAGGATCGTCTCCACACCTCTTCCTGACATGACTCCACTGTTCTCTGCATTCCTTCCCATCAGCCCCCCGTCCCATCTGCCCACGTCTTCTGCTCTTCCTCCCATCTGTCCCGCTGTTTCTCCTCTTTCTCTCCTCCTCTCTCATTTCTTCCAGTGTATAGTCAACAAAACATGTCTGACCACACATGCACCCCCTCCCAATCTTCTCCGTCTGCACACACAGTGAATCTCACAGTCCAGACTGTGCCTGCAAAGACTTTGAAACTTGTTTGCATCAGTTTGTAGTCAGCAAACAGAGGGGTTGGCGGCCTGACCGGACAGTGAGGGGATGGAAAAAGGAAGGAAAATAAAAGACCTAGCATTCATTGAAGGAGTGCATTGCTACTGCCTTTTGTTTATTTTAAACTACAGTCATCTTATGTAAAAAATAAAAAAAAAGGGGGGGGGGGGGTTAGGGGATTTTAATAATCTTGAAAATAACATTTTACATGATTTCATAACATTTTACAAGGTCTCGTGCCATCTTAGTTCTCAGAGTATTTGTTGAAGATGATCCTAGCTACTATAACACTAAGTTTGAGCTGAACATCTGTGAAACTGACTATATTATGCATTCATTAGCTTTGGCTTTAATTAATTTACATCCAAAGCTTCATCAGTTGCAGATGTGCATGCAATAATTACATTCTGAGAGTTTTATTGAGATGTGTCCACTGGTTCATGGGTTATATTGCTAACCAGTGGTGGAGAAAGTACTCAAACACTGTACTTAAGTAAAAGTACAAACGGACAAAAATGTACTCTAGTAAAAGTAGAAGTAATGTTTTTTCTTAAGTAAGTAAAAGTAAATAAGTACTTGCTTTTAAAAATACTTAAAGTATTAAAAGTAAAAGTACTTGCTGAATGTATTACCTAATGCAGTGGTGTACAATATCTTTAAGTGTGCCTACCGTTTGTATATTTTCTGTAATACATTAATAGTGTTGAGCCTTTTTAATGAATAACGCTGCAGATAGTGTATGTTTATATTGTGTTTACCCTGTGACACAGTTCACACTTGGACTTGTGACTCTGTGCATCAGAATTTCATGGATGACATGCAGAGTTAAATGCCATTAAGCAAATTAAGAAAGAGGAATGATTATACCTTTGAAAGTTTTTATTTAACACAAAGCAAAACCAATGTGTCATTTTAACTGCAGTAAACACATTTAAGTTAAAGTTGTCTGCCTGAAAAAAGAAGCATTAGACCTAACAAAGGATTCTGATCATTTCAACTGTTTGTCATCATCTCTATCGTTAAAATACTGTCCAGTCAACCTTGTAATGGGTCAATAGTGAACGATATTTTAACTTCCTGACACTATTTTCAAAACTTGGGCCCGAGTGTCGAGTCATTTGGAGACATCTCATGTCTCCTGTCCTAACATCTGACACATTTTAATATTGCAGCAAGAATTTCTTGTTCAAGTTCAGAAGAAGTTGGTTTTCAAAGTTTTTTTTGTCCAGTCTAGCTCTTTTGGGAGAGAAAAGCTGTCCTGCTGTACTCAATAGTCTTTCAGTAGTCTTTCAATAGTCTTTCAATAGTTTTTCAATAAGGCCATGGTGGCGTGTATCTTCTGACTGACTCGCCGCGGTGGAATCCATTTTGGGTGTGTTAGCGGTACTGTGGATGCGCCCATCTCAATGACCTATATACTAGAATATACATCATTGGCCCAGCTCGTCTTGAAGGCAGGTTTAACGTTACCTTCACACTTTGCAGTGATTCCATGGACAAACTCCCCTCTTGCCATTGGTTACTTTCAAACTAAAGAACAAATAAGTTAAAAAAAAACGCTACGTGAATGTAACGTGTAATGCAACGCATTATAGAAATGTAGTGTAGTGGAAAGTACAGATAGTGGAGTAAACATAGAAAGTTCCCATGTTTAACTCTACTTAAGTAAAGTACAGATACATAAAAAATGTACTTAAGTACAGTAACAAAGTACTTGTACTTAGTTACATCCCACCACTGTTGTTAACAGAGACAAAAGGGTTGATGCCAGTGGTTTAGCAAAGATCTTGCTCTATGTTGAGTGCTTGAAGTAGAATAGGGATGACTGTCAGCTACTACCACACCAATTTTGAGCTCAGTATTTGTAACATTGACTGAGTTGTAGCCATTTTTGTGTTTGCTAATGTCTTTAGCTGTGGTGACCATCTTAAAAGAAGTTGACTCCAGAAAGTAAGCAGATGCAGATGTATGTCAAATGATTACTTCCTGAAAGTTTTGTTACAATCTGTTCTCTGGTTTATAAAATATTTTACTAACAGACAGAGGTAACTTTATCAGGTAATAGCAAAGTTTTAAACACAAATCTTGATGCTAACAGATCTTAATATGATCTGTTAGCACTTGGAGTATATATTGGTGATCAGTCTCAGATAAGACCAAATTTTAGCTCAAATGTAAATATTTATTGAGTTATGGTTATTTTTATGTTTGGTAAGTTCGTTTAGCTGCGGTGGCCATCTTGAATCAGATTGACTTCAACAGGTAATCAGTTGTAGACATATCCGAAGATTACCTTGAAGAGTTTCGTAAAAATTAATCCACTGGTTCATTGGGTATTTTGCTAACAGTCAAGCAGACACACATGCAAACAGGTCATTGCCTGCCTTTTAGATGCAGTTGATAAAAAATAATTGATATTAAAACTGACAGGTTAAGGAAGGAGAAGGGGTTTAGGTGAAGTTGGGCTGAAGAGAGCCAAAGAGGTAGAGAAGAGCGATAACAGAAAGTGAGAAACGTGCAGAAATGGCCTGAAGCAGATCAATTTAGGTAGTTAAAGAAATATCTTTTAAAAATTCTCAGTACTGTTCTTTGCCTGTAATTGTGTAGGTACTTGAGTGATACATAAGTGTGTGTGTGGGTGTGTGTATATGAGGTTTGGTGGGATGGAAGGAGGCTGGGAGGGATGGAGGGGGTGGAGTGGAAAGTGGCTGCAGTGCATTGTCAGGCTGAATGCACACAGGAGAGGGAGACAGAGAGAATCCCCCATTTTAGCTCAACAATAATACAGCAGTGCAGCGATATCCACAACAATGGCAGTCCCTCAGCATTGCACTAATAATCTCAGCAGTGGAAACCCACACCAGTCAGTCTAACTCTTTTAATCTCTAATTATTATTAATGTTTTATCTTTCTGCGTTATCTCATCATATAATAATTGCCAGATTCTGTGTCTCGAAAATGATCATCTGAAAGGTAAAAACCTGCAAAAGCTCAAACTGAGCGTGATCCCATGTTCAAATGTGACAAGTGTGTTTCAAACGTTTTTGACATTGCCTTGCATCTTTATTTAGTCCCGTTCCATTTCCCCTCCCTCCCTCCCCTCCAGGCATACTGACTTACTAACCGGATCTCCTCTAAGACGCCGCACTGGAGACGGAGAGGAGCAGCAGGAGTGAGGGAGAGAGGGATCGAGCAAGCGCAAAGGAGAAACAGAGTAAGAGAGAGAATAGGGCAGAGAGAGCACGGCAGAAAGGGGGAAAAGAGAGCACGCTGAGAGGAGGAGAGAGTCGCAGGAGGAAGGAGGAGAATGCTCGGCGTCTGGGCAACACTTCCACGCTTGTGTCCAGGGCCTTTGTGAATACACCATGGGATGCATCGGCTCCAGGAGACTGAGTAAGCAACGCTCCTCTTCTACCTCTGACTGCGGGATGGAGAGGGGGGTGATGGTGGAGCTGGAGTAGGGGAGAGGACAGGGGAAGGGGGGTCCTGCAGCAGCAACCGAGACACGGACGGTGTTTGCATGTGTCCGTGTGTCTTCTTTTCTGCAAGCTGTGCATGAAGCAGGCGAGATATGTTAAAATGTGCTTCACTGCATGTGTGTGTGTGTGTGTGTGTGTGTGTGTGTGTGTGTGTGTGTGTGTGTGTGTGTGTGTGTGTGAAGGGTGCATCCCCCATCTCTCTGCTCCCCCTCATCCTCTCATCCCTTGATTTATGATACTGTTTGGCAGTATGTATATATATGTGTGTGTGTGTGTGAGTAGGAGGCAGAGGGATGGAGAGCAGAGAAAAGGCAAGCGAAAAGCTGTGAGGGAGCTTATTTATAGAGTGGCATGGCTCCGAAGAAGAATTGGGGGGGAAAACATAAACGGGATACAAAATCCCATTGTCAGGGACGTTTGCACAGTTTGTTGTTGTTTGCATAATTAATAGAGGAAGATGGAGCAGAAGAGAAAGAATCACATTGCAGGTGGGCAGGAAAGGAAGGAAAGGAGACAGGGGGACGGTGATGGAGAAGGGAGGGGTAGTGGCGAGTGGTGTGGATGTGAGTTTTCAGGTAAGGACAGTCCTTGACCAACCTGTCGTTGTCATGCTAGGTGCAGTTACAGTAAATAACAAACTGGGAGTCGTTGTGCCAGACTACAATTTTATGTAAACAATCAGTTGTTTGCAGGAGTAAGACCCACCTAAGTCCATCACATTACCGTGTAGCATAAATCACACTTATAAAGGTACAAATAAACAGAGATCTCCTCTAATGTTAAATATTTATGAGCTACTTCACACATCAGACTGTAAAACATATTTGCAGCAAAGCAAACAACACATACAGAATCCATCTGTACCACCCACAAGGAATGTTAGAACTGCAGGTATAGACACTGCGATTGTTTGAGCAACCACCCCTTTCCTTTCCTTTTCTCCTTTTTTGAATTACAAAAAGTACCTTCTTGATAAAGAGGATTTCAAAAATAAGCCGAACATGCAAGTTCAGAAAGCACAGAGTACTACATGACACAGTTAGGGAGCCAGGTGTGAGCCGAATACAGCAGAAGCAGCAGAATCAGCATCACACAGCGACTCGGGCCATCCAGGTAGCTTTATGTGACTCATTGCACAGCAGAAGGAGAAGGAGGGGTGGGCACCGGGATCCTCTGTCAGCATTCAGGTCAAGCCTGAGAAGGCTAAACTGAGTATAAGTTTAACCTTTCATTTTTGAGTATGAGACTTCCCTTTAGTTTTGTTTGTTATTCTAATCCCTATCACACACTACATCCTAACACAATTAAGTAAACTGTGTTTAAAAGAACCAAAACTGTCTGATATCAAGGATCTGACATGCTTCAATTGCTTTGTAAAGCAGGAGATTCAGACAGCAGTATCACCAGTCTCGAGGCGTGGTTGTGTTTATCCTAAGTGAGAATAGCTTTAGTGTGCGTTATTGATCGGCATTCTCAACTGCAGCCCAGGCTGCCAAGCAGAGATCAACAGGATCGGGCCCGTCCCTGGGTCAGAGTATAGCCCTGATGTATCGGTTTGTCCTCTGGTAACATTACCCCATCCAGATCCATCGTATCGTGGAGGGTTCTTCACAGTCAGGCTCTGATATTACACATAGATCTTGTCTATTATTTCTGACTATCCGCAAATGTACAGGCCCAGGATGGCTGATATGTTATACTGCGTAGTGTACCACAGGAAGATGTTGTATATGGTCATTTGATAACAAAATCACGAGTACATTCAGATCAATAAGCAATCAGGATCAAAATAATGTCAAAGCAGTCCAAAATTAGCGTAGAAATGCACCCATTACCATAACACTATGACCTTTTACAGGTAAAGGGAGTACAGTATATCTGCTCGTCTACCTTCAACACAAGGTTCCACTGGGAAAAAACTGCCTACTGGCATTAATTTTATCTGTAAACCAATCACTATCACAAGGCGACAATACCACTCCCATATAGAATAAGGACAGGACAGTGAAACAGGACTGCAAAGGTCCCTTAAAAACCTTAGGAAAGATTTAAGAACACAATCAAGAGTCAACAATGTTCAAATGATCTCTAAACTCTCAAGATGCAATAAAGACTGGCAGTAACTTTGGGAAGTAAGCCCAGTCCACAAAGACCCCATCCTACAAACAGCAAGGCTCAAATTATCTGTCATAATGCAAGTGTCCTGGGATGCCCCATAATATGTTATTCGTTAAAACCAGTCAGCTCAGTCCAGTTTATTTATACAGCAATTCAATCAATTCAGTCAATTCAGGACACTATGCAAGGAAAAACAAGTCCTTTCAAATCCGATTAAAGTCCAGTTACAGTCAATTTACCTTCAAGTTCAAGTCAAGTCTTAATACATCTTAATAAGTCTTAAAAGTAAACAGGTTGTCAGCTTCATGGGTAAGAGAGGGGCCTGATAACTGCAAGCTCTGCCTCTAATTCTACATTTAGAATCTCTAGGAACAACAAGTAAACCTGCAGTCTGAGAGCAAAGTGTTCTGTTAGGAAAACATGGAGCAATAAGATCTTTAAGATGGAGCTTGGTTTTTGAGATCTTTGTATGTTCTATGAAAAGTTTTAAATTCTATTCCAAAGTTTATACTCAAAAATGTTTTGGTGGCAAAAGTGGGTGGACTCAACCAAATTTTTTGACGTGATCATAAAATTGTGGCTCTTCTGTGTGCAGCTTTGAGTTAGAGGCTGTTAAAACTGATCTGGCAAGAAAAGTCAACGATATGCCAGAGTTGAAACTTGTTGTTTTTAGTATAGTTCAAACTTCATTGTAATTTGTTGTTTTACCAACATATGCTCATCCAGTACTGTGTAAAACCAACAGGTATAGTACCTCTTAATTGTTGTTTTGTGTATCAATAAAGGCAATACATGTTTGGATTCATAATTCATTGCTTTGTCAGGTGAAAACCGTCAGTGTGGTACAGATCTTGAACTGCCTGCATTAAACTTTCACCCGTTGGGAGACCCTTAGAAGTTGCTCATTTTTATTAAACTCATCACATCATCAAAATATTTACCATGTTCCTGTACTGGCCCAACAAGCCTACATATTATTTTTGCATTTGTTTGAGTAAATTCTTTCCAGCTAACAGTGCCAGTGTAAAGCTGTTACGACGTCATTGTGATGATCACATTTCTGGATGTAGCGCCGTTAATTCTATTAGTAATCTTTGTGCTAAAAGCTGCAGATCAGAAGCGTTTTCCTCAACTGACTTATCAGGCTGCACTGCTTGAAACAGTCATTACTGTTTCATTATGGGCATTTTGCGCTGTGTGACTGTTACTACCATGGTTTGGACAACAGTGGAACAAGAATGTGGAATAATATGACAGTTTGTGTAGATCTTTAGCGGTGTCTCTTTTATTCATTAACTCTCTCACAAATAAACAGTTTAGTGGCTGGAAATACACCAAAGGCTAATTCTGTTCAGAAGACATGAGAGTCCATCTCAAAATCTGCATCAACAGGACTACAAGTACTTTTGAAGTCATGAATAACTCTGCATGTGTGTTCATTTGTTTGAGTTAGCAAAATATTTCTACTATTCAACTTTGGCAAACACCTAGATGGATATAAATCAGTTTTGAAAATATTGTGCTAAAATTTGGCTTCTTAGTAGTTGAAAACCATCTCCAACATATACTCTGTGCACTGATACATTGCACTAAATCTTTGCTTGAAACTTTGACTTAACTGTTGGTGTCAACCCTGTCGATCTGTTAGGAAAATATCACATTCATTTTCATTAATTCACTGAATGAACCTCAAAATAATCATTAGATGCACGTCTACAAGTGATTGACATTTGAATTTAAATTAATTCAAGATGGCTGCCACAGCTAATTAACCTTAGAAAATAATAAAATAGCAGTGAATTTTGCAGATATTGAGCTATAATTTGATGTGGTAGTAGTTGAGAATAATTCCCAACATACAGATGTGGAAACATAACCTGGACTCAGGAATCCTAGCCAACTATAGACCTATATCTAATTTAACTTTCATCTCAAAAATTCTAGAGAAACTAGTTGCAGGTCAGTTGCGTGATAATCTGCAAAGAAATAATCTGTTTGAAGAGTTTTCTGTCAGGGTTTAGAGCTCACCATAGCACTAAAACTGCACTGGTGAAAGTTACTAATTATATGCTCATGGCCTCTAATAATGGACACGTGTCTAGTACACCGGTCCTGTTAGACCTCAGTGCTGCATTTGATACAGTTGATCACAATATTCTACAAAGACTTGAATATGATATTGGGATTAAAGGAATGGCTCTAAATTGGTTTAAATAATATTTATCGGATAAATTCCAATTTATAAATGTAAATAATGAATCTTCTTCATACACCAAAGTTAGTCATGGAGTTCCTCAGGGTTCAGTGCTTGGACCAATACACTTTACCTTGTATATGCTTCCATTAGGTAATGTTATTAAACAGCATGAAATACATTTTCATTGTTATGTTGATGATACACAGTTATATTTGTCCATGAAACCCAATGAATCCAATCAGTTACTTAGCCTACAAACATGTCTTAAAGACATAAAAACCTGGATGACCCTTAATTGATTCCAGAATTGCGCCGCTCAAGGTGGCTGCATGTTGTAGCAGCTCTGTTTCTTCATTCTGAGATTTTGCTTTTGGAAACTTTAATTCCTGTTTTCTGGATGTAAGTCACATTTTTTTGGATGATTGTTTCCTCTGGTATCGGATGCTGTGCAGCTGGAAGGATTATTACTGAAACTTTTTTAGTTTTGGACATTTGTTATGATGCGTAACCATGGCAACAAGGCAGTTTTCTACAACCAACAGCAGCTGATTAACATCTCAAAAGCTCAAATAATATCTCAACTACAGCCCCAAATCTCAGATGGATTGAAAAGGATGTTCTGTGGACACATTCTCATCTACCTGCCAGCTGTGCTCGAGTGCCTGACCACTGAGATCCTGGAACTAGCAGGAAACACGGCTCATGACAGCAAAAGGACTGGATCGTCCCTCAACACCTGCAGCTGGCTGTCCACAGTGACGAGGAGCTCGGCAGACTGCTGGGAGGAGTGGCCATCACTCTGGGAGGAGTTCTGCCCGGCATTCAGGTGATCCTACAGCCCGAGGGGAACTGAGAGGCCAGCCGAGTCTGGGTGGACGAATCGGACGGCATCTGCAGCCAATTTCTTAGGATGCACTGTGAGATGGACCTTTACAAGAGATCCTTCCTGTCTACAGCCATCAGCATCTATAACATCTCTTAATGAAATGAGGATAACAAGTTACAACAACAAATAATTTCCCTTTGGGATTAATAAAGTATTTTTGAATTGAATTGAATTTTCTGCTTTTAAACCCAGACCAGACTGAGGTTTTGGTTTTTGGACCTGAGCATTTTAGGAATGAATTTTTCAGTCTTTCTCCCTCCTTGGATAGCATTAATCTGGCTTCCTGCTCTAATGTTAAAAATCTTGATGTTATTTTTGATCAGGACATGCCTTTTATCCCCCACATTAAAAAACATTACTAGAACTGCCTTCTTCCACCTGCATAATATCACTAAAATTAGAAACATATGATCTAAAAATGATGCAAAAATACTGGTTCATGTATTTGTCACATCTAGACTGGACTATTGCAATGGTTTGTTATCTGGGTGTACAAATGCTTCTTTAAAAAGTCTTCAGTTGATCCAAAATGCTGCTGCCAGAGTTTTAACTGAAGTTAGTAGGAGAGATCATCTCTCTCCAGTTTTAGCTTCTCTACATTGACTCTTTGTCAAATTCAGAATTGAATTCAAAATCTTTCTTCTAACCTATCGTACAAAGCTCTCAACAACCTAGCTCCATCTTTTATTACAGATCTTATTGTTCCACATTTTCCTGACAGAGCATGTCACTCTCGATTGCAGTCTTACTTGCAGTTCCTAGAGTTTCCAAAAGTAGAACTGGAGGAAGATCTTTCAGTTCTCAGGTTCCTCTCTTGTGGAACCAACTTCCAGTTTCTATCTGTAAGACTGACATATTGTCCAGTTTTAAGACTGGGCTTAAGACTTTCTTTTTGATAAATCCTATAATTAGGGTTTGCTTGTTATGCTGCCATAGACTTAGACTACTAGAAGACAAATTGACCACATTTCTTTAAATGAATTGTTAAAATTGAATAGTTTTCATTTGATACTATTTCTATCTTAACGTGATTCTCGACTGCCATTGTGTATCTGTTCCTCCTTCCTGCCCTCTCAAACCCAGCTGGTTGAAGCAGATGGCCGCTTGTCCTGAGCCTGGTTCTGCTAAAGGTTTCTTCCTCATGAGGGAGTTTTTCCTTTTCACTGTTGCCTTCGTGCTTGCTCAAGATGAGAGTCTATGATTAAATTAAACTCAAAACAGTCTGCTCCTCAGATAAATAATGTTATTAACTTAATTTTTATGTATATGAATGTTACTGTTCAGTGCCTTGAGATGACTTCTGTTGTGACTTGGCGCTATATAAATAAACTGAATTGAACTGAATTGTGTGCAGTCGCCCATGAAGTTGTTTTCAAGATTTCACCCAAAACACTAAAACTCTAGCGTGAAAAGTGATGGGCGACATGCTGTCTTTAGGGAATGCTTTTATTTGACCTGATTTGAATGAAAATTGTAAAAGTTATGCCAGTTATAGTTCCTGCTCTGAGCCTTTAAAAAATGAAGCATTTGAAAAACAAAAATCCAGTTTATGTTTCTTAAAAAATTGAAACTAATCATCGTGAGTGTTTGTTTGCTCATGTGCACTTGTGTTTTTATGCACAAACCAGCGAATGACCTCTGCATTACATCCCCCGTGAGACAGCCCACTTGCTGATATATTTAAATGTGTGTGGGTGTGGATGGGGCAAAAGCATCCTTGTTTACCTCCCCTGTCTCTACCATCCCGCTGTTATGTTTTATGTTTTTATTCATTGCTGCATTTCAGAAAGGGATTCCTTAATTTTAAATTAAAACACACACATGCACATCCCTACTGCACCATGCTTTTAGACACACTCAGTCAACACTGTGTCTGGGATCTGCACATTTAACAGTCTGTAATCTGGCAAAGATGGAGGACGATTGATGGGTTTCTCTCCAGGTTGCCTTCAGGAACACACTCAAACTGAACAACTCAGTGATGTGGGATCTCAGAAACATGGATATATGATGATCCTTAACCCTAAGAGCATTTGGACATCTATAGAGTTGGTTTGCCTTTTAATCAAATATAATTACAAGGAGGGAATGTATCAAAGCGTACACATGTACACACATTGTGTTGTGATTAATATCAGAAGTCACTCGTTTATGTGTGTGTGGTGGATGGCAGGCCTTCTGTAAATACTGTGACTCAGCCACGGAGTGACTTATGAAATTAAAACATAATGCTGTGAAGGAGAAATTGCATCTTTACTTTTTGGTGTGTGTAGTAAGGGAGTGTGGTGTGTGTGTATTTTCATGCAGTTGTGCTTGATGGTTTCAACAATATGTACGTAGCTATTAAACCCTTCAGCGCTGACAGAATAAAAAGGTCATGTTCTCAGATGAATATCAGAAAGCAAACAGATAAAAAAAAGTTTTGCATCAAAGAGCTGTTTCTTGTGCACATCAGTCATTTCCTGTAAGTTTGATTCCGCTCAGTGGAACCCCACTTAGATGACATAATTTAGTCAATTTTAGATGTAAATGTTTATAATTTACTTAGCAGGCCTGTAGGATGGTTATGAGCATCGTGATGCAGGGCAGCAGCTCCTTCTGCCAGGAGACCGCATGCTATAGGTTTTCCATTATCACACTCCGTGCACAGATCACTGCTGCACCACATTTATCCTTCATCAGGAAAGCAGCTACATGAAGTGCATACCAGTGTGTCTTGAGATACTCTCAGCTCACTTTCCTCCACCAAACTCCTCCAACCATCTGGGCTCTGGACCTCAGCTGTAGTTTTTTTTTTTTTTTTTTTTTCTGAACTCCGTGGCTCACTAAGCCAGCATCTGTACGTGGTGCTTCAAATGGGGCTGCTATCCAAGCCAATGTTCCCATCGTGGCAACCAGCTTTGCTGCAGCTGTCACGGTAAACAAGCACCAAGCCCCCTGGATCCTCGCTGTTACTGCTGTGGGGCACTTGGAACAAAAAAAAAACAAAGAAGACCGATGAAGCTCAAATGTTTCCCACTTCAGCAGGAGCCAGTTGACAGTGCAGGCGCTGCACATCCTTAGTTGTTCTTTACAGACGGTCGCATTGCTCCATCTTTTTCTATTTTCCCTCCCTCCTCAGCTTCTCAACCCTCCCTCGCTCCTTCTCCTCGCCTGAGCTGAGCCCGGCTTCCCTATGACCACGGGGGGGGGTATCCAGTACTGCACTACTGTGTGTGCGTGGGAGGAGGGAGAGCATCAAGGGGGAAAAAGCTGTCTCAGAGCTGTGGTCATGTGCTCTGTTGTTGTTTCCTCAAAGAGGAATCCTGCCTGCCTTCTCAGGAGCAGAATAACACGTCCACTTTTCTGTGGTGCAGCGAACCAGAGAGCATCACCTTCCCAGAAACACAGAAGAGGCTGTGGCTTTAAAAAAAAAAAAAAAACACCCATTGAGATGCAGGGCCATCCAGATATTCTTAGACATTCTATAAACAGCTCTGACTAATCACAGCTAAAATATATGTAAACAAACTTTTGTGGGTCATTTTTCAAAAATAGTGCTGAGAAACAGATTTTGTCTGTTTTCATTTTTGTTTTGTTGCTCTTAAGAGTTTCAAATCAGCAAATATTGCATATTAATTATACAATAAGTACATTAACTCCCTGTAATGTCAAATATGGTAGAAACAACTGAAGCAAACAGACTGCAGAAAGGCTGAGCTTCACTGCCTCATAAAGGCTGGAGGGCTTCTCAGCTGCAGTTTGAGTCGTTGCAGTCCAGACAGCTCCTGAGCCATGTTGTGATTTATGGTGAGAGCGACTGCTAATCTGCTAATTGGCTGAATGAGGCCGAAGGACGGACAGGAAAGATGCTGTGAAAACGAGAGAGGAACAGAGGGAGTATAGCAAGAGTTTTGGTGGATTGTCGTATACGCTCCTGGCAGTCACATGCATGTAGACGTGCATATTTATGTATAGTTTGTGTTTGCAGGGAGATTTTTTTAACCTACATGGGCAACAAATCTGGGACACTTTCCTCCGCCCTGGCAGTAAATGATGTATTTCTCTGTCTATCCAATATCGCCCAATAAGCAACTAACACACACCGCAGTCCACAGAACTAGCAATCAAGCACGTCTGGCTAATACTTCAGAGGTCACACAAAGTTTGTTCCTAATTGTGAAAGTAGCTCTTCAACAGAAATGTGTTCTTTGCCTCCAAAAGCAGGAAAACAAGATGTCAAGGTGTGTTTATTAGATCATAAAATTATGTTTGAAACATCAATTTTACAAACTTCAAGAGCTAAAAACTGCTGATGGAGAAGTACAGAGAGGGTCAGAAAGAACTCCATTGTGTCTTTGTGGATTTAGAAAAAGCATATGACGAAGTGCCAAGAGAGGAGGTGTGATATTGCACGAGGAAATCTGGAGTGGCAGAAAAGTATGTTAGACTTGTGCATGGCATGTATGAAGATAGCAGGACAGTGGTGAGATGTGCTGTAGGAGTGACAGATAGCTTCAAGGTGGAGGTGGGAGTGCATCAAGGATCGGCTCTGAGCCCCTTCTTCTTTGCTCTGGTGATGGACCGACTAACAGATGAGGTCAGGCAGGAATCCTCATCGACTATGATGTTTGCAGATGACATTGTGATCTGTGGTGAGAACAGGGAACAGGTGGAAGAGAACTTGGAGAGGTGGAGGTGTGCACTTGAAAGAAGAGGAATGAAAGTCAGCTGTAGTAAGACAGAGTACGTGTGTGAATGAAAGGGAGAATGGTGGAACAGTGAGGCTACAAGGAGCAGAGGTCACAAAGGTGCAGGACTTCAAGTACTTGGGGTTCACTGTCCAGGAAAATGTGGATTGTAGTGAATAAGTGAAAAAAAGAGTCCAGGCAGGATGGAGTGGATGGAGAAAAGTTTCAGGAGTGATTTGTGACAAAAAGGTGTCAGCAAAGGTCAAAGGAAAAGTTTACAAGACACTGGTGAGACCAGCTGTACTGCATGGTTTGGAGACAGTGGCATTGACAAAAAGGCAGGAGAAAGAACTGGAAGTGGCAGAAATTAAGATGCTGAGGTTCTCCTTAGAAGAGACAAGGATTGATAAGATTAGGAATGAGATCATCAGAGGTACAGCACATGTTGAACAACTGGGAGATAAAAGTTAGGGAGGCCAGACTGAGATGGTTTGGACATGTCCAGAGGAGGGACAGTGAGTATATTGGTAGAAGGATGTTAGAAATGCAGCTGCCAGGAAAAAGACAAAGAGGAAGGTCAAAGAGGAGATACTGTATATGGATGAGGACATGGAGGTAGTTGGAGTGAGGACAGAAGATTCAGAGGACAGAGTGAGATGGAGGAGAATGACTGGCTGTGGCAACCCCTGAATAGGGAAAAGCCAAAATAAGAAGATGAGGAGGAGATGGGAGGTCGCTGAGTTAAATGAGAAAAAGACAAAGAGGAAGGCCAAAGAGGAGATATATCGATGCAGTTAGAGAGGACATGAAGGTAGTTGGAGTGAGGACAGAGGATGCAGAGGACAGAGTGATGTGGAGGAGGATGACTCGCTGTGGCGACCCCTGAAGAGGGAAAAGCAGAAAGAAGAAGCAGAAGAGCTAAAAACTGTAATAACTTTTTGTTCCCCAAGGGTTCTAACACAGAAAAAAAGTTCTTCTGCAGTCATTTTAAAATCAAGAGGATTTAAGTTGGTTTTACCATGTTCCAAAAACAGTTATTTAAAGAATAATGTGATATTAAAGAGATCAAATTACTGTTGAAATGTGCAGCACAACTTTATCCTAATTTATCCTAACTAAATACAGTATAGATGGAGTCTTGAAGTGGGATTCTGTGAAGCCATTATGAACATTTAATATCTTACATGTTGTATCCACTGACACCTCCTGTGTAGATCTAGATTCCTTGGCTCAATATATTGAACCAGTCGTCACAAACCTGGGGTCAAAGGGGACACTGAGCTTAAATTTAATAATTAGATCAGAGCAGTGGATAAATCATGCTTTTCAGTTAAGGCAGTGAACTCAAATCAAGCCAGTTCTTACTAGAAAGCACTTTGAGACAGTCATCCACTCAATCACTACTTGGTAGGATTCTTGCAAAACACTTTATACAGGGGTCAGGGCTTTCTCTGTTGCTCACCTCCAGAAGGTCCAAAATGCTGCCATACATCTTTTAACTGGTGCACACAAAAAAACACAAGTACATTTTTCTTATTTTAGCTGTCTGCACTGGCTGCCTGTACATTTGAGGATTCAATTAAAAATATTTTATTTGTTTTAAAAGCCTTAAATGGTCTGGGTTCACACTACCTCACTGGACTGTTGCACCCCCTCCCATATTGTCAGGTCAGCAGACCAGCTGCTCCTGAACATCCTAAAAATTAAACATAAGCTTTGATGGGATCTTACTTTTTCGCTGCTGCTCCTAAAATGTGGAACCACCTGCTTTTGGGCATCAGGTAGGCCTCCATCTGGTTTTAAATAATTTCTTAAAGTTTATTTTAGTTTATTTTAATAGATTTGATGTGTTTCTGTTTTTCTTATAAAACTGTGGTTTTTTGTTGTTGTTGTTGCTTTTTTAGGCTTTATTAAGTATTGTGACTGCTGTTGTGTGTATTGACTGTAACTCTACATGACTTTGGTCTTTGATTAAAGAGATTTATAAATAAAGCTCCTATGGCGTGATATGACGTGGTGTGGTATGATGTGGTGATGTGTGATGTGTGATGTGGTGTGGTATGGTGTGATTTGGTGTGGTATGATGTGGTATGGTGTGATGTGGTGTGGTATGATGTGGTGAGGTGTGATGTGGTGTGGTATGGTGTGATGTGGTGTGGTATGGCGTTATGTGGTGTGGCATGGTGTGGTGTGGTATAGTGGGTTGTGTGGTATGGTGTGATGTGGTGTGGTGTGGCATGGTATGGTATGGTATGGTATGGTATGGTGTGATGTGGTGTGGTGTGGCATGGTATGGTGTGGTATAGTGTGTTGTGTGGTATGATGTGGTATGGTGTGATGTGGTGTGGTATGGAGTGGTGTGGCGTGATATGACGTGGTGTGGCGTGATGTGGTGTGGTATGATGTGATGTGTGGTATGACGTTTTGTGGTATGGTATGGTATGGTATGGTATGGTGTGGTATGGTATGGTATGGTGTGGTATGGTATGGTATGGTGTGGTGTGGTGTGGTGTGGTATAGTGTGTTGTGTGGTATGGCATGGTATGGCATTGTATGGTGCAGTGTCATATGGTGTGGTGTGGTATGGCATTGTGTGGTGTGGTAGTGTGTATGGTGTCATATGGCATTGTATGGCGTGGTGTGGTAGACAGCTCTTTGAGCAGTCTTTTTTTTTTTTAGAAATATAGTTACATATAGTACAGTACGTATAGTAGGGCGCTGTACAGGTCTGTCGTGGTGAAGAGAGAGCTGAGTCAAAAGGCAAAGCTCTCAATTTACCGATCGATCTACGTTCCTACCCTCATCTATGGTCACGAGCTTTGGGTTGTGACCAAAAGAATGAGATCTCGGATACAAGCGGCCAAAATGAGTTTTCTCCGCAGGGTGTCTGGGCTCTCCCTTAGAGACAGGGTGAGAAGCTCGATCATCCGGGAGGGACTCAGAGTAAAGCCGCTGCTTCTCCATGTTGAGAGGAGCCAGTTGAGGTGGCTTGGGCATCTGTTTAGGATGCCTTCTGGACGCCTCCCTGGTGAGGTGTTCCGGACACGTCCCACCGGAAGGAGGCCCAGAGGAAGACCCAGGACACGCTGGAGGGACTATGTTTCTCGGCTGGCCTGGGAACGCCTCGGGATTCCCCCGGAAGAGCTGGCCCAAGTGGCTGGGGAGAGGGAAGTCTGGGCCTCCCTACTTAGGCTGCTACCCCCGCGACCCGACCCCGGACAAGCGGAAGAAAATGGATGGATGGAGTTACATATAGTATTGGAGTTGTTTTCGGGTAGCACAGTGTCTCAGTTGTTAGAGCTGTTGCCTTTCAGCGATACGGTCTCCAGATCAAATACTGGCCAGGGACCTTTCTGGGTGGAGTTCGTTCTTTCCGTACGTGTGGGTTTTCTCCAGGTACTCCGGTTTCTTCGCACAAACCAAAGACATGCATGTTAGTCTAAGTGGTAGTTTTAAATTAACTGCCTCTAGGTGTGAGTGAGAGTATGAATGGTTATTTGTGTCAATTGTCTCTATGTGTCCCTTGATGGACTTGAGACCTGTCCGGGGTGTCCCCTGCCTCTTGCATAGTGACTGCTGGATATGGGTATCAGTGACCCGAAAAGGAAGAAGCCGGTTAAGATAATGGATGAATGGATGGTTGGGTGGATGGATGGATGTTTAAAGACAGTGGCAATCTTCTTTAGTCTTGGTCTTTCTTTGACTAGCTTTTAGCTCGGCATTCCAGCCAAAATCTAACTATTTCTCTATTAAAAGTTACCTACAACAGGTAAGATAGCTGCTCATAACCTTTCCTCTAAAGTCCTCTTCAAAAGTGCTGAACTGTTACTTTGAGCCAGCGAACTGCCGAGCCTATCTGGTAAAATGTTACACATTTATCCTAGAAATGTACAACCATATTCCTACAATGACTTGTCTTTTAGGTCATTCATTTTAAAGCATAAACTTCAGAACATAATTAACAATGGACAAATAAGGTGGAACTAAAATAAAAGTAAAAAAAAGGTTATAGGTTAATGTCATTTAATAGTCAGTCTGTATAAAAAAGACTGAAAAGAGAAAACCCTTGGGGTAAGCAGTCAATGTGCAAATGAAACAAAGTCATTTCACTCATAGTTTGGCTGCTCCTTCTTATAAAAGTGAAAAACAGACAACTTGTAGACTAAAATCTGTCCCCTGCCTCCTGCCCTTTCAGCGATCGGATGTGACTGAGTGGAGTTCAGAGAGAAGGGCAATATCTGAGAGCGCAACAGAGACAGAGTGGAGCTGATGTTTCTGAATCACTGGGTCAGTGGGTCACAGACATCACCGGACATCTCAAAATCCAGCCACTCTCCGTGCCTCTCTGAGCTCCCGAGGAATCGCCTGTGATTTCTAAACGCAGCTGCACGGAACAGAACCGAACGAACCCCAGACACGCGCTCCGAGCCACAGAACACTGAAACAGGAGCGAGCCCCCTCTGAGAGTTGCACATGTAGAGCACAGACCCTCTGATATACACAGGAGCACCTAGAGACCGAGGCTGCGTTTAAACTCTATTAGGAGCACCGACTCTCTAATTAAAACAATGTTTTAATTAGGATTTGGACAGTTGAATCAGAAGGGATAATGACGTTCATTTATCCAACAAAGCGTTTGGATTTCATCTGCTGTTTGACGAGTGGAACACTTTGTCTATCAGTAGAAAGTCATAGAATGAGAGTGTCTCTTACACGATCCCACACTGATTGGTGATTTTCAAATTAAAGTTCAGCTGCACAGTGTACTCAAAGAAACACATTAAAGATCACACACCTAAACGACTGGTTTTGGTAGAAAGAGATGAAGAGTTAAATTAAGTATAATCAGTCATGAAGTACAAGGACTAGAAAACTCTCGTTTTACAGTACTTGAGCCAGTGTTACGACTCTCCACCACTGGTTCTGGCACAGGGGGAGGTGAAGTAAAAGCTACAGGGGGTTGATGGGAACTCAGCCGAATCAACTTCAGCATCCTTGAAGTAATGGTGATGATGGAGAGGCAGTCTTTTACACAATAGTTACTCTGTACAACAGAATATCATTCTATAAAGCCAAGAGCTTAAAAAAGAACCTGGGCAGAAAACTCAACAGGACCGATTTATGCCAGATTGTGCCAGATTATGTAGCAAAACATATAAAATGCCAGATTATGTAGCAAAACATATAAAATGCGGGGGCAGACTTTCATTCATAAATTGATTAGTGTTGGGACAGGGGGACGTAATCCCTGTCAAAATTAAATATGAGAAATTACAATTAAAAAAAAAATGTAATTACTTTATTTTACCAGGAAGAAATCCATTGAGATCATCAATCGCTTTTACAAGGATGTCCTGCAATTTAGACTGATTCACTCCGTACAGTTTTCTTATTTGTTTTTTTGTAAAAATATAAAAAGATATTCCAACAAACAATCTGTTTTTGACAGGATACACATAATAGAAGTGCCATATTTGTTTAAATAGATCAAATTAGTCCATGAGGTCTTAAACATCGTTACATAAATCAAAGTTTTGGAAAGTGTTTGAGAATACTAGTTGTGGTTTCTGAGGAGAAAAATCTGCTATTTGATTTTACATTTTTTATTCTTTTTTTACTTCTGACACAAGTATGTTTGTTGTCTATTATGTATTTATGTGTTAAACTATTTTTTGTACCCATAACTTGATTCCTCTGGGTTAGTTTTATAAAGATGAATGTGATTATTTTGTGCACCATTGTGTGCATCTTTGCTTCATATTTGAAGATAAATGTTAAGTACATTAAATGTATATTAATAACACTCTCCAATAAGGGTCCCTGGATTTTTAATGCTTTCTAAATATGTTATTCATGAGTTTGTAAACACTTTATAAAGCATTAACAATCATTTATGAAACAGTTATTGTTCACACACTGAAGCTGGATCACTATTTAGCAAAGGTCTTCTTTCAGCTGTTCCTTCTTCAGGGGTCTCCACAACGAGTCATCCTCCTCCATCTTTGTCCTCTGCATCCTCTGTCCTCACTCCATCTACCTCCATGTCCTCTCTAACTGCCTCCATATATCTCCTCTTTGTCTTGTTCCTGGCAGCTGCATTTCTAACATCCTTCTACCAGTATACCCACTGTCCCTCCTCTGGACATGTGCAAACCATCTCAGTCTGGTCTCTCTAACTTTATCTCCCAGTTGTTCAACCTGTGCTGTACCTCTGATGATCTCATTCCTAATCTTATCCATCCTTGTCACTCCTAAGGAGAATCATCTTAAACCTTTTCTTTGCTCTTTGCTGACACCCTTTTCACACAAATCCCACTTTTCTCCTTCCACTCCATCCTGCCTGGTCTCTCTTTTTCAACTCTTTGCCACATTCCTCCATGTGACCTCTGCTCCTTGTAGCTTCACTGTTCCACCTGACTCCCTCTCATTCACACACATTTGAATGATAAAGTCATTACTTTTATTCATTTCTTTATCGTTTAGATTTTAAAAATTAAACATTTGTCAGTAAACTACCTACTGTACATGTAGATCCATTTTCTTTAGGCATAAAATGTCATTTAGCAAAAAAATAATAATAATCTGAGCAACTTGCAATCACTTAAATTTACATGAATAATTAGAAGAT
Source organism: Nematolebias whitei (assembly GCF_014905685.2). Lineage (NCBI taxonomy): Eukaryota > Metazoa > Chordata > Actinopteri > Cyprinodontiformes > Rivulidae > Nematolebias > Nematolebias whitei. The sequence goes on from NC_056502.1 coordinate 15,163,847, forward strand.
CAGCACTTCAACCTGTCAAACAATGACCCTGCTGCATGGTATGCTTTCTAACTGATTATTAATACTTTTAAAATAGGTTATTTGTAAGTTTATAAAGACTTTATAATGCATAGTAATGGATTAAATCATTGCTTTGTGAAAGGAGTTATTGTAGTTTTTTGTAGAAGCTGTCATGTTACAGATAATTAATATTTTTCTCTCTTTTCTTTTTTCATATTTCCACAGCAGTGGATGGTGTGCCAGTCCAAAAGGATGGGGAGCAGGTACGTCTTCATCTAACTCTCTTTCTCGGCTTGTCTTGTTAACTTCCTCTGCAAATGGGTTGTCATCAATCCACCCGAGGAACCAACATGGGTACTTTTTTATCTCATTGATACCAGCTGTCTGTAGCTCCTGGTCTTATGTGCTCCTGTTAAGAAAAGCAGCTCAGTTTATGTCACGTTGCTCAACTTCCACAACAATTCCTTATCCAAACTTGGCTTCACATGGAAGACTGAGCTATCACTGGTTTGGTTAGCTCATAGATGGTGTTTGGACATCAGTTGCTTTTTAAACACTTGACTCAATTATTGCACAAAAATCAGATGCGTTCTAACAAAGTTAAGTCAGGTCCTCTGGACGGATTCAAAAAATAAAAATTAAAACTTGTTGAAACGTTTCGTCTTTTATCCAAAAGACTTGCAGCAAAGTCTTGCAGCCAGCCAGCCTGCAGTCGGCAGATGCATTGCTCTTTCTTTAACCGTAGACAAATCATGATTACAGTGTATTCTCCTCTTTCTCTGTCCTTTCCTTCAAGATGAATTCCTCTGAGACACGACACAGGAGAGGGAACCATTTTTGGACTAAAGTGTAGAGAACTCTACTTTTCCACCAAATGCACTGACATCATTTATTTATGTATCGTGTCCCAGAATGCCCTTCTGAAAGCAAAAGCAGCCCTCCCCCACCACACATACACACACACTGCATATTCAACATTGTCAGGACTATTGGAAAAGAACATTGGTAAGCTTCAAGGAGCTCCGCTTCACCGCTTGAGTGTGCTAAATTTCTCATCACTCCCACTCCTATGAAGGGAGGAGAAGAAAGAAAGTCAGAGATCCAGAGAATTGAGGAAGTGGGAGCAAAGAATAGAATTACAAGGAAGACATTTAAAGAGACAGGAAGAGGCTGATATCGATTAACAACAACGCTCTGAGTAGATGCTGCTGCAGTTGATGGAGACAGCAAACTGGCACCTGCTCTGTTATTTTCTCTTTAGCTTTGTTTTACATAGTGATCTAGTAGTTTTATTTAATTTGGCAATAAATTGTACACAGAAAACAGGGTCGTTAATCATATATGTCATTAAAAATAAACCACATTAAATAATGCAAAATGTTGTGTCGCAATGCTATGAAATACTGCTTTTACATTCATCCATCCATCCATTATCTTTACCCGTTTATTCCATTTTGGGTCACGGGGGTCGCTGGTGCCCATGTCCAGCAATCACTGTGCGAAGGGCGGGGTACACCCTGGACAGGTCGCAAGTCCATCACAGGGACACATAGAGACAAACGAGACAAACAACCATTCACTCTCCCACTCACACCTAGGGACAATTTAGAGTTACCAATCAGCCTAACATGCATGTTTTTGGTCTGTGGGAGGAAACCGGAGTACCCGGAGAAAATCCACGCATGCACGGAGAGAACATGCAAACTCCACCCAGAAAGGCCCCTGGACCGGGGTTTGAACCAAGGACCTGCTCGCTGAGAGGCAGCAGCTCTACCAGTTGCGCCACCGTGCTGCCCTGCTTTTACATTATGACTCCAAAAACAAATTACGATCTAATGATTTCTTTTTTCTTTTTTTTTTTTAATGCTTACAGGGACACCCCTAGAAAAACATCCATCTGTCTGTCTGTCTCATAGCTAGCTGCTTTAGCGCAACAATGCTAACTGCTGTACCACTGAGCCACTGATTAACACGCATGAAACGCTTCAGGAAAATTTTTACTAAGTGAGAAGTAAAAAAAAAATTTGTCATTTCAATAGTTGTGTGACAAAAATTATATAATTTTGTTCTCTTGTGAACTTCTCACATGTGTTCTGTAAACCGGCTCCTGACAGAACATTTTGATCACAAGGGTATGAGCCCATATTGCGTGATTGGTCAGAACTTCTTGTCCTAACCGCGCTTTTGCTATTGTTGCTGTTTGTGCGTGACGTGTGCTGCAGAGGGAGGACTTACCGAGAGATCTGTGCAGTTTCGCTAGGTGTATAAAAATGTACATGCAGGAAAAAAAATTACAGGCCACACAACCATGTGAGCGAGAACAGACCTCTCAAGTCTCACAAAGTAAGGAGCAGCCTTTATAACCCCTAAACCATGCTTTGCTAAGCTAAAGTAGAACTAAAGAACAAGTTTTTCTTCTTCCTGACATACTTCTAAGCTTCACAGGAGCATGGAATTACAGTAATAATTCCAGTTTAATAAGGTTTATGCCAGACTTGCTCCTGAGCTGTGCAGAATTTCCTTTGAGTGTTAGTTTTTGAGGGTGAAATAGCTTCACTATATAACTCAACATCAAGAACGTAGCTTGCTTTATTTCTGTTTGCAAAAATCAATTGTTAGTTGTGCAGAAATTGATGATCCTGTATCCATCTACACTCGCACAGTTCTTTCAACCATTTCCTCCATGTCAGATCTAACCTTGGGGAATGTAAGTCCTGACACACACCGTGTTTAAACAACATTCTCTCACTTTAAGGCCATTTATTTTTATCTACAACCTTATGCAAAATGAATGTGCAGTGACAGCGGCAGGGGTCTTGCTTCATGCTGAACTACGGTATGTTAAGTGTTTTCTGTCGAACTTGCAGGAGGTTTGTCAGTTGAGTAGACAATCCTTAAAAGTATCCAGAGTGAATTAGCTTTTACCGTAAAAGAATGTGGCCCAGAATGAATGTGGTTTGGTGATCAGATCTTGATGCTTCACACCTGAATGATCAGAGCTCCGTACTGAAGGGATTTGTTTTAGGTGAATGCATAAATGCTCTTCACTTGAAAACATTGTCTCAGTTTCTATTTTCAGGATTTTTTTGTTTGTAAAACATGAAATTCATTGTCTCCATTAAAGTTCAGTTTAGCATAAAATAGACGTAAAGGCAATGTAACCTTTACCTGCCTGAATGGGCATGGATTGTGTCTGTTGGTTGTCAGATCCACACTTCATCTGTCACATCCGTTTCAATGCCAAACTCTGGGCTTGAAAACAACTGATGAGGTCACACTGGCTGTGAAACTGCCTGCAGGCTGTAGCTTCACACAAGCTGACCAGGAGTGTGGGATTACTAACAAGTGAACTATTTGTTGTTCCCAAAGTGCCAAACCATCTGAGAACTACCGGTACTGTAATTCATAATCTTATGCATGTATGGTAAAAAAAAATTAAAAGGATAGTTCAGATCTGTTGAAGTGGAGTTCGGTGGAAAGATTATGAGCAATGAAACAAAACTGAGGCTGTTCATAGAGACAGTACCGTGAGAAGAAGGACCCCACACCCCAATGGATGCTAGATGATAATCACGTCCTAAATAGTTATAGAATTGATGTAAAAGGGAATAAAAGTTGATTTTATTAGAGCTGCATATGTTTAAATTCTAAAAATGTTTATATTTTATTGTTTTTTTTTTAAGTGATATATATAAGTTAGTGTGGTTGTTGTATGTGAAAAATGTTTCATCTGCTCATAACAACAAACGGGCAGATTAGCATTAGGTTATGATTACAACTTTATAGTTAATGTCTGTCCAAAATATAAAACATTTTAATGCATGTTTTTAGTCAAAACAACTGGCACTATGTGCATTTCACTGCATATATTTACTATTATGTTTGTCACAGTTTAGAAGGATTTGAACCCAGGAATGCAGACCAACACAAAGAGCTCAGAAAATAAAACTAGACTTTATTTTAACCAACAACAAAAAAGATAATGAGATGGCACAAAACTTGCTAAATATACTTGAAGACTCACAGATGGATGTAGCATGAAAGCCAAATAATGCCAGAATGATGTGAGAATGGAGACAAGGAATAAGGACTGGATGAGGAGATGGGAGGCATGAGGAAATCTGGAGTAGCAGAGAAGTATGTTAGACTGGTACAGGACATGTATGAAGATAGCAGGACAGTGGTGAGATGTGCTGTAGGAGTGACAGACAGCTTCAAGGTGGAGGTGGAAGTGCATCAAGGATCGACTCTGAGCCCCTTCTTGTTTGCTCTGGTGATGGACCGACTAACAGATGAAGTCAGGCAGGAATCCTCATGGACTATGATGTTTGCAGATGACATCGTGGTCTGTGGTGAGAACAGGGAACAGGTGGAAGAGAACTTGGAGAGGTGGAGGTATGCACTTGAAAGAAGAGGAATTAAAGTCAGCCGTAGTAAGAAAGAGTACATGTGTGAATGAGAGGGAGATAGGTATAACAGTGAGGCTACAAGGAGCAGAGGTCACAAAGGTGCGGGACTTCAAGTATTGGGGTCCACTCTCCAGGAAAATGGGGAATGTGGTAAAGAAGTGAAAAAGAGAGTCCAGGCAGGATGGAGTGGATGGAGAAAAGTTTCAGGAGAGATTTGTGACAAACAGGTGTCAGCAAAGATCAAAGGAAAAGTTTACAAGACAGTTGTGAGACCAGCTATGTTGTATGGTCTGGAGACAGTGGTATTGACAAAAAGACAAGAAAGAACTGCAAGTGGCAGAAATGAAGATGTTGAGGTCCTCCTTAGGAGTGACAAGGATAAGATTAGGAATGAGCTCATCAGAGGTACAGCACAGGTTGAACAACTGGGAGATAAAGTTAGAGAGACCAGACTGAGATGGTTTGGACATGTCCAGAGGAGGGACATTGGGTATACTGGTAGAAGGATGTTAGAAATGCAGCTGCCAGGAAAAAGACAAAGAAGAAAGCTAAAGAGGAAATACTGTAAATGGATGAGGACATGAAGGTAGTTGGAGTGAGGACAGAGGATGCAGAGGACAGAGTGAGATGGAGGAGAATGACTCGCTGTGGCGACCCCTGCAGAGGGAAAAGCCAAAAGAAGAAGATGAGGAGGAGATGGGAGGCCACTGAGTTAAATGAAACAGGGTGCAGGTACGAGTGGAGGAGAAGCAAGAAACTGACTGATGGCACAGAGGAAACACAGAGGACCAGAACAAAGTACACAAGCAGAAAACAAACTTAATAACCTAAAAATAAAAACAAATGTAAAACCAACAGAGACACAGATCCTGGGTGTTTCACAGAAACCTTCAAATGAAACAGAACTTCAACTCAAGAGGTCTGAACCACCCCTTTAACTCTTCATTTAAAAGTCTCTTGATGAGCATCCTGTATGTCCCAGTTGTGTCATTTTTGTCTGAGTACATCAGCAGGAAGGTGAAAATCTTACAGCACAGCTGGTAGCCCACAAGTGCCCCCAGTCTAGTTTGTGTCAGCCCAGCTGATCCATGGAAGCAGTGTAGAAGAATCTACTGTTTATCTGCTTTGTCCTCATCATCTGAGTCCCCCCCCCCCCCCCCCCCCCCATTCTCCCTACCCTCCTTCCCCCCACCCCCACCCCCCGTTGCCCTCAGTCCTCTGTCTATCTGCAGCATCAGATACAGATCAGCACACCACTGACATCTCTCTCAAACCCGCACACAGTAATCCGCTGGCTTTCAGAGTTTTTGGCAGCACTTGTACCCGAGGAGGAAACTCGTTTAATCGTAACGTTTTCACTCTGCTAAACATAACTAAGCAAATAAAAACTGATCCCTTCCTAATCCCTCCCTCCCTTCTCCCTGTCATTCTGGCTCTTTACTCCTCAATCCTGGAAATTCCTGTTTATTTGTCTTTCTTTTTTTTTTTTTTGAACACCTCTCCTATCATTTCTTCATCTGAACGTCTGATGTGAAATCAACTCTGCGTCTCCCTTGGATGCACATCAATGTTCTGTCTGTCCTGTCACTCTCTCACTCTTTCCTGCTCCTTCTTTCTCCATACCGCCCTCCCTCCCCCTCGTTTCTCTTCCTCAGCATGGACGTTCAGAATTTTCATGGGAAGGAATCAATGTAAGTGTGTGGCATCATTCCTCCATACTTGTCCTCTCCCCGTCAGCTTCTTTTGCCTGTTCTGATTTGAATCACCCTGTAGCTACCAGCTTCTTTTCCCCTCGTAGTCCCCCCGCCCCACCACCGCCTCCCTCCTTAGCTTTACAGTAGACCCTGTGTTTTATTGTATTGGCACACAAACATATTTGTTAACGGCACTTGAACTAAAGATTTGGGTAATACAGATTTTGACCTTTGTATTAACCCAACATCTCCATCCTCTCCACTCACCCCTCTCTTTAACACACGCTGTGTCAATGTCTTTGTGTCCATGCTGTCCTTTTCTCCACACTCCCCCTCTCCTTCCTCCTCCATTCCTCCCTCTTCTCTCCCTCCAGCTGTCCATGGAAGACACCACATCAATCCTGCCTCGGCTCAAGAGGAACTCAAATGCCTATGGCATCGGGGCTCTGGCTAAGTCTTCTCTGTCAGGTGTGTCAGGTGTGTGTCTGTGCTGGTTCTGGTAAATGACCCCATGTTGGCTCTGTCCCCAGTGGACACTGGCGTCAGCATGGTACCCTTAAAAAGGGTTCCCCTGTTTCACTTCCTCCCCACACTGACATTATCAGGCGCCAATGGTTCCCCGAGAGGCATTGGCGATGCAAATTCAGCTGGACATGCATAGCACACGTTCACATGCACACATGCACACACACGCTGCTCATCATCATGCAGTTTATTAGTGTTTAATATAGTGTCTAAGTTTAGTGTTTTCAGTCTTCTCCTGCTGTTTGGTTCAGTTTTCTTGGACTTGACGATACAGTGTGATGGAGTGCAGCAGTTGTTTTGTGCGGTGCTGGTGTGTCCAAAAATTGATTCATAAATCTCATCTCCGTGCACCAGCATCAGAAGAGACTCAGGGAGTTACAGTTTGTGTCACATGTTGGTCACGTGAAAACTAGAGCAAAGCAGGTATGAGCCGGTGTTAGCGCTGCAGTTTTGAAATTAATGTCTACTCTAAGAAAGTGTAAGTTCAGCAGTGTTGAGTAGTTCTCAGGCAAACAGCACAGAGAAGGAGAGTAGCTTTCTGCTTACCCAGCGCAGCATAGCAGAGGTGTGAAAAGAGCTCTGGTGTCAACAAGCCAGCTTCTCATCAGTCACGCCACGCAGCCGCCTCACCCCAATTAACCTGCTCCATCCCATGATGCACCTGTGTCAGAAAAGACACAGCCTGCCTCCTCTCTTCCATGTAATGTGAGCAGGTGATGTCTCATTAAACACATTAATGTCGCCTGCACGACCGTAGTCTTTAGCTGTTTTTATTATCCATGCTCATCCTCATTTACACACACACATCTGATCAGTGGGATTTGACTGATGATGTTTTTGTTTTTCTTGTTTAACCAGAGCTACAACCAAAGTTTGTAAAGCTCGCCACCTCTCATGCCAGGGTTTGAAATGAAAATTATGAGGCTAGAGACAGAGCAGTTTGGTCAAATCTTAAAAATGAACATTATGCACAATCTCATCTCATATTGTGAGATTTTGCACGATGTGTTAGCACTGAGTATATGATGGGAATTACTCTCAGCTACTGCCACACCCAATTTTAGCTCATTATCTGTAAATCTGACTAAATTATAGCCATTTTTGTGTTTGCTAAGCTCATTTGTGGTGACTTCTCATCAAATCACGCTCTCAGTTGTCAAATGAGTTGATCAACCTAATCCTACCTGATATTGTCATTGGCCATCCCAGCTTTCACGATTCAGCAGCAATAAACACACGATGATAACATTTCTACCTTTTCTTTCCCCTTCTTTCTTTTTTCTATTATCCATTCCTTTTTCTGCCTTCCTCCTTCCCCCTGTTTCCTCCTTGCTCAGGAGTGACCCGCACCATGAAAGAAAGAGTAACCAAACCCACGGCCATGGCCCAGGGGCGCGTCGCGCACATGATCGAGTGGCAAAACTGGGGCATGCAGACGGTTGGCTCAGGGGGTGTCCCTCAATCCCGCATCAGCACCCAGGAGCGTGAAAAAGAGAGGCGGCTGGAAAACGACGCCTACAGCGACCTCAGCGACGGCGAGAAGGAGGCGCGTTTTGCTGCAGGTTGGAAACGTGCACACGCTTGACAGAGGGCAGGAGCATGACAGAGCCTGTGAACTGTTATTAGCAAATAAATAAATAAAAGTTAAATGTGTTGCAATTTATTTTTTGGAATTTATGCCAAATGTTCAGCCAATTAAATCCAGTTTGACGGAGTTGTCCACCCTGAATGGGATTTGTCCTTTGCATTATAACCTCAGGCATACTGCAGCAGTTTGCAATCTCCGAGGCAACACTCCTGGCGTGGTCCTCGATGGATGGTGAGAGTCCACGGTCGGGTTCAAACCAGGGCAGCGTAGCTCACCTTAGCGAGGTCAACCAGGAGAGCATCACAAGTCGAGGTAAAAGTCTGCAGATACAACATGAAGCAGATGGTGCAGAGGCAGTGATCACAAAGAGGCCAAGAGAGAAAGACACTAGACACAAAAAACCATGTTCAGAATATTTTCACAATTGCTTTGTGTCATGGCTCTGCAGGTCAAAGGTTAGAGTTGTTCTCATCAGAGAGTGTAAGGGCCTTTGATTAGCCATGGTTTCTGGGTGTTTTAATTATTTCCATGTTCTTTTTTTCTTAAAGATGTCATCCATTTTCCATAATTTTTCATATAAGTAGAAATTATTGCACAGGAAAGTTAAATGTGGAAAAAAATATGATGTAAATGCTGAAAAAGGCAATGTTCCACCATGCAATAATAATAATAATGAACATATGAGTGTTTTTAGTTCAACAAATGCCTCATTAAAAACACCAGAAACAGTGCAAGTTGAGACTTACACTGTTCCAAGCCTCCCATGTACAATAACTGAGGACGGCCTGGAGTAAAATCGGCTAATATAACGTGAGCTGATTACTGATGAGAGACACGTGTGGAGCTGGAAGGAATGGTAAATGGACTGTTCTTATATAGCACCTTTCTATCTTATCAAGACACTCAAAGTGCTTTACACTACAATCTGTGCCTCATTTACCCATTCATACAGCACTCTACTAGATCTATACAAAGCTAATTGAACAAATCATTCTAAAGAGACTAATCAGTGCTTTTATATTACATTCATACACCGATGGTACACACATCAGAGGTTATGGGGGGTTCAGTGTCTTGCCCAGGGACACGTACCAAGCCTATACAGAATGAAAAATAAACAACTGACACATAAGCCTCCTTATCAGTTGAGCCGGATCATGTGACTGAACACCCAGACTGGCTAAAGCAGTGCTGCCTTATTGTGTTAGCTTGTACACAATTTATTAATAATTTATTAGTTTGGGGGCCAAATGGAATGAGCTAGCAGACCAGATAAGGCCTGCGGACCACCAGTTGAAGTTCAGTGTTGTAACCGCTGCACCTTCATCAACAGAGCGTTTGATCGCAACTTATAATAGAGTTTGAGGCGCTCTTACAAACGTCCTGTTGCTTTAGGGTTAATCTTTAAAGTGCTTTTTTAACTTCACCATTCTAGGAGCTCCCAGGATTTGATCTGAGTCTATTTATTAAACAATTCAATTCAATTCAATTCAAAAATACTTTATTAATCCCAGAGGGAAATTAAATGTTGTTGTAACTCATCATCCTGGTTTCATTAAAGAGTTGTTATAGATGCTGATGGCTGTGGGCAGGAAGGATCTCTTGCAGCGGTCTGTCCTACAACGGATTTGAAGAAGCCTCTGACTGAAGACACTTTGTTGTTGTATGACAGTCTGATGAAGAGGATGCTGAGGGTTGTCTATAATGTTCTTCATTTTATGAAGAATCCTTCTTTGAACAATCATCTCCAAAGGTTCTAGAGGAGTCCCTAGAACTGAGCCAGTCTTCTTTATGAGCTTGTTGATCTTTTTTAAGTCACTTGCTCTGGTGCTGCTACCCCAGCAGAGGATGGCAGAAGAGATGGCACTCTCTACAACAGACTTAAAGAAGATATGCAGCATCTTGCTGCAAACGTTGAAGGACTTCAGCTTCCTCAAAAAGTACAGTCTGCTTTGTCCCTTCTTGTAGACGCTTCACTGTTGCATTTCCAGTCCAGTCTATTGTCCAGGTGAACTCCAAGGTATTTATACTTCTCCACCACCTCCACTTCTTCTCCCATGATGAAAATAAGGTTGGATCTATTCCTGATTCTCCTGAAATCTACAATCATCTCCTTTGTTTTGTTCACATTCAAGATGAGATGATTGTTTCCACACCATGCCACAAAGCGGTCCACCAGTTCCCTGTACTCAGCTTCTTGTCCATCTCTGATACAACCGACCACTGCAGAGTCATCAGAATATTTCTGCAGATGACAGGAGTCTGTTTTATACTGGAAATCTGAGGTGTACAGAGTGAAAAGGAATGGTGAGAGTACAGTCCCCTGTGGTGCTCCTGAGCTACTGACCACCTGGTCAGACACACAACCCTTCAGTCTCACAAACTGTGGTCTGTTTGAAAGGTAGTCTTTGATCCAGGTGATTGTTGAGGCCTCCACCTGAGTCTTCTGAAGTTTCTGACAAAGCAAATCAGGCTGGATTATGTTAAATGCACTGGAGAAATCAAAGAACATGACTCTCACAGTGCTGTCTGCCTTTTCTAGATGACAGTGAGTTTGCTGAAGCAGGTGTATGATGGCATCTTCAACTCCAAGTCCATGCTGATAAGCAAACTGCAGTGGGTCCTGATATGTGCTTGTTTGTCTAGTCAGGTGGGTCAGCAGAAGTCTCTAGGACCTTCATGATGTGGGATGTCAGGGCAACAGGTCTATATTCATTGAGGACTGATGGATGAGTTTTCTTTGGTACTGGAACAAGACAGGATGTTTTCCACAACACTGGAACCTTCTCCTGGGTCAGGCTAAGGTTGAAGAGGTGCTGCAGAACCCCACAGGGCTGCTCTGCACAGACCTTCAGGACTCTGGGACTGACACCATCTGGACCTGCAGCCTTATTCCGGTTCAGTCTCTCCAGCTGCTTCTTCACCGGACTTCTGGAGACACAGAGGAGGGAGGCAAAGGAGGTATCAGCATCTTCTGATTTAGTTGAAGACCAATATGTAGAAGAAGGGTCCATGACTGAGGTGGTAGATACAATATTTGAGGTGTGACAGGACAGCCTTGGGTCAATGGAGGGTGGTATGTATGTTTGGCTGTGGGCAAGAGAGGAGGATGCTGAGCTTGTTCCTGAACTGATCCTATTGAAGAATGTGTTCAGTTCATTGGCTCTGTCCAGGCTTCCATCCTTCTGATCCTCCTTCTGCTTGAAGCCTGTGATCTTTTTCATCCCTGACCACACCTCTCTGATATTGTTCTGTTGGAGCTTGCTCTCCAGCTTCTTCTTGTACACCTCCTTGCTGTTTCTTATCTTGACTTTTAGTTGCTTCTGTGTGCTCTTCAATAATTCCCTGTCTCTCTCCCTGAAGGCTCTTTTTTTCTGGTTTAGCAGTTCCTTCAGGTCAGTGGTAATCAAGGGTTTGTTATTGGGGAAGCATCTCACTGTTCTGGTGGGGATAGTGTTGTTTACACAGAAGTTTATATAGTCGGTCACACACTCAGTCATGGCATTGATGTCCTCTCCATGTGGCTGGCACAGTGCATCCCAGTCTGTAGCGTCAAAATAAGCAGGGCTTCTTCAGCTTCCATTGACCATTTTCTCACTGTTCTCTTTATTGCAGGTTGCCTCTGAACAAGGGGTTTATATTTTGAGCAGAGATACACAAGATTGTGATCTGATTTGCCAAGAGGGGGTCTTGCTTTAGCGATGTATGAATCCTTGACATTTGAATAAAACAAGTCCAGCGTTTTGTTTTCTCTGGTAGAGCAGCTGACAAACTGTTCGAATGTCGGAAGTGTAGCAGAGAGAGAGGCATGATTAAAATCCCCAGATATTGCAACAAATGCACTAGGGTGTTGTGTTTGTAGCTTAGCAACCTCGGAGCTGATGACATCACGCGCAGTCTCGGCAACAGCATTGGGTTGAATGTAAACAGTTGTCAAAATAACACTGGTGAACTCTCTTGGCAAATAATATGGGTGACAACTTAGGGCTAACAGTTCAATATCTGGACTGCAGAGACGACACTTCACAGTAAGATGTCCAGGATTACACCATCTGTTGTTCACAAGCACTGCCAACCCACCTCCTTTCCTTTTGCCACTCCTCTTTAAATCTCTATCAGCTCGTATGGTAAGAAAGCCTGGCAAGGAAACGCTGGAGTCAGGGATATGATCCTGCAACCATGTCTCAGTGAAACACATAACACTGCATTCCCGATACTCTGGATGGGTCCTTGATAGGGCTTGAAGTTCATCCAACTTGTTTCCCAGCGATCTCACATTGCCCATCATGATCGATGGAAGAGATGGTTTAAACTGCATTCTTCTCTCTTTCTCCCTCTTCTTTGCTCCTGCTCTGCATCCACGACACCTCCTTTTCAACTCATTTGGGATTTGAGGCTGTAGTTGAGATATTATTTGAGATTTGGAGATGTTAATCAGCTGCTCCCGGTTGTAAAAAACCTTGTTGTTATGGTTACGCATCATAACAAATGTCCAAAAGCAAAGATATTTCTGTAAAAATCCTTCCAGCTGCACAGCATCCGACACCAGAGGAAATAATCATCCAAAAAAAGCGATTTATATCCAGAAAAAAGAGGAATTAAAATTATTGAAAGTAATATCTCAGAATGAAAGTAACAGAGCTACTCCAACATGCAGCCACCTTGAGCGGCACAATTCTAGAATTTAGCGGCGCAATTCTAGAATTTATAACAAAACAAAAGATAAAGTTATTTTTAAATGTTTCCAGCCATGACTCATTCACAACAAGGACTAAAATGAACGTAGCTGAGGGTGATTCCACGTTGCCACAAATAACACAGTAGTCTCTTGTTTATTGCAGCCCCCCACCCCCCATGTGATAAGTGAAAAACCGTGAAGTAGGGATACAGTAGTTCAAGTTCAAGTTCAGTAAACTTTATTGTCATTACCATATCATGTGGTTCATGAGATGGAACAAAATTATGTACACTAGAAGTAGTCGTAGTAAGTAGTAGTTTATTTCAGTATTTATATACAGGTATATAATGGCGTTTTACAACCTTCCTACAGTCTTGCAAGGTTCTTAACAATTTTCGTAACTTAAACCTTTAAAAAATATTAATTTTAAATGGGTACTCACCAGAAAAGATGAAGCTGCTGTCCAGGGATGACGATGAAGGTGATGAAGATGAGATTAAACCAGGTGCTTTGGCTTCGTCGTTCATAATAAAAGTGCAAGATGGCATCTTTTTCCAGAACAGGCCAGTTTCATCCACGTTAAAAACTTGTTCAGACCTGTAGACCCCCGGCTCAGTGATCAGATCTTTGAACGTCGTGTTAACAAACTCCTCCCCTCCTGCTGTCAGCAGACGCAGAGAAACACTTTTTAATCCAAATTGTTTTTGAAATTTGTCGAACCATCCCTTACTGGCACTGAATGCAGTGGTTTGGTAGTTGAACCAGGCGGTCGAACGGTCCAGCTTTGGGTTAATGACACCACCCCCTCGCTCTTCATTTACATCGCCATGTCTCAGTTCCTCCGTACTACTTGCTGAAGATGATCATACAGTAAAGTTGTTTCACCTTTGGTGTTGGTATCCAAAGTGACGTTGTTTCTGTAGTCATTAATCCACACGACCAGTACAGCTTCCATCTTAACAATCGTGCTGTAGGTGGCCGACAACATTCGCATAGGTACGGCCATCTTGAAGTTTGATGTTCCGGTTCGCCGCCAGAAACTGTTGAACTCATAGAACATTTGGGAGCAGTCCAGTTGAAAAAGAGTGGAGGTAAAGAAACCCCCTGCTACTAGTGTAACAGCAAATCAGCAGCCGGGTTAAACAGAGCTGACAGTTACTGAGCCACTCAGTGGCTGGGTTACTAAGCATTTCGGTTAAATGATTTATTTTAAATAAAAAATCCATGCCAATCTTGCGGCGTGTCCATCAATCAACCAAGTTTGTCATGTTCAATCTTACTTTGAAAAACCGCGATAGAGTGAGTCCGCAAAAAATGGATCGTGAAGTAGCGAGGGTCTGCTGTAAAAGTTTTACTGACTTGCTTCCAGGCTGTTTTAGTTTACGGTCAGTTTTGACTAAAATGACTTTGCAAACATTTTCAGTCTCAGTCTGGCCTTGCGATGAAAATACAGTAACGAGTCCCTTTTGAAGTTTTTGTTTTAAGGTTGAAGATTTTAATTTATGTTTTGTTTTTTTCTTCAGGGAGAATAAAATATATAAAAACTGCTTTGAAATTATGAGTGTTCCCTACAGTTTGACAAGAGCGATAACTCAACAGAGTAAAATGTGACAATTTTTAGATTTTTTTAGTGCAAACAGAGGAGCTTTTGACATATTTCAGTCAGATTTTCATCTAGATATTAGTCAAAACAACATGTATCTCTCTGAACCACATAGTGTTCATGCATCCATCCCCTCTCCTGCACTAACAGCACCTGCTGCATTCTTAACTCTTTCCAGATCAGATATTACACCATTCCTCTGCTGACGTGTGGCCCCACACGTATGTCTCCCAGGGCCATTACTGCCTCTCATCGTCTGATGCATGGGAGCCGACCAACAACGACCCCTCCAGCGGCGTGGCGTCTGCCCCCGCAGGCTCTTACATCATGGGGACGGAGGGATACGACGGGCAGGCTCACTTCCTGCCTCAGCAGCAGCAGCAGCAGCAGCAGCAGTTCAGCCTCCAGCAACAGACTCAGCTGCAGCAGCTCCAGCAGCTTCAGCAGCTCCAGCACTACCAGCAACAGCAGCTCATGCAGTATCAGCAACAACAGGTGATTGATGCAGAGCAGGTGGAGTCTCAGTGGTGAGCGTGGGCCTCTGCCAGGGAGAGCATTAAGCACGGAGATACTTTCTGAGGCTTGGATTTCCTCCAAGTCACCATTATGAAGCATGAACCAGCAGCAGTGCGCTCGACATGAAGAAGTGCTTTTAAAATAGTCAACATTTTTGTTTTCTGTCCTTCATGTCTTCTTTTTAAATAAATGAGCTCAGAAAATTAAATATTGAATGTGACACCAGTGCTTTGCCAAACCAATATTTTCAAAATTTTTTTTACAATACAGTAGTTCCTCATTTATCGCGAGGGATCTGTACCCTGAAGCCCCATGATAAGTGGAAAACCGCCAAGTAGGAATAGTAGTACAAGTAGTAAGTAGTAGTTAATTTTAGTATATATATATATATATATATATATATATATATATATATATATATA
>NC_056502.1:15179381-15191215 GCF_014905685.2 Nematolebias whitei
TATATATATATATATATATATATATATATATATATATATATATATAAGCATTTTAAACTCTTCCCACACTCTTGCAATATTCTAAATGTTTCTAAACTATAAAACGCTCTAAAAGAGCACAGAATGTCATGATTTCCATCTCTGTGCCTCCGCTGCTCTCAGCCACCTGAAAGCGCTCTCGGCCACACCCACTTCTCCGCTCTGCACGCTGATCAGCTGATCAGCTGCAGGAGGAAGTTTATCCTGCAGTAAGGGCTGCACAAAGGCGCAGCTGGTGGTAAATAATTTAAAATAATGTATTTTAAATAAAACTCCATGCCAATCGTGTGGCTCATCCATCAATCAGCCAATTGTGTGTCATGTCCAATCTTATTTTGAAAAACCACGATAGAGCGAATCCACGATAAACAAACCACGAAGTAGCGAGGGACTACTATATTATTATTATGTCTGACAAACATGTGAGACTGCTTGTGTTCAAACTGGAAGATTTTTTTCTAATGGAAAGAATCAGTTTCAGCTCTTAAAATATTAATACAAATCAAGCATAGTTTGAAGGAATGCACATCATCTGTAATGTGTTAATCTTGGCCTACGTGTAGAAAATGATGCTCAGCTGCTACCACTCATAACGTTTAGCTCCATATCTGTAAAATTCACTGAGGTAGAGCCCTTTTTGTTATAGCTTGAGTTGAGTTCATCAGTTGTAAATATACAGCTAATAATAACTTGTTTAATGGTGTTTTTTAAATCACTCTACTAGCTTATAATATATTTTGACAAACTAACACATGAGTTTGACTCTTAAGAGTTTAAGCAAAATGTTGTGCTAGGTGTTTGGGACAATGCTAAGCTACTAAACCAGATCATAGCTCAGTATTAGTAAAACTGGCATCATTTATGTGAGTTCTAAGGTCAGCTCGTTTTGGCAGCTTGACTCCAAACGTTCATAAGTTGTAGAAGTACATCCAAAGATTACTTTCTGCAAAAGTCATTAAAATTCATTCAGTGGTTCTTGAAATATTTTGCTAATGGTACAGAGAAACAAACACACAGACACAAGTGAAAACATTATCATTCTGGCTCTGTTTTCGGGGGTGGGTAATAACTTTTAACTCCTCATAAACTCTACATATATGACGTCTTTAACTTACATTACAAACCAACAAATAAAATAAAACACCAGTTAAAGCCACCTTTTTCCTCCTGTACACAAATGTACAAACCGGATTCCAAAAAAGTTGGGACACTAAACAAATTGTGAATAAAAACTGAATGCAATGATGTGGAGATGGCAAATGTCAATATTTTATTCGTAATATAACATAGATGACAGATCAAAAGTTTAGTCTGAGTAAATGTAACATTTTAAAGGAAAAATACGTTGATTCAAAATTTCACAGTGTCAACAAATCCCAAAAAAGTTGGGACAAGTAGCAATAAGTGGCTGGAAAAAGGAAATTGAGCATATATTGAACAGCTGGAAGACCAATTAACACTAATTAGGTCAATTGACAACATAATTGGGTATAAAAAGAGCTTCTCAGAGTGTCAGTGTCTCTCAGAAGCCAAGATGGTAAGAGGATCACCAATTCCACCATTGTTGCGCAGAAAGATAGTGCAGCAATACCAGAATGGTGTTACCCAGCGTAAAATAGCAAAGACTTTTAAGTTATCATCATCAACCGTGCATAACATCATCAAAAGATTCAGAGAATCTGGAACAATCGCTGTGCATAAGGATCAAGGCCGTAAAACTCTACTGGATGCTCGTGATCTCCGGGCCCTTAAACGTCACTGCACCTCAAACAGGAATGCCAATGTCAAGGAAATGACAGAATGGGCTCAGGAATACTTCCAGAAAGCATTGTCAGTGAACACAATCCACCGTGCCATCCGCCGTTGCCAGCTGAAACTCTACAGTGCAAAGAGGAAGCCATTTCTAAGCAAGCTCCACAAACTCAGACGTTTGCACTGGGCCAGGGGTCATTTAAAATGGAGTGTGGCAAAATGGAAGACTGTTCTGTGGTCAGATGAGTCACGATTTGAAGTTCTTTATGGAACACTGGGACGCCATGTCATCCGGACCAGAGAGGACAAGGATAGCCCAAGTTGTTATCAACGCTCCGTTCAGAAGCCTGCATCACTGATGGTATGGGGTTGCATGAGCGCTTGTGGCATGGGCAGCTTGCATGTCTGGAAAGGCACCATTACTGCAGAGAACTATGTTCAGGTTCTAGAACAACATATGCTCCCATCTAGACGTCATCTCTTTCAGGGAAGACCCTGCATTTTTCAACACGATAATGCCAGACCACATTCTGCAGCAATCACAACATCATGGCTACGTAGGAGAAGGATCCGGGTACTGAAATGGCCAGCCTGCAGTCCAGATCTTTCACCTATAGAGAACATTTGGCGCATCATAAAGAGGAAGGTGCAACAAAGAAGGCCCAAGACGATTGAACAGTTAGAGGCCTGTATTAGACATGAATGGGAGAGCATTCCTATTTCTAAACTTGAGAAACTGGTCTCCTCTGTCCCCAGACGTCTGTTGAGTGTTGTAAGAAGAATGGGGGATGCCACACAGTGGTAAAAATGGACTTGTCCCAACTTTTTTGGGATTTGTTGACGCCATGAAATTTGGAAACAACAGATTTTTCCCTTAAAATGATACATTCTCTCAGTTTAAACTTTTGATCTGTGATTTGTGTTCTATTCTGAATAAAATATTAGATGTTGGCACCTCCACATCATTGCATTCAGTTTTTATTCACAATTTGTTTAGTGTCCCAACTTTTTTGGAATCCGGTTTGTAAACCAGGTAAGATGCTTTCTACTGCAGAGTAAATATTACTGTGATAAACAAGTAAGAAACAGCTGACTGTTAAAGTTTATTCCTCCCATAACATTTCCTGATCATGGTCTCGTCTTGGCGTTCCCAGGCTCTGGAGCACAGGATGCACAGCGCCAACCACTCCTTACAAGCGACGCCCAACAGCACCATCCACAGTCTGGTTCACCAGGTTCACCCCCCTCTGGTGGATCTGTGGAACATGGGTCAGTTGGAGGCCTATCAGGCAGAAGCCGGAGGCTACATGGGCGTAGCGGCGGTGGTGGAGCCGAGCCTGTGTATCCCCCCCGGGGAGGACATGGTGGGGGCTGATCACTCCCCGTTACTGGAGCAGCAGGAGGAGGAGGAGCAGGTCAAGGTGAGCTTCACATCCTACACAGGGTTATTTATTATTTAGTGTTTAATATTTGACTTTACTTCTTCTTCGGCAAACTCCGTGATGGACCTTGAAATAGATTTCGTTTACTTTATTTGTTCCAAGTTATTTGTTTTACTGATGACTCTTTTGTTTAATTTAATTTTAAAAAGATGACTCTTTTTAAAATTCATGATTCCAACTCATTCCAAAGTGTGAAAATGTAAATACTGTAAATGACTGCAAAGATTCTTATTTCACGTATTTCACTGTAAAAACTCCAGGAACAAAAACCAGCAGCTGAAACTGATACTGGTTGTAACCTAATTTGTAAATGCAATCACAAAATGTTGTTTTATCCAGAGACAGCCTGTGGCCTTTTTTTGTATTTTACAGATATTGAGCTACATTTTGGTGTGGTAGTAACTGAGAGTGATCTTCAACTCACACACACTTTGCTTAAAACTTTGGCAAACTGCACAGTTTGAAACTTTGAGACTGAAAATCACATGTACAGTAGTCCCTCGCTACTTCCTGGTTCAACATTTGCAGGCTTGCTCTTTCGCAGTTTTTCAAAGTAAGAGTGAACATGACACGCAATTGGCTGATTGATGGATGAGCCACACGAGCGGCATGGATTGTTTATTTAAAATAAATTATTTAAAATGATTTAGCACCTGCTGCACCTTTGTGCAGCCCACAGTTGCAGGGAGAAGCTCCCACTGAAGCCTGTCATGATCTCCTCTCTGCAACGGCCACATTTCTGCTTCGTGAAGGGTTAACCCTCTGCTGTCCAGCTGCACCGATCAACTTTTGTCTTCCAACTTAAAATTCAAAGTATGTCACATCGTAAAATCATCAATCACAAAATATAAAAGTGTTAAAAGTGCTGTCCGTGCTGCTGCTGAGTGAGGGGTTGACCCTTTGCTGTCCTGCTGCACCTCTCTTTTCTACAATTTAAATTTAAATACTGTAACATTTTACATAAACAATCCATGCTAAAACAAAAATGTTCAGGTTGGTCAGGATTGGTTTATCTGTCATGTGCAAAATCAACACAAGATCAACAATGCAATGAAATCCAAAAAAGTTCAATCTGGTCCTCTGGACATTCAAAAAAAAACAAAAACAAAACAAAGCAAAAAAAATCTAGAAACGTTTCGTCTCTCATCCAAGAGACTTCCTCAGTCTGAGGTGCTGTTTTCAGCTCAGTCTCTTAAATAGCACCTTCTCAGGGTGGATCAACCAGTTTGCTGCTGACAACCATCAGCTGGTTTTGGTTGTCAGCAGCAAACTGGTTGATCCACCCTGAGAAGGTGCTATTTAAGAGACTGAGCTGAAAACAGCACCTCAGACTGAGGAAGTCTCTTGGATGAGAGACGAAACGTTTCTAGATTTTTTTTGCTTTGTTTTGTTTTTGTTTTTTTTGAATGTCCAGAGGACCAGATTGAACTTTTTTGGATTTTTCTACCTGGATTATTGAGCATGCATCAGAATGCAATGAAATGCTTAGGATGAGAAGAACCGTCTCGACTCGCCAAAAAAAAAGAAAAGAAAAAGAAATATCAAAGCGTTTTGGAAAAATACAGCCAATTAATAATACATGTAGTGAGATGGGTCTTTGGTCCAGACACCCTTTACCAGGTGGTTACGATAACCGTAATATGGACAGGCCTCACCCCAAAAGTATGTTTTATGTGAATTCTTGTAGCAAAATTAATTCCTCTCTCTCGAAGAAAAACACAAAGAATCCGGTAATTTAAATACACAATTCTGTAACGTTTATTTTAAATTTGAATTATGACAATGAAAATTATGGCAAATATGGAATATGAATGAACAGCCAATAGTATTATTTTAGAAAGTGAATAATGTAAATATGGAGACTTTGAGAAGGAGTTTAGATTCAATTTGGGCTACGGTTCTTAGCTCTTAACATTAAAATTTAGGTAATTTTATCTCAGATTCATGAATTAATCATGTCTAAACTAACTTACTTGGCACTGTTGCGTCATCAAAGGAAGATGTTTCAGTCCCCCAGGATATGCGTCCATTCCTCTCATTACCACGTCGGATATGATGGCTTTGCGGGAGTTCCATGCTGAAGCCAGGGTTGTTTTCCCCAGGGCCATGTAGGGACCAGCAAGGCCTCACTCTCAGGTGTTTGAGAATTTTCAGGACTTCTGGGTTGACTCAAGCTGAGGAACAGCTTCTGCCCAAAGGCTGTTAGACTCATGAATCTAACCAGGAAAAAAAATCACTGTGACAATTACTGTGAAAAATCAGTGTGGAAAAAAACTGTGAAAATCGCTGTAATGCCACTTGGTTGTTATGTGCTGTTGACTATCCATGATGCTGATCTCATGCTGCTGATTATTTCATGTTGTTGTGTTCATTAGTCCTCATCTGCTCACACAGACTCATGTTCGTGCTGCTGTTGTTTTGGTGCATTGTTTTTGTACTACTAGTGCTTAGTGTATTCTTAGTTTAGTGAATGTAGTATATTCTTAGTACATGACTCGGATCTTACTAATGTTTTTCTTTACAGTTTGTGTTTTTGTTGGATGTAACTGGGACCCTGCGTACATAGTTTCGCCCCACCTCATGTATCACGTGTGATGTGTATGACAAATAAATTTCTGACTCTGAAAACAAGGTGCCAAAGTTGAAAAAGAAAAGCATCTGCATTGAGATTCTTTCATCATCATGGTTCTGTTCTGTTAGCGGCGTGGTCTTGTTAGCAGGTCCTGTCAGCAGCTTGATGGTAATAGGGACCACAGCAGCTGCCCTCAGACCGCAGTCCAGAACCAGGCCCGACAGACAGAGAACCTCCCAAAATGGTTATAACTCAGTCAGTTTTGCAGATGTGGAGCTAAACTTTGGTATAAGCACGACACATGCTCCATGTGCTAACAAATCATGTGACATCTTGTATTTTTGTATGAGATTAAAGTTAATTTTAAGACCAAAATGGCATAACTCAGTCATTTTTGAACAGCGAAAGATGATCTTTGTTTCAAACTTTGGCATGAAAGGTAATAGGCAATATAAGAAATGCTAGTTCTTTGTTTGAACATGTATTTTATTTATTTGTAATTCATCGTCAAGTAGAAACATTTATAAATGCACAGGCAGCAGTCATGTAGACTACAGGATGTAATCTGCATTATGAAAGCTCATATTTAGTGTAACTGTTCACTTCTTTGGTTCATATATTTCCCTGAACTTGCTGACTTTTCTTTGTGTCATCGGTTGCTTCTGTCCTGACCAGGAGGAAGACATCATGTTGTCCATGGAGCCAGACTCGGCCACATTGACTCCGCCCACTCAGCAGGGGGATGCCTCAGGTGGCAGTAGTCCGGGGCAACCACCTGCAGAACCAGTCACAGAGCGGAAGGCCTCCGATGTCACCTCTGGCCTCATTCAGACTCTAGAGGAAAAAGAAGAGGAGGAAGAGGAGGAGGGGCCATCTACCTCCATGGCAACCAATTGAAAACCTCCCAATTCACAAACTGACCTGTCAGTCAGCGAGGAACGAGCAGTACGTTTAATAATCTGTTCCTTTTTCAGGTATCAAAAACTTTTTGGTCGGGGTTCCTTCAAAATGGCGAGCATCAGATTTCAACAAAGACTCACAGCGAGACACGAGCTCGTGCAACAATGGACACCTTTTTTTTTGTAAGCCTTACATCCCAAAGGAGTGAAAAAAGTAGATTGAGAGCAGAGAAGAGGAGGAGGAGGAGGAGGAGCACCAACTGACTCAAGCATTTCCATGGGGAGGTAGAAACAAGACCGTGATGAAGAGGAGGGGAAAGAAACATGCATGCTCTTTTTAAAAACAAGCACCTCGGTCCAGTCATCGTCTTATAACTGATAAAAAGTGAACATACGTCCACACGATAAGAACTGTTTTGTAATAAAGCAAAAAAAAAGAACAAAATCTGTGTTTAAAACAGTCATGCAGGTTCAGTCGGAGAGCTGCTCTGTTTACAGCCGTTATATTCTCGCTCTCTTTTTGTTGTTGCATCAAATAGTCTGCTCCAAATAAATCAGCCCCCCCAAAAATTTGACACACGACTAAAGTAGGCTCTGAAAACCTCATTTCAGTGAAATGCTGAGTAACCCCCTCTAACAAAACCGGCGAAGGCACAAGCGAGGGACGCGCCTGCTCTGCTGCCTGCACACACTGAACTCTGCACAGATGAGGATTGTACTGTAACATAGTGTGCTTCCTACTGTATGCATGCATGTCAGAGTACCACAGAGTACCTGTACTACACAGCACTACAAAGACTTTGCACTGAACCATCACATCCCAGGTGTGGGGCCTGCGGGGAGCGGCAAGCTTCACGACGGAGAATCTCCCCCCACCCCCCCCAACCACTAGTTTGCACTAATGCAATCTAACCGACGGAACAGTTTGCCTTTGAGCTCTAGACGTTACGGAGTTCAGAGACGAGCGAAACCGAGCCGCCCAACAACACAAACCTTCAGCTGCTCTGTTGTTTTCTACAGGCGTCCATCACAACACGTTAAGGTCAACAACCACTACTTTGAATGTACCGGAAGACGGAGGGCAGTGCACGAACACTAAACACGGGGACACAAACTGGCTCACGTAGACTGACACGACACAAACGGGAATATCTAAATTGTAACCAGCAATAGGCAGACGAACACTAAATGTAAATAAAGTATATAGGAATTGCCTCTCACTCACAGTCACAACTGTTGGATTACAGTTTGATTTCTTTATTTTTCTACGCCTCTCGAGTCCCACTTTAGTTTGGGATTGCTCTCAAAGCTTTGCAAGTTTTTTTTTTTTTTTTAAACACAAATGAAACATTTGAGCAGTCGATGAAAGCAGGAGGGGGGTGTCTGAACCCGGCGAGTCCATCAGCAGTTGAGGTGGATCATCCGATCAGGTAACGAAACCGAAGACTGAGACCGAACACTGGAGGAGAAGCGGACCGGTGTCTTCCTGCTCGTCGTCACTACTGTGAAGCAGCTGCCTGGGCTTGTGGAAGTGATGCCGACGATGATGGAGGAGGGTTCATCTGTTGCTTTCCCACATCGAAGGACGAGTTTGTGTTTCCCTGCGAGAAGCGGAGTCGTGAACCGTGGACGACTCACTTTACAACAACAGAACCAACTGGTGTTATCTTGTTTCTCTGCTGGGGAGCACCTTCTCTCACATTGATGATCGTGTGAGGAACTCTGAGGACAAAAAAAGGATGATTTATTGACGTGAATGAGTTTAGCGGTCGCTTCTTTATGCAATGATGGGGGACGATGTTTATTTTTCTACCGAGTTGTTGAAATCCCTTCCAGTATAAGTTGGAATAGGGGCCGCGGATGAAAAGCGGTCTTGTTTGGGTTTGGAGCTCTGTGCACACAGAATAAACATCAAGGACAGAGATAGTCTGGCAGCTCTAAGTGTAAAATAATCATCCTGTGAACAACCTCGGGTCCTAAAAAGTTGGGACGTTGTGTAAAATGTAAATAAAAACAGCTGCAATAATTGGCCAGTTTTGTAAATCCTGAACAAAGTAAACATGTTTAAACTAAAAATGCACAACTTCCTGGTAAATATAAGGACATTTTGGCTTTTATGGCAGCAACACATAAAAAAGCCAGAACAGGGTCGTGTGTAACTCTTGTTGATAAACAGTCTATAAACGTCCAGGAACTGAGACCAGCTGGAGTTCTCAGAGGGAAATGTTGTCACGTTCTTGTCTGATGTAGGATTCTAGCTGTTCTTATGTTGTCCATAAACATTTCTGCATTGATGGAGCCTTTCCAGATGTGTAAGCTGCCCATACCATAGGCACTAATGCACCCCCATACCATCAGAGAGGCAGGCTTTTCAACTGTGCGCTGATAACAAACCAGTAAGTCCCTCTAGTCTTCATTATGGAGGGCATGGCTTTATGGTTTCCAAAAAAAAAAAAAAGCTTTTAAATTTTGATTGATCGGAGCAGCCGAACAGTTTTCCACTTGCTTCAATCCATTTTAAATGAAGGCCAGAGAAAACTGGTTCAGGATATGGGTCACATGTGGCTTTTTCTTTGCATGATGGAGCTTTAACCTGCATTTGTGGATGGCACGATGATCTGTGGTGTTCCTGCGCCTGTACAGTCAGAGTCAGAGCTGTTTGTCATGCAGGGATGTCACGAACGTCCTGTAATAGTTTTCAGGCTTGTCCTTAGAGCAGAGATTTCTGCAGATTTTTAAAATCTTTATGGTTTTATGAACTGAAGACTAACTATATATATATATATATATATATATATATATATATATATATATGTTTTTTTAGTAGAACCTCTGCCCATCTTTACTTCTGAGAGTCTTGGCCTCTCTAAAATGCTCTTACAGATGTTTCTTAGTCATTATGTTCAGTTTTATAGCATTTTGTTGCGTCATTGTTTAATTTTTTAACATTTAATATGTTTATTATGTTTCATTGCGATTAAAATACAAGTTTGTGAGATTTGCATATCAAAACGTTCTGCTTTTATTTACATTTTACACAACGTCTTCTGGATCGTGGTTGTACTTCACTTTAAGAATTCCTGTCGTGTCGTGACTCAGTCAGGTCATAAAAACTTTTTTGACAGAGCTCCAAACCACAAACAGATTGTTTTCACACGACGGCACGTATTCATTTATTTATTGAACAATTACTTGGTCGGGAGAAATAACTTGTACAGAACTTATGATTTCATGTAATCCTTTTTCTTTTTGACTCGGAAATGTGGAAAGATTAACGCTCTATATTTGTTAAAGCTGAAACCATCCCAGCTTCTTTGGGCTCGACTGTTTAACAGAAAAAAAAAATCTCATTTCACGGGAAACACGCAGAAGAAACACAGCTTCAGTTCGAGTTCTTTTGCTTTTCTTTTATAATTTTCATCTTCTTTACCTGAATCTCAATGAATGAATACGCAAACATGAAGCCAAATATATTTCTGTGGATGTTAAGGTTCACTGATCGTGTCTTTCTCATAAGTTTCTCTACTTTTGTGTCTGTGTGGAAGTTACTGCCATCTTCCAGACGTTTCAGTAAGTCGTCTTCAGGCACGATGGTCCAAATCTGCCTCCGATCTTCTGCCTTTCTCCTCTTTTGTTCTCTCCCTCTGTTCTGTAAACTTGTGTCTCTGTCTGTATGTTTGTCTGTGTACAGTAATAAAAAAAATGTCCGATGATTTTATTAATTTTTTGGACGAATCACTACCTGAAGTCATTTTAAAATATCAGTCAAAGGGGTTTCGAAGCTCACATGATATAAATATATATACAATTTGGAGTTGTGTGGCAAAAAAAATTAAACATGTTCTAATAAACTGCTGTAAAAATGCTGCAAAAATCAGATGGCTTCTGTAAAATTCTGCATAAAATTGGATTTGTTTTACCGGAGGCAGTGTGACTGATAACACACCTATGCATGCTTGTTGGCTGGTTCTCACGGGCCGGTTCTTCCACGTGGTTTCTCCTCTCTCTCTCTCTCTCTCTCTGTTTCTTTCCTTCTTTCTCCTCCTGTTCTTGCACGACAGAGCCTTCTTCACTCTGTCGTCTCTTCGTCTTCTCTTGTGCTGGAGAAAGAGCAAATAAACAAACCGACAAACAGCCTCTCTCGTTTGTGTGTGGATCTCTTCGTTTCAGGTTGTAAATAATTAGATTCTCGCAGGTTTGCCGTTAAGTTCTCCTGAGCTTTAAAACGTGTTACGAGTTGTTTGTTTGGCACATTTGTGCTTGACAGAAGAAAATAAAAATCCAGCAGTCACAAAGGAACGGGCTGCGTGATAATCTAAAATCCTCTTTCTGCAGTTCTTATCAGGGATATTTTATGCCTGGAGAATAATAATGACAAATGCTCATGGACAGGCCTTTTCAGTTGGGACTAACTGCTTATTTATTTGAGCTCATAAAGGAACCCGAGCCTGAAACACATGGATGACCTTCACAGTGGAAACATGTTTTTGTGCTCAAATGTTTTTTTAGATTGAGATGGGACGTCACTGGTAGCAAATTGATGTTAGGTTTACCAGTTAGTTTCGTATATTTAATACACTTCAGTTTAATTTCCTCTAACCTATTATAGGAAACAGAAGGTAAATATTACTGTGACACAGAAGGCCGACAGATTATTCAGGGACATAATTATTTCATATAATGCTGTTAGCACAGTCGTGAATGTCTCCTTTCCTCTTGAAATGGCTAATTTGTCAAAACAACAACACATTTTCTCCTCAGGGTGAATATAACCACTACAGGGCTGCGCAACAGCGCTGAGTCACCCTTTGTGTTTTGTACCCTGTCACAGAGCGAAAAGAGGGAATCGGAAATACTGTACCCTCCATCCGTGCATGTTGTGAGGTGATGACTTGAAAAATAACTGAAGCACAAACTTCCATTTTGGTGTGTGATTTTATCTAGGAGCAAGAAAAGGTTCTTCTTGAAAACTGGGTTTCCACATCAAAATCCAAGATGGCTGCATATATATTTTTCTACTCCTCACCTCACAACATGCACGGGTGGAGGGTACAGTATTACCGATTCGCTCTTTTCGCTCTGTGACAGTTTTTTTTTTTTTTTTTTTTTTTTTTTTTTTTTTTTTTTTTT
>NC_056502.1:15191315-15194621 GCF_014905685.2 Nematolebias whitei
AATAGCCGTTTCAATAT
Source organism: Nematolebias whitei (assembly GCF_014905685.2). Taxonomy (NCBI): domain Eukaryota; kingdom Metazoa; phylum Chordata; class Actinopteri; order Cyprinodontiformes; family Rivulidae; genus Nematolebias; species Nematolebias whitei. The sequence goes on from NC_056502.1 coordinate 15,191,333, forward strand.
TTTTACTATATGAATACTCTATTAAATTATATAATCTGCGTGTATTTGTGGTCGAGTGTCTTCCTTTTATGAATCCAGTTTGGTCAGGATGAATAATGAGAGGAATTATTTTCTCTAATCTTTTAGAGAGGACTTTACTAATTATTTTAACATCTACATTAATAAGAGAGATGGGGCGATAACTGGTAGGTAGTACTGGGTCTTTGCCTGGTTTTAATAGTAGACTAATGTTGGCTGAGTTCATATGTGTTGGAAACCTGCCATTTTCTTCTGACTCATGTAGCATTCTGTGAAATATTGGTTCCAGGATGTTCCAGAACTCTTTATAAAATTCTGCTGGATATCCATCTGGGCCTGGAGATTTCTTATTAGGCATGTTTTTAATGGCTTCACGGAGCTCATCTGATGTTAATGGTGAGTCTAGTTCTGAAGATTGACTACTGTCTAGTTTTGGAAGTATTACTCTCTCCAAGAATTGATTAATATCTTCATCTGTTGGGTTTATTTGTGGAGTATATAGAGTTTTATAGAAATCTCTAAAAACACTATTTACTTTTTCCTCGTCATAAGTTATGTTACCATTTGTGTCTTTAATACCATATATAGACGTTTTTTCTTTATTTAATTTGAGTTGATTAGCTAAAAAGCTACCGGATTTATTACTGTGTTCAAAATGTTCCAAGCGAAGTCTTTGTACTAAGAATTTGTTTTTTTTGTCAATACATTCATTTAGTTCTAATTTTATCTTGCGTAGTTTTGTCTGTGTTTCCTCTCCTTGTAAACTTTCTAATAATTTGATAGATTTCTCTAAATCCTCAATACGTTTATTTTCTTTTTTCTTTTTGTTTGTTGCGTAGGATATTATTTTCCCTCTCATAACTGTTTTCCCAGCCTCCCAGAGTGTACACGCTGATGTACCTGGCAAGTCATTAAACTCTAAATACGATGTCCATTCATTTTTAAAGTATTGTATAAATTCTTCATCCATAAGCAGTGAGGTATTTAATCTCCAGTTTATACTTTTTGGGATTTCTTTCTTATTATCTAAATTTAAAGTAACTGGTGCATGATCACTGACAGCAATAGGGTGTATCTTAGTGTCTGAAATGTTGGTCAGCAATGAGTTGCTGATTATAAAATAATCCAAACGAGAGTAAGAGTGATGCACATGTGAAAAGAAAGAATACTCTTTACTATTAGGGTGAAGAGACCGCCATGCATCGCAGAGTCCATAATCACTCATGTACTGTTTAACTACATTTATGGATTGCCAACTGCGTTGAGCTCCTACTGCATTCAGCCTGTCTATTTTGTTATCTAGACCAAAGTTAAGATCACCTCCCAGTACCAGCGAGCAATCCATGTGATTTGATAGAGTAGAAAAGAGATCATGAAAAAAAGCAGCATCGTCCACATTTGGCCCATATAAGCTAACAATACAATATTTTTGACTGAGTATGGATAATTTTAATATTATATATCTACCTTGCGGGTCTATAACTGTGTCTAATATTGTGAAGTTCACATTTTTATGTATTAATATTGCTACTCCTCTCTGTCTTGAGTTATAGCAGGCTGAGAATACATGAGGAAACTCAGGAGATTTTAGCTCATCCACAGTTGACAGTAATTTATGAATCTCTTGGAGTAATACAACATCTGCCTTTAATCTTTTAATCTGGCTAAAGATTCTATTTTTTTTATGTTGGCTACCGGCTCCATTAATATTCCATGTGACAAACCTTAAGATGCCCATATTTGTGCTTGTGAAAATATAATTAAACCACACCCATTATCACAAATATCAAAAATAGTAAAACACCCAGACAATAACATAATCCTTAATGATTGATTATTTATGATTTATAGATAAACTAAGTGCTGTTTTTGAAGGTAAATCATGCATGTATTCCTTTATGAGGTATTTGTATGTATGTATATGGATATATATAAGCCTTTGTGCCTGTGTGCTAATAATTATTGAGTCAGAAAAATAGAGACAAAAAAAATAAAGTGAGATGATAATAAACACAATAAACACATAAAGATAAAAGAAGAAAAAATAAAAAAAGAACCCCCTTACCACATTAAGTGCCATGCCACCGTGTACCACCACCATCTGTGTAACCCACCAACCGAGCTGTGCTGAAAAATTACATAAATATCTGGTAAGTAATATGAATATATATGCTTGCTAATACATTTTAAGTAAAATTAGCAACTGAAGATCATACTTACCTTTTTTATATTACTAATAGAGCCAGGGAGTAACCTCTGGATCTCTAAACAGCTGACCATTGATGTAAAGTTTGTCCACAGCCACCGCAGCTCTTCTGCCCTCGTTTATATTTTTCTTTCTAATCGGGAACAGAACGCGCCTTCTACTCAGAATCTCTGCAGGGAATTGGTCGTTCATGCTAAAGTTCGTGTCACGCAGTTCTCTACCTCGGCTTTTAATTTGTTCTTTCTGTTTGTAATGTTCAAACTTAGCTACAATCGGCCGCGGCCGATTGCTTCCAGGCTTCTTACCTCCGAGGCGGTGGACCCGGTGAAAAGTGATGGAATTAACCGCGTCACTCGGCAACTTCAGCTGGTTCTGAATGAAGTCACGGACGGAGGCCTCAGGGACCTCGTCCGCTCGCTCCGGTATTCCCGAGAAGACGAGGTTGTCCCGCATGCTCCGGGCTTGGATATCCAGGATCGATTCTTTGATTTTTTTATTATCCCCGGATAGCAGCGTCATCTCCTCGGTGAGTTGTTTAACCGTTCCTCTCAGCTCCTGATTTTCACTAGCAAGTAATGCTACCTGTTGTTGGCTGAATTCCAAAGACTCCCTGAGGCCTTGAAACTCTTTATGTAGCATCTCCTACTAATGCTAGTCGGGCGTCCAAGCTAGTTAGCTTCTGGTCAATTGACTCCAATATCTCCTTTAAACCTGAATCGTCAGGAGACGGTGCCGTAACGCTGTCTGAGCTGCCCTGTCGATGCCGCTTAGCATTGGGGATGTTAGCTGAATTGCTAGCAGCACCGGATGTTTCCTTAGGCTTACCCATGACTAAGCTTTCGAAACACTCGTCAACAAACAATTCCAGGCTCTGCAAAGTCTCCTCGTCCAGTTTGTTTGATCGAATGAAAAAAGTTTATTAGTAATATTTAGGACTTTCTTAATTATCTTATATTTAATTAAACAGTTTTTATTTAAATAAATACGGACTTACCAAAGTTTTATCATAATACTCACGCACAGTTTCTTCCTAGGTTCTCAGCAACAGCTCATTGCACCGTCACG
>NC_056502.1:15195021-15201501 GCF_014905685.2 Nematolebias whitei
ATATATATATATATATATATATATATATATATATATATATATATAAACTATGCTATCTAGTTTTTATTTTGCTTAACAGAATAAATTCCTTAAATGATTGAGGTGGTCGTGGGGTGACCAACGTTTAATCTATGGTGGCCAAGGCCACCTTTGGCCCCCCCTTGTCTCTGCCATTGCACCTTGTGTTGGATAAATTTGCTACCTTCACTCATCACAGTCCGTTACTTTGCACCGCCTCAGACTAGGAAAAATAACTATCACACTTTCCGCACTATACGTCGCACCGGAGTAAAGGTCGCATCTGTTAAAAAATGCCTCATGAAGAGGAAAAAAAACATATTTAAGTCGCTTTGGACTATATGTCGCAGGACTGGCCAAAATATTTTAAAAAAAGCGACTCATAGTCCGAAAAATACGACACCTCTGTTCAAATACTCAAAGTAACACCTGACCCTTGTTGAAGTTGGGCTTCAACAGTGTGACAGAAATTGATCTTTTTCTGTCACACTGTGAAGTTGTTTTAATAAATCTTTCAAAAATTAAACTTCTAAATAAATACACAAATTTAAAAACATCAATTATTTTAAGTATAATTTAGCCTAATGCTAAAATCCAAAGTTTGATTTAATGTTGACCAATTTATCAAGACATGAACTCTAAATAATTCAAATAAGTTAACTGACAACACGAGTTTGTTGATTTTTTATAATTGACAAAGGTAACGACGATTTCAATAATTTTCATATAAATCATTTATTTATTTATTTATTGCTTTAAATGAGCTTCAATCAGTAAACTTGAAATGCATGATTTCTGTGACCTTTAGGTCGAACGACTCAAGCTTTTATTTGTTATTCTTTCATTATCGCACAGGTCATTGCTGTCACGCTCACATGTACTCAATGAAAGTGACTGATTTAGGTTTTTATCGTGATGATTCAGCTCAGATTTGTGTGGAGACAGAACATCTGGACTGATTGTAGCTGTCTGCAGTTCAGAAGACAGACGAAGGCACCTGAGGCTTAAAAAAAGTGAGACTTTGTGAAAATAGAAAAAAACTATCCTGAACTAAATGTTTTAAGAGCTTTGTGTGAAGCAGCTGATCCTGCTGGATGAGAGTCTGTGGGTGGGGTGGGGGGTGGGAGGGATGCTGCAGGAGGCCTGACTCCTCCTCCTCCTAGACTGCAGCTCTGTCTCTGGGCAAAAGGAGTCAAATCCAAAACAGAAAAGAGGTCCTTCTCCTTGTTATAAAGGCTCATCGGACTCCTCGCTCTCCCTCTCCTCTGGCAGGGAGGACAGCGTGAGGACAGGGCTTGTGTGTGTCCCAGAGGAGGCAGGAGGTGAAGATGAGGTAGAGGAGGAGGTGGAGGGGGACGCTGCCTCCTGAGAATCCCCCTCTGCTCCTCTTGCGTTGGCAGAGCTGCTAGGAGAGGAGAAGGCTGTTTCAGACCCGGGAGTCTTTCCCCGGGAATCATCCCAGGACTCCCTCCTCAGCATCACGCTCTCCCTTCTGCTCCCTTCTCCCCACAGGTCTCTGTCCCGCGTGGGCGAGGAGGTGGCGGACGAGGGGGGCGGGTGCTTCTTGGCTTTCCTGCTGGCATCTCTGAAGCTGGCCAGGGGGGGTCGAAGCCTCACCCCGCTGCGAGTCGAGCCCTCTATAGCCTTCTGGAGCTGCAAAATGAGAAAGTGCATTTCAAACATCTGCAGAAGAATCCCCCCCAAAGCACAGCAACTCATGAACATGACCACGTGTGATCAGAAAAGTGAACATCCAGCGAGCAGAGCGGCACGAATCAGAGTGTGAACGATGAGGCACTGCAGCTGCCCACGACGTGAGATCATCAGAGCTCGCTGCCATGCCACTTCATCAGATCAGACGGAGAAAATGCTGCAGATAAAGAAAACACGAGGAGTGACTTTACCTCTTTCAGCGCCACAACGCCCACCAGCTTCCCAATGCTGGTGACATAGGCATGACTGAGACCCAGCAGGGAGAACAGAGTGTGGGTCTGAGGAATGAGAGGGAGGACGACATGATCCAGTCAGCAATAAATCTGATGGCTGTGACAGCAATCTGCCTGCATGACTGCACTGCTAAACAATTTCTCTGCAGGTAAAGGAGGATAAACACCGTGTGACATGGCTACGTACAGCAGCTGCAGCAGAAAAGGGAGACTTTAAAGGGATAGCCCAGATTGTTTGAAGGAAAGCTTATGAACAGTTAACATCTTACCTGTTCTAGATAGTTTGTTGAAGAGCCCATTTAAAAACAGTTTAATTCAGACCAACTAGAGGAGCTAACAGCTGGAAGAAGCTAAGGTCAAAGAGAATTGCTGTGGCCTTAAAACATCTTTAATCTCAAAGATTTCATTAAAAAATTACATAAATAATGTTTTATAAACCTTCACACAATTGTCAGTTTTACATTACGTAACTATTCTAGTAAAAATATAATGAAATTCCTGCCTGATGCTCCCTGGTCTGTACTCGAAGGACTACTGCTAGCTGCTGCTGCTGCTATTAACATTTGCAAATAAGTTAAATAAAAATAAAACTAATAAAAAACCGACAGCAGGGAAACATTTATAAAACGGTGTTCTTATGAACTGCTATAACAGTTTTGAGACTAGAGTTGCTTTAAGACAGCAGCAGTTCACGTTGGTCTTGTCCCTGCTTGGATTAACTGATCTGGTCAGAAATAAACTCAGACTTGTCTTTCAGATGTGTCTGTAGCCTTACAGCTACACTAAACACAGGTCTGACCAGGCGTGTTTCACCTCAGGCCACCTTCAGCCAGATGTTTACCTGTAAGAGTTTATCACAAAACTCCTCAAGAAAATGTTTTTGTCAAAATGTAGAGCGAATTACAAGAACCTGCATTGTTTCCATGTACTGGTAGTTTGATCGTTCTGATTGTTTCAGAGCTGGCTGGCCCTGCTGTGAGCACTCTAACAACATATACCATCCATCAGTCTTAACTCACTGACAGTCCAACAGTTGGTCAGTACTCGGTCAGACCAGCAATCCAAAAGTCCAACAGGCTGACAGTCTAATAGTCAGATTGTACTACAGTCAACCATTCTAACAGTCCCACTGTCTGACTGCCCTAAAGTCTGACAGTCAAACAGTCTGACTCTCCTAGAGTCTGACAGTAACAGTCTGACTTTCCTACTGTGTGACAGTCACACTCTGACTCTCCTACAGTTTGACAGTCAAACAGTCTGACTGTCAGACTGTTTGACTGTCCTACAGTCTGACAGTCTAACAGTCAAACAGTCTGACTTTCCTACAGTTTGACAGTCTAACAGTCCAACTGGCTGACTGTCCTACAGCCTAATAGTCTAACACTCTGACTGTCCTGCAGACTGACAGTCTAACTGTCAGACTGTTCTACAGTCTAACAGTCCAACAGTCTGACTGTCCTACAGTTTGGCAGTCTAACTGTCTGACTGTGGGACCGTCAGAGTGTTAGACTGTCAGACTGTTTGACTGTTAGACTGTAGGACAGTCAGACTGTTTGACTGTTAGACTGTAGGACAGTCTGACAGTCTAACTGTCTGACTGTGGGACCGTCAGAGTGTTAGACTGTCAGACTGTCCTACAATCTGACAGTCTTACATTCCAACAGTCCAACTCTCCTAGAGTCTGTCCTACAGTCTGTCCTACAGCCTGACTGTGGGACAGACTGTAGGATAGTCTGACTGTCCTACAGTTTGACAATCTAACACTCTGAACTGTCCTACAGACTGACAGTCTAACTGTCAGACTGTCTGACTGTTGTCCAGTCTAACAGTCTAACTGTTCTACAGTATGACAGTCTAACTGTCTGACTGTCCTACAGTCTGACAGTTAGACTGTAGGACAGTCAGAGTGTTAGACTGTCAGACGGATTTTAAAAGAAACATGAACAGTTTTGATTCTCCAAACTGAAGCAGTTCCAACACTATCTACACCAGGTAAGATATTTACTCTTCTAAGATAACAACCTTTCTACAGAACTTTACTTCAAAAGATTTGATCATTTTCATTTATTAGCTCCCCAGCAAGCTAGAAAATATATTTTCCAACTAATTCTAATGTTACAAAACATGAAACACATAAGGGCGAGATAAAAAAGAATCTGCTCAGTTTCATTTCACAATTTACCATTTTATTTGGATTTTGAGCAGATTTACTTGTGTTAACAAGCTTTGTGCTGCACTTCTTTAAAACTCAAGCAAATCTGCTCAGCGCCAATTTAAAAGTGTTTCTGGTGATCAGAGATGATATCATCTTCAAGAACTAAGAGGCTGAGCTGCCTTTGGGATGTTCAGTGACAATAAACTATTTTCTCTTCTATGCTCTTCCTCCCACATACACTCTGTTTGAACACTAAACAGTTTGCAAAATACAATTAATCATTTTCTCTGGATGGCAAAAAATAAACACAAAGACAAGTTCTGCTCAAACTCTACACACATATTCTGAAACTTAGAATAACAAAATGAAATGTTTGTAGTGTGTGACTTTGACTTTTAGAGGAATAATTTTAGATTTGGACCATATAATTTTAACATCCTTCTGCAGCTTGTTAAATCTGCTCATTATAGAGGCTGTGAAAAGCTAAATATTCTGTCCAAACAAGCAAACACTGCCAACAAGCTCCTCTGAGGTCATTTATTAAAAAGCACACTCCAGATGGTTATATATTTATCTTGGTGTGATCAGTAACATTTTCAAATTCAGCTTAAATAACTCTAGTTTTTGTAACAAGTCAATTTTGTATGAATTAAACAAGATTCAACATGGCGTATTATTGCGTCAGGGGTCCTTGTAGCTTCTGACCAGTTTTTTTTTTTTTCTACTCTCTGGAAAGTGCAACTTGTAAATCAAAGTGTGTGTTTTAGCTCTGCTGAACTCACTTTGTGCAGAGATGTTCTCTCCACCAGCTGAAACGGGGAGGGGTCTATGTGGATCTGCTCCAAATCCACTGGTTTGTCCAGCTCCACCTCCTCCCAGACTTTGATCTGATTCGGCCAATTAAAAGGCAGAGATGAACTGGGGTTAGTATGATCAATCAGCTGACTGGTTTGTGTGTGGATGGTGGATCAGTGTGGTGCTGTACCTCCTCGGGGGACAAGGTGTCAGCTAGCGGAGGAGGCGAAGGTTCCTGAGAGTGAAAAGAAGAAACACATGATGGACTGACTGATGAGCAGGTGATCAGCTTAATCACATGCACATATATTACTTCATAACTTCATGATGTAGTGCTCCTCCCATCACACGGGTGAGCTGGACTGACACTGAGCTGTCACTGCCAAGTCGACAGCACATCCCTGCTGCTCAGCTTTTAGAGTCAAATGTGTTTGTGAGAGAGAGAGAGGGGTTGAACCTGAGTTTCTGTTGGGCCTGTCGAAGATGTGGAGGAGAAGAGTCGCTGAACAGTCCTCCTGACAGATGACAGCTTGCGTTTGTCTGAGAACACGATGTGGCGACACATGTCAGAGGAGACAGACTGACACCTGATGGGCGAACCTGTGCTGACGTGCGGTGGAGGAGCGGAGTTACTTGAGCCTGTGTGGTTGGTGGAGGGCTCCTGAAGGCTGGGGGCCGGGACGGGTCCGTTACACTCCTCCTGCGCAGAAGTCCCAGTCTGAAGGCAACAACATGTTCAGTGAGCGTGCGGCAAACTTCATGGGACGAAACGAGCTGAAACTAAAATAAACTCCTGCATATTCTGCAAAAACGCATTGAGAAGGATTCAAGGATTCAAAGTTCTTTATTTGTCATACTGATGACTGCTGAAGAAGATGAAACTGAGTGATTAAAGCTAAAAGATGCAGAACACTAGCTAAAAGCTAAAAGAAACTAAATGCTAACTAAAAGCACCAAAGGATTAGATAGAAGCTAAAAGTAAAAAATAAAATAAAATAGCAGCAAAACTCTAACTAAATGCTACAAGTATCAATAAGCTAATTAAAAGCTTTAAATAGCAGAACAGCTAAATATTAGGGTAGCAAAATGTTGGTTAAATAATAAAAGTGGTAAAAGTCTAACTAAACTGAAAGTAGAATAATTTTTGCCTAAAAGGCCTATAGCATATAGGCCTATAGCAGAAAAGTAGCAAAAATTAAAAGTAGCAAAAGCTAGGTCAAAAGCTAAAAATAGCACAATAATAGCAAAAAGCTAACTATAGAAGAATATAAGCTAAAGTAGCAAAATACTTGCTAAATGGTGCTAGTTTACAGCTAAATTAGCAAAATGGTAGATAAAAGCTAAAAATAACAGAAAAGTAGCTAAAACTATCAGCACTATAGCTAAAAGCAGTAGAACATCAGCAAAAAAAATGACGGTAGAAAAGTCTGGCTAAAAGCTTATTAGCCTATAGCAGAAGGCTGTCTAATCACTAAAAATAGCAGAACATTAGCTAGACATACAAGGTAGCAAGAGATATTGTAATAACGCCAGGACACGACAGGTAGAAGTCCCACCAACCGGGTT
>NC_056502.1:15201511-15212871 GCF_014905685.2 Nematolebias whitei
ACATAACCATAACGACACGAGCAGAACTAAAACACAGAATCGCTACAATATATAAGTAAAAGGCTAGCTACATGTAAAAGCTAAAAATATCAAAACAGAAACTAAAAGCTAAAAGTAGCAAAATGCTAGCTAAAGCTAAAGTAGCAGAAGCTAATCTAAACATAAAGGCTTGCTGAAAACTTTAAGTGGCATAAAAAAACAAAAACAGAGGAAGTTTGCTGAAGCATTCACACAGTTACATGAAAAATACACATTATTCGTCCACCTTATCAGGACTTTCCTCTCCATCCTCGTCCACAAAGGTGAAGGACTCCCAGCTGATTTTGGAGCCTTGGTCCGGTGAACTTTGACCTCTTTCAAACACTCGCCTTTCTGCAGAGAGCCACCAGTCTAAGACGGCCTGCAGCTCCGTCCTCTCAATCGAGCCGAGAAGAATCATGGATTCTGCAAAAAAATCAGAACAATGTTTCATATTCGGTAACCTTTTATATAAAGATATTGACTTTACTCTCACAGCTGCTAGAAAGAGTTTAGCTTAGCATAAAGCCAGGAAACTGAAGGTGAATTAGCTTGAAAAACACACATTAAGTCTTTTCATTAACTTTGTCTAATCCTTTAACACTAAGCCTTTAAAAGGGAAGCTGCAGGCTTAGGAACCAGTGTAATGATGTCGGTCGACCCACCTTTGGAGTCGACAAGCGGGATGGTTTTCAGAGTTGTGTTCTCTAACAGGTGGTTTAGTTCCCGAAACGTGGAGTGAGAGGATAAGAATTTCACTTTACGCACCATGATGTCCTCCACAAAGATGTTATACTTGCTGTGAATGCAGTAACACAACAATAAATTCCTTCCGCAAGAAAAAGCTCCGCCGAGAAGCAAAAGCGAGGTTTTGACTTCACCTGATGTGTCCAAGAGCCAGCTCAGGAAGGTAGGGCAGCTTCTTCACCTGGATGATGGAGTCGTAGAGAGAAGGCTGCAGACCCTGTGCCACCATGTTGGCCAGGATGACCGCCACCATCATAGGTAAGATGTGGGAGATTTGACCCGTCAGCTCGAAGCAGATGACCGCCGTGGAAACGGTGTGTGTGACGGCGCCTGTCATCGCTGCCGCTCCTGACAGGAAAATGTCAAAATAAACATCAAACCCAATGAGCCAGCAGTTTTTCGCTCCACACGGGTCATAAACATTTACCCAGTATGGTAAACCTTCTAACGATAAATGCTGCACAAATTTGCATCTATTTTTATCATTTGTTTGCTGCTTTTTAAACTTAGCAACATTAAAAGAAAACTAGCATACCTTAAAGCAGGGGTGCCCAAATTTTTCCCTGAGACGGCCAAATTTAAAATCTATCAGAGGGCTGCGGGCCAAATGCAACAATATAATACATGAAATGCAAATACTTCTAAAAAGTCAATGTACTTATACTTACTTATATAACACAGTTATTTAACCTTCCATTCTGTATAAAGAACATTACAGAACAGACTGTGTTGGTGGTGGTGGGGGCAGGGTTCTGGGGGTCCTCCCCCAGAGAATTTAGATTAAAGTAGATGCCATTTCCTGCATTCTGGTGTATTTTACAAAGGTTTATTACAGTAGATTAACATGAAACAAAAGATGTAATCTCTGTTATTATTGAAATCTCTCTGACTGCAAAGCATTCAAGCAACACCGCTGCAGCTCTGCAGGTAAGGGGTGTTCACTTCAGGACAAATCGAGGTTGCTGATTGGTCAGTTGCTGACGTGCTTACTGGATCGATTGACAGGTGGTGGGTCTTATGCAAAAAAAATCATAGATTTTATTGGTCTGCTTGTGTCTTTCATCATTTATTCCATATTTATTCAATATTTTGGTGATTCTAAGATTTGAGAACTGTTTCCTTACACAATTCTAATGATGGTTTCTTTATTTTTCAGGGGTGTTGAGTTTAAATGTAAAGAGGCTAAAATCATCACTGAAACCAGTTCATATTTATAATTTACTTTTAAACACTTGGTGTGATTTATAAATGTATTCTGTCAAAGGAAAGTGTTTTCACTTATCGCGGGTCTTCAGGGGTACAGATCCCCCGCGATAAACGAGGGACTACTGTATTTGTGCTTGTGAAAATCTGCTCATATCAAATATTTACTTTGTGTAAATCTACAGTGAAACCCTTCCAAAGATCTTAAAAAAGTTACGTTGTCATCAATTTGGAGACTAACCAATGACAGCGTAGCCTCCTGGCAGGATGCGGTACACTATCCCATCAAACAGGATTCCGTTCGGGAAAAGAGTGGCCATGATCTCACCGACGAGTCGACCAAAAGCAGCTCCTTAAGAAGGAACAGATAAGGCACACAGGTGAGGATGAGTTGCTCAGTGGGTGATATTGCGCTCGTGCGACAAAACCCTCTTACCTAGAATGAACACTGGCATGAAGGCACCGGAGGGGATGGGCATCGTGGTGGAAACTGCTGACATCCAGAACTGCAGCACAAAAACAGGATCAAAATAGGATCAAGCCCAGTCCCGGTGGGTTTCCATAAAGGCAATGAACACCCTGCAGCAGACGCAGACTGAAGGAGGGTGAGATACCTTCATGATGAAGAAGAGGAGGAGGATGACGAAGACGCTGACACTAGGGTGAAGCCAGGCGGAAGAGCGGCCGAGGCCAGGAGGAGCCGGGAGCTCTGAGATTTTGGTCCAGGTGAAATTATCAAACAGAGAGTTGATGCACTCTCTGGGCATGAGCTGTCCGAGGAGAGAAACAGAAGAAAAAACGTGTCGCCATGAGTTTAATTCAGTAAGCTTGAAACCGCTCTTTATACCTGAAGCAGTTTGCTTCAAATGGGCCAAAACTTCTTCTTTAAAGAATGTTGTGGCTCTGTAGGCTTCCTGAACATCTTGTTTTTATTTAAATTCAAGCCCAGTTCACTTCTTTTAGGTACTGAAAGGATTCCAAACTCAAAGAATCAACCAGTGTCAGACATAACAAACATCTTACGAAGAACGTTTTTATATTTATTTGCATCCAAACAGATTTATCCATCCATTATCTTTACCTGCTTCTTCCTTTTTAGGTAGCGGGGGTCACTGGTGCCCATATCCAGTAGTCACTGTGCGAGAGGCGGGAGACACCCTGGATAGGTCTCCAGTCCATCACAGGGACACATAGAGACAAATGAGACAAACAACCATTCACTCTCTCACTCACACCTAGGGACAATTTAGAGTTACCAATCAGTCTAACGCATGTTTTTGGTCTGTGGGAGGAAACCGGAGCACCCAGAGAAATGCACAGAGAGAACATGCAAACTCCACCCAGAAAGGCCCCCAGACCGCAATTTGATCCGGTGACCTTCTCTCTGAGAGGAAACAGCTCTACCAACTGATCCACTGTGCCGCCCAGAAACAGATGTATATATATATTTTTAATATTTTTAGTTTAATTCATTAAATCTGTTTGACTGTCGTTGCGATAACCGTTTTGTGGTAGTTTGGGACCAGCAACGTAACTCTAAGAACTTTTAGCTGTAAACATGACATTTGGTGGAATGACGCAATCACATTTCTTTAAACAAAGACAAGTGAAGGAAGCATCAGGCCTTAAAGGGATTATTCAGATTTATTTCTTTGAACAGGTGCTTATTATCTTATCCACTGTAGCTGAATGACCTTAGTTTGAAAAAAAAAATGGAGTTTAATTCTTACTGGAATTGAACTGTCGGAGCTAAAGGCTAACGGCTGATCCAAATAGGGCCGTGACCAAAGTGCATAAAATGGACATGTTTTACCCACCGAGTTGCTTTTATATTTGAAACTGAGGCTTTCCTTCACCCCAAACGTGACAAAAAAATACACAATCCACACTTCCCTGACCCTCTAAAAAAACTCCCCATAAATAGTTCTTGAGAAATAAAGTCTGTGTGGAACTGATTGAGTCTCACCTCTCCAGCCATAAACTGCCCAAACCCAGGGGGAAACGTGAAGGTGGCGATGATTAGAGTCACTGCACCTGGATAGATCAAACGACTGGGAGTACACACACACACACACACACACACACAAACACTCATTAAGAGGAACAGTGCATTCTCAGAGACCAACAACATTGTTTGCAATAAAAACAAGCGTTTGGGTTTGTCCCACAATGATTGTATGAGCCTGCTGGTGCTGCAACTCGCTTCTTTCTAATGGCCAAGTCTAATGTTGCCTGACTCAGTCCCTGTGGGTAAGTGAATCTCCCCATTGAGCGAATAACTGGCTGAGAGGTTGTTAAGGCTTCTGCAGCTCTCTTGGCTGGTGTTGTGAGACTGATGAGTTTGGGGAGTGGAGCTGAGGACACATTAGGAGGAATTGGATTTAAATGCACAAATGGTTTCCGTTTTAGGGAACCAGAATAGTGGGGCTTTAAGAGCCGAGCGTTGTGTTAATTCACAACAGCAGAAAGAGCAAAGCAGCGCCTGGATATGTAGCTGATGTATGTATGTATATGTATGTGTGTGTGTGTCGGGATCTTACTGTTTGGTTAGAAAGCGAGTGAGAGCCGTCGGTCTTCTCATAAAAAGAACCACCTGTCTGTTCAGGTAAACAAAGAACGCTCCCAGGAAGCCACATGAGATCCTAAAACAAGGAAAGAACTGGCTCTTCAGACTGTTTATACGAGTTCATCAAGAACAAAACCATCATTTGTCTGCAGCCAAAAGCTGAATAAACACAGACCCAACGTTCCAGTTGATGAAAAGCAGCAAACCAAGTCGATAAGCACACAAAATGTTCAGGTACTCACAAATATCCTCACCCTATTATTGCAAAAGCAGGAAGCTCCTGCAGGTCAAAGGGGAAATCCATCCGGAAGTTGGTTTTGAACAGAGCTGTGATCGTGACTGAAAGTAGAAAAAACAAGAGCACCACATGCGTCACATTATACTGACTATTATGTCAGAATTATTATGTGTATCGTATTGAGCATTGTATTGTATTGTATTGTGTGTATGGTATTGTTTTGTTTATTGTATTGTGTGTATTGTATTGTATTATTATATGCACAGTATTATTATTATTATTATTATTATTATTATTAATTATTGTGTTCTTTGTTTAAAACAGATCTCTCATGTAAATGAGTTCTCGTGACTCAATGAGACTAACTTGTATAAATAAAGGATGAATGAATGAATTACTGGTATACAGCAATCTATAGCAATGGCTCGGACAAGCAAGGGCCTGATATAACCTTTGACCTTGATTTGTGACCTTGACCTTAGAGCTGGGGAGATGAAAAAAATTACATGACACGCAGATCGTACAAATGTGTATCAAGCTTAGTTAAATTATCTTGAGCAGATCAGAAGGTATGGCACACAGACAGACGGCGACTATACATCAACAGCAAAATGTGGGTGGAAAAGGTGAAACACCCACACCTGCCTCCACCCTCATTTGCCTCACTCTGGGCCCATGAGCAAGGCTCTTAACCCCCACCATCTGCTCCCTAAACAGGTCTCTCTTGAAAATGAGTTCTCGTGGCTCAATGAGACTACCTGTATAAATAAAGGGTAAATGAAATGAAAAAAATACTATAGTACTTCTGCCTTTTGACGGGTGTATAATAATAATTTAAAAAAGTATAGTTATTTGTTCATTTCTGAAACGCTGTTTAGTCTGTTTTTAAATATTTTGTAGACAAAAACAGATTTTCAGACACTTTTTGAGACACGTCGGCATCAGAAACAAGACGATTTGACTTTTTTTAAACTATGCTGTAGATGTGTTAGAAATAAAAATAAATACTCAAAATAACCTTCCACTGGAGATGTGTTCATGTCCAGCTAATCAAGATATTCATCGTCTTTCAATTCCTCTTTTTGAGGCAAATATAGTTTTTGTCAGAGTACATACAGAAGTATACCCAATGTAGTCTAAATGTTAAAATAAAAATCTGATATGTCTGACAACTTGAGTGCAAGGAAGCCCAGATGTATATTTAGTTGCAGAATAAATGATGACACACAGTAAAATCTATGATTTTTTTGCACGAGTCAGATCCTTGACACCATCTGTCAATCAATACAGTAGGTTTGTCAGTAACTGACCAATCAGCGACCTCAATTTGTCCCAAAGGTAAACGCCCCTTACTTGCAGGAGCTCCACCCCTTTTTCCTCTGACAAACTTCTCAGGGTTTTGCTTTACGGACACTTTCTGGTCAGAGGGATTTCATGAAAAAATTGTCAGAAAAATCATTAAACGTTGTTGGTGGGAGAAATGTGATTCAGACACGTGTTACCCTGAGCGTTCAGAGGGTGGAATACAGTTTTTTTATATTTCACAAACTAAATGGAGTCTGGAAAAATGTAAAAGATGGATAAAGCCCTGCGGCCAACCTCATGAGCACCTGAACACAATAGTGATACGCAGGAAGTAGCTACAACATGTTCATCTGTACGAAGGTAAATGTCAGTAAATACTCCATTTTTTGTCATAACTACATTAAGAGTTAAATTAAGGGTTAATGCTTAAAACTAGTTGTGTTTTGTTTTATGTGTTTTAATTGTAGATATATGTTACAACTTCTGGTTGCATAAATGTAGTCTTTGTTTTTTATGATCAGTTAACACTAAACTGATTTTGTACAAAGTGTTTATTAGGTTGTGTAATGTAAAGTGGAGGTCTGTAGCATCTTAGCTAGTACGTCTGTATTGCATGCCGCTAGCTTAGCGCTACGTTAGTGCCAGCGTTGGGGGTAGTGGTGGTGGTGGTTGGGGGGGGGGGGGGGGGGGGGGGGTTGGTGTGTGTGTGGGGGGGGGGGGGGGTTAAAAATGCATGAGAGAAGCAGAGTGTGCTCTATCCACACAAGGAGACCTGTTGGTCAGGCTACTTCTACTTTTTGCTGAGCTCTCTAAAATAGTTGTTGAATCAAGTGTTTACTTATGTAGGTAAACGTAGATGTTTAACAACCTGTTAAAATACAACAGAATGCAGGAAATGACATCTACTTTATACAAAATTTTCTGGGGGAGAACCCCCAGACTCCCACCAGTGTGTCCTCCGACATTACAAATGCTTCTGATGCCAATGTCCACCACACTGATCAAGCCAAGAGCCATTATCAACAATAGGGGCTGAGTACCCCTAAAGGTCAGATTCTAGAATCACCCCTGGTTGGTTTATGACACTGAAGTTTACAATTTCTGTTAGTTTTTACTTCTTCCTAGTTTTAGATCTGATCGCATCTCAACTCCCTGAGTTGCAGCGGGAGCAGAAAGCTTCTCCAGACAAAGCAATCCAAAAATATTAAGTTTTTAGCCAATCCAAAATGGGATTCATTCATTCAACCTTTATTTATACAGGTTAGTCTCATTGAGTCACGAGGACTCATTTTCAAGAGAGACCTGTTTTAGACACAACTCACAGATGAGGTACAGACAACAATAAACGGTCATAGAAAGCATTTAAAATGAAAAATAACTAAAAGTAGTGATATAAAACAAAACTAAAACAAGCTACATTATGAAACGGGGTAAAATACTAAAAACAGGAACATGTCTGCGTTGATTTTTGAATTGAACTTAACAATTGTTTAAAATCTCTTAGAGCGACACGTTAAAAATGGAATAAGACAAGGCTCAACACCGGAGACTCATTCAAGTTTAAAAAAAGAAGAAGAATTTCCTGACTCATGTCAAGGTGAACGATCCTTTACAGGAAAACCACATAAACTTCATTTGTGGAAAAAAAAAAAATTCACATGTGAAAATGTGTTGGATAAACATGTTTAGACATTTTTATTTCAAATAAAAAACAAATTCCACATGTGGCAAATGACACCATTTTATCAGTGAAACAATGTGAAAATAACACGTGAAATGCATGATTTTGGAAATTTTACTGAAAAAAAAAACCCACATCATATTCGTGCGCTTTTTTAAACTGAGCTGCAGGTTTAATTTGGCAAGTTTTGAAAGAATAGTTATTGTTTTAGCATCAGTGTTTGAGGTGCTGCTAATGTCAAAAACCTCCACAGAAAACCCAAAACACTACATATTTTTTTCATTCTAACATGAATATTTTTATTAAGACTGATTAGTGTTTAAAACAAACCAATATGTTTAATATTTTATATGTTAATAGAAATAAATGCTTTGTCTGTTGTCAGCTGTGATAAAGGATAGATGTGAATTTCGAAGCAAAGACATTTATGTGCATTTTTTTTTTGCATAAATGTGCACTTTTGATATATTTTCTTGAAGAAACTATCTTTTTAAATAGCATATTTTAAAATGCATACAGTATTTTCAGAATATGTACATAAACTCTTATTGTGCTGGCAGTGGTGAGGTTTTCATGCCACAGTTTGCTGCAGCAGAATTGCTTTTATACTCGGAGTGATGACTGTAAACATTTCTGGGTTATCTAAAGAAGCAAAAACTACTTAGCTGCCACGTTCGATGACTTTAAAATAAAATGTAAGCTCAGCTGTCTTTGCCAGCTCGTGTGGATGTGTGTGTGTGTGTGTAGGAGTGTGTTTTACAGTGAATGTGTTGCTCACCAGCATCCTTGTTCCAAACAGAGAGCACCCTGAATATGAAGGCGCTGAACGTGGCAGCGAAGTATCCCCGCCAGTAATTCCTCACAGCAAAGTAGGTAGACGTGACCTCAATACTGAACAGCACCCCTGGTGATGGAGGGAAGGAGGGGGCGGAGGGAGAGGAGGGGTTGCAGAGAGAAAGAAAATGAGGATGGATGGAGAGAGAAATGAAGAAAGAGAGCCAAGACAAAGATTAGTTGGAAAAAAGCAGAGTGAATCCAAAACTAGGGTGTAATTACACACAACGGGAGAACCAGGAGGGAGGTAAAACACACTCAAACATAAAGTAAATACACACTTTCTGTCTCTGTCAAACACACACAAAGGCCTGATGTGAAGATAAAAACACAAAACTGAATAAATCCAGTTGAACCAAGTTTAAAGGTTAAATCATATTTAGACTGACAACATGTGAGCAGCTAAATCCAGAGTATGTGGCAGGTTTTAAATAATTTCTGACTTGGGGACTGTCCAGACGTTTCATCCATTTTAGATAAAAAGATCTTATCCACCTTCTAACGACGAGGCGTGTAATCAGTCCTGATTTCACTCTGCCGCTCTGCAACGTGCAGCCCAAGTCCCAAAGAGTTCTGAAGAAGAACAAGCAGGAGGAGGAGGAGCGCTGCAGCGAAGCTTTTGTCTGTTCTGCACAATAATTAACTCTAGGAATGCCCGTTATTGATTTTGTTCTCATCGCTGATTAATTTGTAAAACTGGAAGAATAATAATAGGGAAGTTCATGGACGTTGACTTCTTCAAAGCTCATGTTGAGTCTCAGAAATAATCCAAACTTGTTTATGTTACAGATAAAAAAAAAAGCAACAAATTACAGTGAATTCTCACATTTATGCAGTCTGAGGGGCAGATATTTAGCATTTTAGTTTCATATGACTGAACTGACAGTAAAGGGGAAATAAAGTATTTTAAAGCCAATATAAACTGAAAAAAGTAATAAAACGTGCTTGTTTTCAGAATTTTGTATTTGAAAAACACTTACTGTATTTTTCAGACTATAAGGTGCAATATAAATGAATGGGTCTGTTTTCATACATAAGGTGCACCGGATTATAAAGCGCGTTATGCGAAATACGTTCATTTTGACAAATTTTTGAGCGCCGTGTACCATATAAAATCAGTTCAAGGTCAGTAAGCACAACCAGAATTAATACATAAGGTGCATTAGATTACAGTAGTCCCTCGTTTATCGCAGGGGATCTGTACCCTGAAGACCCGCGATAAGTGAAAAACCACAAAGTAGGAATATGATAAAATGGGGTTTGTGTTTGTGTCGGCTCTGTGATGTAATGGTGATCTATCCTGGTCGTACCCAGTCTCCTGCCTGCTGACAGGCTACCATCTGGATCATGATGCAGATTTTCTCGATAAATTAGACTTCTTGTTGTTGGTCTGACGTTTCATTCACATAAAATACTGCTTATGAGTAGATGATTTGTTTGTTTCATTATCTTGAAATGCACCTTGGAGCTAGAACCAGGCTAACTTACTTTTTAACCAATACTCAAATTGCTAAAGAAGGTACTCACTTAAACAACTGAATTTTCTATAACCGCTCTTCTCTAATAAACAGTGTATGCCATGGTGACTTCAAAAACATGAGTGACCGTTTGTTATTTTACACGTTTGTTTGAATTTAGATTGTTCTGATTTGTTGTGCACCCAACAGCAACTGTCAAAGGACAGCAGGTGAGACTTCATGAAAGTGAGCCAGAGTGAAGGTTGTACAGTACCTCCTAGTGGAGTGCCGAAACAGCATCCCACCCCCACGGCACAGCCGACAGTCAGTATATCTGTGTAACCGTAAGGGTTCTACTGACACAGAAAACAAGAGGAGGAGGTGGGAGATGAAGGGGTGAGACAGGGAGTGAGACACATTGAAAGGGGGAATAATGATGCCATGAAGGCAGGTGGAGACAGACAAAGTGAAAGATCAAGGTGGAGAGGACGAGACGGGGAGAACAAAGTGGAATAAAGTGAATAAATAATACTCAGGGTGTGCGATTTTAAAAAGTGGCAAGGACAGAGAACATGTTACTTCAAGAAGACATAAAGAAATGGATGCACATGCCAAAAGGAGGAAGCGTTAGGCTAAAACCAAACCTGAGCATAATCTTCTAATTTAGATCCTGGCAGCTGGTAAATCAAAAAGTAAAATTAGAAATTGGACAATGGATTAAAGTATTTTTCACAACTTCTTAATAAAGATTAAAATAACGTGTGCGTTTTGATATTTCACTTATTTTTAAAAAGTTAGGATGTGACAGTTTTAATTCTACTTGTCAGAACTATCTAAATAATTCCGAGGCGATACCTGAACACCAAGAACAAATACCACAGCTGTAACTGTGTGTTTTTGATTAGTTGTGGTCGTTTACTGTTACGTTCTACTCATTTTTGTTATGAAAATAATTTTATGGGAAAACTATTGTGTTAGAATCTGTTTCTTGTGTATAATTAGATTTTTGTGTGTGTGTGTGTTCTGTTTTCTCTGTGCCTTCAGCCACTTCTCAGCTCTACTCTTTCCTGCCTACTCTCACCAGTTGTCATTATGCCAGGTGTTTCAACTCCTCACTTCAGCCCCAGACTATAAAATCTCTCAGTTTTTACTAAATCCTCTTGAGTCAAGCACCGTTGAACTTCAAATCTCATCCAGCCCTCCTTGTGGTTCCTCATGCCAACCTGTGAGTCCTTGTGCCTTTTAATGGTTCCTTGTTAATCACTGTGATTCCTTGTGGCTCTATGTGATTCCTTGTGGCTCCATGTGATT
>NC_056502.1:15212881-15234974 GCF_014905685.2 Nematolebias whitei
CTTGTGACTCCATGTGATTCCTTGTGGCTCCATGTGATTCCTTGTGATTCTTTGTGGCTCCTTGTGATTCCTTGTGGCTCCATGTGATTCCTTGTGATTCCTTGTGGCTCCTTGTGATTCCTTGTGGCTCCTTGTGATTCCTTGGGATTTCTTGTGGCTCCTAGTGGTTTCTTCTTCTTTTTTTTTTTTTCTTGAGTATATTTTGGATTTTTTTTGTTTTTGTTTTTGCTGTATTTTTGTTGTATTTACTAAAACGTTTTATGTTTTATTTGGCTTCTTATTACGTAGTCTGAATTCCTCAGTTCAAATCCTCTACAGCTGTGAAAGAGGGAGCTTGATCTGTTGGGATCCTTTATTATTTCCATCATCCTTTTAATAATTGCTCATTAGAGTAAATATATATAAAAAATAAAAAAAAAACACCACTTCCTACTCTGCCTCAGCTTGAAAGTCTTGGGAGTCTGTCACTGTCTAATTTGTTGATCTTTTGTGTACTATTTTCTAATATGTTAATTGAATATTTAATAAATATTAGGCTATAGCTAATACTGGATAATTTCCAAAGGAGTAGGGTTTATTTGCCCAAAATTAGCTCACATAAAAACGGCTGCAAGGCATGCAAATTAAGTGTGCACTTTACTTTATAAAACTCTTCATAAATGTCACGGACACTAACGAATTAGTGAGAAGCATGGTCTTTTAGCTGATTACTTTTTATCACTACAGGAAGAAAGATATGATCTTGGTTGTATTTTGTTAGACTGTCTTTTATAGTCATTTAATAAATCCCTAAACTTGACCCCAGTTTTATTATTTGCCACAACTGCAGTCACCATCTCAGGTGGACCCTGTCATTCAGGTGAGTTGGAACAATGTTTACAACTAATATTTAGTTGTCGTTGTATTTCAGTGGTAAAGTAAACCTTTACATACATTCGTTTGGTACCAGTTTTCCTTCCCACACACCCCACATGGGTCTGCTTAAGTAAAATTTACTTTTTAATCTACTCAAACATTCCTGTTTTGACTGTCAGTAAAAATATTTAAATCAACTTTGACTGTGATGAGTCTATTTATGCTCCTTTGTGCTCCATATACACTTGCTATGAACATACCAGCTTCATGTTTTCATGTGCACACAGTGTTCATCTTTTGAAGTTATTTGCAGACACATGTTTCTATGAATGAGCCACAACATATTTGTTGTAAATGAACTACAAGTTACAGAGCAATCTGCTGGTCTCAGTTTGCATTGCTGCACTTAAGTGGGACAAAACTGACTTAACGCTTGGTTTGCTGTGTTCGACTGAGCCAGACGTGTAGGACTTGCCTCCTATAGGGGCAGCAAAACAGGTGGCCACTCCCACGGCACACGCACACACCAACAGGTCCTCGTTATGGGTGTCATTCTGGGGTTAGATGTGAAAGACAGTGGCATAGACAAGCAGGGACGAGTGAGACAAGCAGGGGGAGGTTGAAAGAGGGAGACAGAGACATGGGAGGTTACTGTTAATTTACATGCCAGACATAATGGTCACACTATAATAAGACTTCAACTCGGACAAAATCCAAACGGTGACCAAACCAAAGACATCAAGGGAACAGGCAGGAGAGGGAGCGAGCAGGGCAGGAAAAAGACAGACAGGAGGAAACAGTCACAAGGTTCCCATTTCTCTTAACTCATCTGGTCAAACTCAAACAATGGAGACTAGTTGTGTCCAAAGTAGGGGTTCAAACACTAATATGGGTCATAAAACCACAAATGAGGTTCTAAAAATGATTTATAGACATCCAGTTAGTTAATATTAAAAAAAAAAAAATCTGATGGCAATTTTATAATACATTATAATAATACAACTCTACAAGACACTTGAAAAAACAACACTGTTAGACAAAGTGTTACACTGATAAAAATACATAAAAGTAAACATAAAAACAATAAAATCAATTAAAACGGTAAAAATGATGAACTATTAAAATTGTAAAAAATAAAACTAGAAAACAATAAAAGTCAACATCTCAAGCTGAGTTAAAAGCCAATAAGAAAAAAAAAAACGTGTTTTAAGAGAAGATTTAAAAACAGGAAGTGAGTCAGCCTGTCTGATGAGCAAAGGCAGCTCGTTGCACAGTTCAGGAGCAGCGACTGAAAACGCTCGGACACCTGGATCAGGTCAGACAGATACTGTTGGCAAGACCATGAAGACATTTAAAAACAAGTAAAAGAACATTAAACTCATTCTGGAAACAAACTGGGAGCCAATGTGGTGATTCTAAAATATTCTGCCGTTCTTTAAGAAATACAAACAGTAGCCACAAATGGTCGTTATAAATGCTTTATTATGGGTATTTTAATAGCTGTTGTTGAAAAGGTTTGTGTTCATTATTTTAAAATTAGCCTATTTTTAAAACTTGACTTGCAAGTTTACTATAATACCATCATTCTCACCATTTCTGGTTGTTTCTCTAAGACTGCTCATATTGTTCCCCTCAGCAAACTTCCCACGACCTTCGAAACAGCTCAACTCAAGGTCCAACATATGTTCTGACTCCACGACATAACTCTGGTCTGGACATTGTTTCAGACCGCAGACCCCAGTTTTTCTCCCAGGTGTGAAAAAGCTTTTTGTTTGGCATTGGATGCAGCCACCAGTCTTACTTCTGGACACCACCTTCAATCCAGTGGGCAGCCTGAACGTTGCAACCAGAAGTTTAAGTTGCCCTAATGTGCCTAATCAATAATAATCCATCCTTCTGGTCTGCATACATACCTTGGATTGACTATGACCACAACAAATCTTCTGCTACTGGTCTGTCCCTTTTGAATCTTCTTTAGGGTACCATATTTTTTGCCGTATAAGTCACACCTTTTTGCATAAATTCGCAAGTCCTGGACTTATACACCCAAACGACTAATATTTGTCCCCCCCCCCCCCCCATATTTATAACCCAATTTTTGGTTGAGATCTGACGATTTCATTCATTCTGGAATGGAAAATATTGAACACTACCATTTTCAGCCACTAGAGGGTCCTCGAGTAATATGGCAAGCCAAGTGTCTCATTAATAGGTAAAAAATGACTATTAATGAGACACGTGGCTTGCCATACAAAGCCACCTTCACCTGCTACTTCTGGAGCAAATGTCAAATCAGCTGCATTTCACAGTGCCGCCCAGGCAAAATGCAGCTGATTTGACCTTTAAAGTACATTTATTAAGGAAAAGTTCAACTGATGCACACCTTTAGTATAATGTCGAGCAAACAAATAATTATTTTTAGATGGTTATTTTGTAAAATTTCAAAGAAATGCACAGCAAGTCCTCCCTCTGCGTACTACCACAGCCGTGAATCGGCTTTTGAAATGCAGCTGATTTGAGCATTAAAGTGCATTTATTAAGAAAAAGTTAAACTGCGATACACATTTATTATAATTTCGAACAAACAAATAATTGTTTTTAAGTGTTAATCTTGTTAAACTCTTGTTAAAGTCCTCCTGTGCACGCTCCTGTGGCTGCCATTTGGCAGCCAATCAATTTTTGGCACAACATCGGCCCACATTTCCGGGTGGTCAGCGGTGACGCATAACAAATGTGACGCATAATAGATGCGACTTATACGGCGAAGCGACATATTTATGTTTTTTTCCCACTTTATTAGACATATTTGGACTGATGCGACTTATACAGGGGAAAGTACAGTACTTTCCCCTCTCTGTTCCTTAGCTAAGCATCTGAGTTGGCTGTTCCTTTAGTCCAACATCACTTACAGCGCTGTTGAAGGATCTGGAGACAAACCAAAGAGGCTCTACTCCAGACAGCCAAACAAAACAAGAGTTTTGCAGACGGTCCACCGCAGCACAATATCAAGTGGGCCAAAAGGTATGGCTTTCCACTCATGACATTCAAGGATTCAAGGTTCTTTATTTGTCGTTCACACCACATGTGGTACATGTGGTGGAACAAAATTGTGTACACAGAGTCCCAGTTACATCCAACAAAAGTATAAAATTGTAAAAGAAAAACAGTAATACATAAATACAGTAACAGTAATCCACACTGGTTTGTCGTCATTTTCTCCATCGTTTTTATGTCTACATTTCTGATTTACTTCATTTTGTATTTTGCTTTGTGTGTTACCGGTTGTTCTGTCTGTACAGCACTTTGGTTGGCCTTGTCACTGTTTTAAGTGCTCTATAAATAAAATGGTATGGTATGGTAATAAGATCTAAGATATGAACTAACAAAAACGCTAACTAAAAACACACTAAGCACTAGTAGCATAAAAACAATACGCAGCACGAACATCACCCTCAGAGACACTCCCAGAAAGCTGGCTCCTAGATTCAATAGTCCATTTCCCATCATAAAGATCATAAATTCTTCTGCCGTCAGATTACAGCTTCTAGTCTGAGAATCCATTCCTCAGATTTCAATTTTCAAAAACTTATAATGCAGCATTAGGCCTACAAATGTGAGAGATATCCATGTCCACAAATCACAAGTCTACCATTTGTCCAGTAATGATGGCCACAGCAACTAAAGATTAGATTTTTACTTTTACTGGAACCTTTAGACATTTAATTTACCCACCAGTACAAGCACACACACATGCACACAATCCACCAAGCAATATTTACTCTAATAAGCAAAGATTTTCCACCTAATAAATAATGATTGATGACTGAATCGATGAATAAACATACCTGAACTTCAACAACAAAATGTTAATCCTTTTGCTTTCACGACCATGTTGCAGAGGATACATTTCTGTTTTATAAGCTCACTTGGCATTACTGTAACTTTGTGATAGTTTGTGCTATCAAACAAATTCCATCAGTTTCTGACAGCTGAGAAAATGCACTTTACAACCAGTATAGGCTTATTATGGTAAAAGCACATCTGTTGTCACACGAAGCTCACAAATGATCCCCTCTGTATCCCTCCTACCACACAGACAGTGTGAACAGGTAAGCTCAGCCAACACTTGTCAAATGAGGGACATTTGGATGTCCCACCCCTCCTTATGTAGGACGGGGGACAAAGGTGGCAAAATATGGGGCTGTCCCACCCTCATTGGGAAGGTTGGCAAGTATGATGCTCATATAACATATGTATTTTAATGTTTTTATTAAGTTTACACAACCTATTACATTAGCACGCTAGGTGCTGAGAAGTATACGGGATGGTTTATTGTGAAGCTATTTATGCCAAACAAAGCATGAAATAAATTCAAATCTCATAATAAGTTGAAATAAATGCCAGAAGATAACAGCAGATTAGCTACTCAGCGTATTTAAAATTAGAATTTATATACGTGTAATATTTTAAAGTGATTTGTCTAGTAACACCTTGTCAGGAGCGACAGATGAAATATAACCTTCTGTCAAAATTTTGATCTAAAATAGTGTTTAAAGAAACATTAAAACAGCACATTGTTCATTAATTAAACAAATGGAGACCTTTAAGAGCAATGGGAACCCTGTGACCACAGCAAAAACAGCAACAATCCAAGTGTTTGCCTCGTGTATGTTCGTTTTGGTCAGGGCTTCGGCTTACCTCATATACTCCAGAGAAGATGGACATGAATCGACTCAGTACTGCAGCACAAATGCTGGCGATGTGGACAAATGGGCCCTGTAGGTGATGAGAGGAGGAACTGTAATGTTACCCACACAGGCTATTTTCTCTTGTAACAAAGAGTTTAAACCAGGACATGTATCAGAACAGATAAATCACAGAGTAACTGCTGGGTGTGACAGCTGCTGCTACTGTAATGGACAAAATGAATGTACTTCTTTGTGGAGGACTTAAATAATTTGCCTCAGTCTCATGAGATGACAGAGTGAGTGAAAAAAACACGACACAGGCTGATTTATTACACACAGGCTTGAATTAAAGAGCAGATAGCAATAAAGAAAATACTAAACTAAAGGATGATGTTGATCCAGGATAAATATAGGGGGATGGAGCAATATAGAAAGTAAAAAGATGAAAAAGTGGGTCATTTAACCTCTTTGCCCACTGGCATCCCGCTGCCGAGGGCAGCAGTCAGACCGATGACTTTAGCTACAAATGCTTTGAGGGTCAAATACTCCTTTAGGACTACCCCTCTCAGGATGGTTTTCAGCTCTGGAATACCAGAACCTGCCAACAAAAACAAAGGAAACAGTGGATAAAACAAATTATTCAAAAACGACTGCGATTTCAGTACAAAATAAAATGAGAAGAAAAATACTGAAAGAGACTAAAAGCAGACAAGAGGAACTGTATTTACTGTGATAATGCAGCATGAACGCTGAATGACTTTACTGGGGGGAAAAGCTTAAACTAGCAAAAGGGAAAAGGCTAGCTAAAAGCTTAAGGTTGCAAAAGGCTAGCTAATACGTACAAGTTTAAAAACAATGGGTAGAAACTAAAAGGAGCAAAATGCTAGCTAAAAGCAGCAAGACCAGTTAAAATGCTACAAGCTGCCAAAGGGTAGCTAAAAGCTAAAAGTAGTGGGGGGGGGGGGGGGGGAAGCTAGAGTAAAGCTTAAAATAGCAAAAAGGTAGTTAAAAGTAGCAAAGGGCCAGCCAAAAGCTAAAAGCAGCAATAGGCTAGCTGTGGCAGAATAGAAGCTTAAAGCTAAAATTACCAGAACTGTAGAGAAAAACTAAAAGAAGCAAAAGGCTATCTAGCTAAAAGTAGCATAAAAAAGCCAAAAGTAGAGCAAGTTTGCCAAAGCTGATTTAAAAGAAAAATGTTTTTGAAGGAATTAAAGTTTTTCGTGGATTTCCCAAAGATGGAAATGTAGTTAATTTTAAAAAGTTTTAAGGTAAAAAAAAAAGAAGTCAAATGCCATAAGCTGAACATTTTGATAATTCAGTGGCTAAAATAGCACAAAGTCTGCAGGAGTAGTTAGATTGCAACAATGCAAATGTATAAACGGCTCAACTATAACGTGAATGAAAACTCTGCATTCACATTATTACTGGTGTTCAACTAACCGATGGCTTGAGGAGAAATCAGGTGACAGAAAAGTGAAGCAAACACAACAAGGATTATGGGATATGTAACCCAGGCGAGGTACTGGAGTGGCACGTTGCCTTTAAGCTCCCCGTGGATCCATTTGTAGGCTTCAACAGAAACAAGAGGAACCAGAGAGGAAAGTGTTAATTTAACACACTGAAGCATGAGCACAAACTAAAATCATGTCAAGATTTCCAAACATAATCTTTGAGTTTGATCAGAGGAACCTTGTAAACTCTTGGCGCTGGCGTAGTCCATGCTCCAGCTGACCAGAGCCATGGTCAGCCCCAGCAGAATCAGAAAAATCCAGTCCTCCCCCATCTTCGTCACGATGTACCGCCTCACTCGAGCCAAACAATCTGACACAGGGACGTAAACGATAAAAACATCACTTAATTTAAGTATTAAAAGTTGTACTTTGTGATAAAAGCTAAAACTCATTTTAAATCAGAAACTAGAAGGGCAGCTATGTTAATGTTGATTTAATTTATATAGAACATTTAAAAACAACAACGTGGACCAAAGAGCTCCACCAACAGAAAATCTAGCAATAAAATAAATTAAAGAACAAACATTTAAAAACGCAAGTATAATAAAACAGGCTAACAAACTAAAACAAGAACATAGCACACCAAAAAGGTTCTGATGGAAATTCAAACCAAACTTGAATTAAAAGCCAGAGCAAAAAAAGTGATATTTACAGACTGTACGGACTCTGCAGAACAAATATGAATGGGCAGTGAGTTCCAGAGTCTGGGGGCTGCCACACTAAAAGCCCCTCTTCATTTTAATTTTGCCCTTGGCTGCACTAAAAGCATCCGACTGGAGGATCTCAGTGTTCTTGTAAAAGTGCAAAGATCCATTAAATAACTGGGTGCCAAGCCATTTACAACTTTAAAAGTCAGAAAAACACAATCAATATGAAAAGGAACAGGTAGCCAGGGTAAATCAAATAAAACAGGACTGATGTGGTTGTGCCTTCCTGCGCAACAGTAGTCTGGATTAACTGCAGGCGATGGAGAGACAATTGTTCCAGCAAGCTCTAGTCAAAAGTAACAACATTTCAGTTATTTATTACAAATAAAATGTATGAAGACAGTCGCTTGTTTCACAGTTACTTAAATAAAGCTGAAATACTGATAGATTTAAGCAAATAAATGCTTCTGAGGAAGATTTCCTGATTTATGTTTCCAGTAATCAAACTCAAAACACCAACTTTTTAAGCAATAATTCAAACTAGTCTAAAAAAAAAATTAAAACAATAACAACCTTCATTTAAACCTTAAAATTATGAATATAATTAATAAAAAACATGATTAAATGGAGTTGGTTTTCTTCGTGCATCAGCACATTCAGGCAGTCGTGATCCTGGTGTGCTTAAAGTTTCTACCTTAAGCCCTGGTGGTATTAAAGCGCTGTGTCGTGTTTTATGGCTGCGTCACGTGGCGTGTAAAAGCAGAACGAGCAAAGTCTCCAGAAACTAAAACTGTGAGGAGAATGTGTAGATCACTGCAGAGTTGCACAACTAAATAAAGTTGTACAAAATTTTAAAAAGTAACAAGCCGACGACCCCGTTGCTGAGGGATTTGAACAGTGAAGATCTGATATTTGAGACGAATGTTTTCTAGACTGGATTTTGACGAGGCAACCCATCTTTTGATAGCAACCTTTAAAAAAGATAAGACAAAACAGTTCTACATTTTATTGTAACCTGACTTCACTTTTTTAGATTTTTCTACCTGTATTATTGAGCATGCATCAGGATATTTTGATAGCAACCTTTCTTAAGCCCAGGTGCAGCCACACGTCGGCACGTTGCTTAGTTTTCAAGTTATTCCGTTAAAAGTTTAGCATATAGGAGCCCGGCCCCACCCGAACCAGATTACGGCCGGGCCATAATAATGTGCTTAATGTGCAGGTCGGGTCGGTGTCGGGTTCTTGATTGTGTCAGCAGACACGCACAGCTGGTGATCCAATTATATGGCAACATGACTTGCCGTACATGCACCAGCCACACGCGGCCATTTGACCGCGCGCTGACAGGCCTTGAAAGAGGTAAAAAGTTCAGTTAAGCTTCAGAAGGACTTCTGCCAGTGATCCATCAGCCCAAATGGACTTTCATTCAGCTACTTCACTCAGCGGATGTGCGCGGATGACGACCCAAACAGGTGAGATCACAAAATATTTGACACGTCAGAGCAGGGTCCGTGTCTGAATAATGCAGAATGCAGGCAGAAGCAGAGATATAATGTACTTTGACAGCCATGAAAGGACAAACACCCACTCAGCTCCGATCTTCTGCCCTCTTTACCCAGCCGTGCACGTCTGCCGACTGTTAATAAATATATAAGCAGTCAAAGCTTAATTAAAAATGTTGGGGGGGGGGGGGTTCGGTTTCAGGCCTGTAATAACTGTTAATTCGTTGGGTCGGGTGGGGTTCGGAACTAATGGTTGGGTCGGGTGGGGTTCGGAACTAATGGCTATGTGCTGGGGCCGGCTCAAATTTTTTGGGCCCGAATGCAACTCAAATACATATATGGTGGCAGCCATATTGGATTTTGAAGTGGCAACCCAATGTTTTAAAGGAGTCTCTCTTACATCTAGATAACGGTTCTGCAACCTTTTTGATCAACGAGCCATTTCTGCTCCTTCACCCATTAAATAAAAGAGTCTGGAGCCATGAAACCTGCTACAACTGTGACATTCAAATGGTGGCCCATGGGCCACTTTGAGGTAGTTGGAGGGGGCTTTTCTGACCAGTGGGGGTGACATTTTAAAACTAATAATCAATAATGAATTTCAACATATTGACGTTTTTATATTTTGGGACAAAAAAGTAACTCTATGATGTAAAGAAGAAGAAACTTCTAGTTTCTACCTTTAAATGAATATGATGACACTGAAGGGCTATGTGGCCTTTTATGTGAGGAGAAATCAAGTACCCTACTTTGAAGTAATAAAACAAAAAATAGTAGTGTCGCTCAAACATTTGCAGAAAGTCGACAAAAAATAACAGCCAAAACTAGCCAGACCCCTGGCCTAGATGTAGCCACATACCAAAGTGGAAGTCGGTACATGCTAACAACATGGATGGACGGAGGAAATTTCGAATTCCCACTTTTTGCTCCGTGACGGGGAACAAGAACTGTGTGAGTCTCATCAAAGACAAACTTTTTTGTGATGTTACATCACGCCGCTCACCTTGACATTTGGAGTAAGGCCGGGGCTTTTTGGTGGAGGAGCCGTGGCTGGGATGTGACTCCAGGATCGCAGGGTTTTGATGAAGTTGATGTCGTCGGCCGAGGCCTCTGCGGCCCGTGGCCCTGGAGTTCTCCTCTGCTTGTCTTCTCCATTGTCTCTCTGTCAGCAATCGGGCGGCCTCCCGTCGGGCCAAGTTCCCCAGCTGCTCCCTGTACTCACCGTACAGCTGCAACACAGGGACAACACTGACGATCACCAAGAAACAAACAAAAGAAGAATCTGTCAAGAAGCCCAGAGAAACAGACAAGCATGAAAGAAAAGACACTGACAGCTGAGGTTTAGGAGAACTGAATCAGGGAGTCGAGATGACAAGAAAGAGATGGGAATTTGTGCAACGTGTGTAAGGGACACACACCGACCTGAACACCTTGACAGACAGAAACAGACAAAATGGGCAGAGAGAACGGAAAAACCCCTCCCCGAGCAGAGGAAGAGGCTGGAGAAGAGCCAGAGGAGGAGGTCCACCACATCTTCCCCTTCCATCTTTACAACCACAGAAACCTACACACACACATGCACACAAACAGGCCCAGAGAACACGACACCCCACGATCAGTTTGCACAGCCCTCGTTAAAACTACAGAAGCAGTAAAAATCTGCAGATCCCGGCGCAGCTCCGAGGAGCAACCGAAACCTCCAGGATCACATGCATCCCGCCACACGAGCTCGGTCATGAGGAGAGCCGGCTGCCGCACATTTCTGTCTCATGTTCACACAGGAAAGGAGAGCTCACGCCTGCAACGATGAGGCCCTGCAGGATGCAAGCTCAGCTTCCAGCACATAATTTCCCCCTGAAGTCACAAAATAAAGGCGCAGAAATGAACTTCAACCTCGTCTGCTGTAAACATTTACAGGCTGACACATTAATGCAACTTTCAACTGCACAACCCCCCAACCTTCAGCAAACAGTCCTGCAGGACTCCCTACAACCACATGACAAAGTGACTAATATAGAAGTTTATAATTAATACATGAATGCACCACATAGCAGGTGGCCGTGCACTTACTGCTGGAGGCTTTTGAAAACCTTTAATGCATCTAAATCGTCTAGTGAGTTATTTTAAATCTCTCTAAACACTACAAACTACTTGCTTCCCTAACAGGTCATTACCCTCCTCACTTTTACCGTTTTATGGGATAGATATACTGTGAATATCTGCTTCAGAAAAGAAAACTTCATTTAAAATGTTCTAATTCTTAATGGCATTTTTGGTGAGTCGATCAAATCTTAGCAAGCTAGCAGCAAAAACTCAGACAAAAAAATACACCTTTGCATGTTTGATGTGCAGCAGGCAAGCTAATTAATTAAAATTATTAAAATGTTTTCCTAAACCGTGGTGGCATTAAGGCACTGTATCACATTTAATGAGCTCATCGTGTTGCACGTAAAATCACAATCTGCAAACCATCTCGAAATTCAAGCTGTGAGATAAATGCTTGGACTGGAAATTATATTTACTTATCATAAATATAGATAAAATCTTTAACTTTAAGTCCAAGCTGTGATGGAGTTGTTAAACAACTTGAGGCTTGAAATGACACAAAAATAATTAAATAAAACACAATAATGAGCCAATATTATTATCTTAGGGTCAGTAAAATATGTAAACAGTGTTTACATAAAGGTTATTAAAAAACAAAAGTTCTTCCTTTGGTCCCAACGCCTCACGCACTTAAACCTGAATACGTCAGGCTCTGAGTTTGTGTTGTGCATGACCCTCAGCTACTACCACATCAAATTTCAGCTCAACATCTGTAAAACAGATGGAATTATAGCTGTTTTTGCAGAAGTCTTGGCCTGACACACAAACACACACGTATGCACACATGGGAGAAAATACCACCTGCCTTCACCTTTCAGCAGTGGACAAGAATAAATCAATTAACAACAGACTAAATTAATCACTTATTTTTATTCATACAGATAATTTATCACCTTTTTGCCTTAAAGCCATCTGATAAATTAAAATGATTCTAAATAAAGTCTTTAAAAAAGAGAAAACATTTACATCCGAGTTGTTTTTTCACACCAGCAATGATTTTAAATTCCAACTAAAACCCGTAAATATGGTCAAATTCAAAAAGCAACAAAAAGGTTAGTCCACTGGAGGAACATCTGGAGACGAGAGTGGAAAAACGTACCAAAAAGAGACGATTAGGTCCCTTTAAGTGTTAATAAAATAGAAGAATAAAAACAGAAAATCTGACCAGACGGAGCCCTTGGTCTTGGTGCATGTGTACCTGTTTGTCATCAGCTGTGTTTTGCATGAGGCGACACGGTTCTGTCTCCAGTCAAACTGTGTAGACGAACACTGATACACTACACATTAACACCGGAGCACTAATCCATCAACATCATCAAACAGGCCCGGGCACCAGGCGCCCTCAGAACCAGGGACGGGAACAATGGAACCTGGGAACTGTTCACAGAGAGAGGCAAAGAAATGCTGCTGATGCATTTTACCTCCCCTTTCCACCAGTAGTCACAGTATTACCGTAGTTTAAGTGTTAAATCAAACCAATTTTACAAAAGGAAGAAAAAAAATGTCTACATTCATAAAAATATATATATATGCCAGAATCTGGTGCCCACATTACCCACAAAGAAATTTAAAGTAAATTTATAGAGAAACTGTCTATTTTAATTTTAAGCAGAAACCAGTAATTAGACCAGTGGTTCTCAACTAGTGGGCTGTGACCAGTGGCGATTTTAGCCTTTTTTACAGGGTGCTAAATTAAACTCAGCACCCCTGAAAAATAATGAAACCATCATTAAGATTTTGTAAAGAAACTCAGTTCTCAAACATTAGCTTCACCAAAAATACTGAATAAATTTGGAATAAAAATGGAATAAATGATGATACTCTTAAACACGCCAATAAAATCTTTTTTTTTTTTTTTTTTTTTTTTTTTTTGCATGAGTCAGATCCTCAACAGGATTAGTGAATTTAGGGATTAGGGATTTCGTTAAAAAAAAAACATCAGAGATAATGGTTAAACGTTGTCAGTGTAGAAAATGTAATTCAGACAGGTTTACCCTGAGCATTTATGGAATGCAGTTTATTCCATTTCCAAAACCTAAACGGAGCAGCTGAATACAATTGTGATAAACAGGAAGTACCACATGTTCGTCTCTACGGAGGTAACTGCAGGTAAATCGTCCATTCTCTGTCATAATTACATTGTATGCTTAATGGTTAAATAAAAGGGTAATGCTTAAAGGTAGTTGTGCTTTGTTTTGTGTTTTAAATGTATATATATATATATATATATATATATATATATATATATATATATATGTTGCAACTTCTGGTTGCATAAGTTTAGTCCTTGTTTGTTCTAATCAGTTAACACTAAACTGATTTTGTACAAAGCGTTTAGTAGACTGTGTAAGGTAAAACAAAGAGCTAGGTCTGTAGCGTCTTAGCTAGCGCATCTGTATTGTGCGCCGCTAGCTTAGTGCTAGCTTGTTGGGCCATGCTCTCTAAAATAGTTATTGAATCAAGTGTTTACTTACATAGGTAAATGTAGATGTTTAAAAATCTGTTAAAATACACCAGAATGCAGGAAATAACATCTACTTTATACAGATGTTTCTGACATCTGTATAATGTGTTGTTCAAGCCAAGAACCATTGTCAGCACTGGGGGCTGAGCACCCCTAAAGGTCAGATTCTAGAATCACCCCTGGTTGTGACTCAAAAGTTGGTCACTGATCTGTTTTCAGCGGGTCACGTGCTTTTACCTGAACATTTTTTTTTAAAGTTAAAATTCTGATTGTAATGTCTGCCTTGTAGTTAAAGGTTAAATAGGAGACTAATGGCGCTTTTATAAAAGCAGGTCAGCAACCAGCTCGTCTTCATGTTTCCTCTGGCGGTTCAAAAATCACCAGTGGAGCCGGCCTCGTCCCACACAGAGGTGAGCTTTCAGAAATGAAGCGAGTGTCGAGGAACCAAAAGAGGCGTGGAGCAGAACTCGGCTGCGTTGACAAGGAGCCCATCACATTCAATGTGCGACCAACGTCTCCCTCGTATTGTTTTCCCAACATGATGAACTGAATCAGTTTACTGATTCTTCTTGCACTTAGCTCATTTTTCTAACTAAATACAAAGTTTCTGTGTGTCATCATCAACCTTCCCTTGGTAATAAATCTGTTATTTAGTCCTGCAACCAGCTGATCCCACAGATCAGATGTCATCCTTCTTCACATTATTCAACCGCAGCACCGGCTTGCCTTTTCACTACGTCGCTTTGCAGCATAAAGAAGCATTGTGCTTGTCGGCTTCGACCTCCATCACCACTTGGGTCCGTTCAGAAATCACACGGAGGCGTACAGAAGGCGTCTGACATGTCGTGAAAGAGCCTTGATAAGACTATTATATATGCTTTGTGTGGATACTCAGCTAAATCTACATATTTGGAGACGTTTTGAACCTTCTCAGTAGTTTGGCTTTTTTATTTCATGTTTGTATGTGAAAATACTGTTGAGTTTGTTCCAAACAGCTAAAATCACTTCAGCAACTTGTTTTGGCTTTAGTTAAAACGCAGCTAACTGAACGTAAAAAGGAATATTTCCCTCTGGTTGTTTTGGTTTAACGAACTTGTTTTAATTTTGTTGTGATGTTCTTCTATCTCAGGTTCAAACTGAAACTGGAGAAGGGGGTGCTAGACTTGGAGGAATACACATCCTCAGTCCTGTGTTGCATTAGTAAGTGTACTGATGACATCACCACCTTCAGGAATGTAAAGAGCTATCCGAACCAAAAGCCCTGGCTGAATGCAGAGGTTCGCACCCTGATGGAAGCCAGGGACACTGCCTTCAGGTCTGGCAATTCTGGATGCTGGTATTAAAAGGGCCAAAGCAGCATATGCACAGAAGATACATGGGCACTTCTCCTCATAAGACACACAGAACATGTGGAAGGGCATTAAGTGCATAACAGATTATAAAGGCAGAGGTGCACAATGCCCTAGGGATCCATCACTGCCTGATGCTCTCAACAGATTCTATGAGGACCAAAACAAACCACCCAGTACCAGATTCACCTTATCACCGGAAGAAGAGTTCCTCAGCGTGACCTCAGCAGAAGTAAGGAGTACTTTCAGGAGGATTAATCCTCACAAGGCAACTGGCCCGGACAACTTCCTGGGGAAGGTGCTGAAAGACTGTGCGGATCAGCTCTGCGAGGTGCTGTCCGACATATTTAACTCCTCCCTCACCCTAGCAACTGTTCCCACATGCCTCAAGACCACCACCATTATCCCAGTTCCAAAGAGCACTACAGTGACTGGTCTGAATGACTATCGGCCGGTAGCCTTCACCCTGATAGTCACAAAATGCTTTGAAAAGCTGGTCATGACCCACATCAAAACAACCATCAACATCAACGAGGACCCTCACCAGTACGCATATCACAAGAACTGATCAACAGAAGACATCATCTCCTCTGTGGGCCACACTGCTCTCACCCACCTGGAGAAGAAAGACTCCTACGTCCGTATGCTCTTTGTGGACTTCACATCTGCCTTGAATACCATGATTCCCCAAACCCTGATGGACAAACTTTTCAGTCAAATTTTTCATATTTGTCTCGTATTCATTAACACAAATTCACATTTTCATTGTCACAGGAGCCTCTTTTCTTGCATGACAAAACGTTTTATCCAGTTTTATTTATCAGCAACATAATACTTTCAAGCATACTTTACCAGGCTTGATGTGTGGAAATGTTGCCTTCTGTTTCAATTCCTGTATTTGTTGTACTTACGTTTTACATATTTTATTTACAGAGTCATTCATTCATTCCAAGTAAAAATAGAAACTAAAGAAAATTAGAGCCTTATAAATCTGCGGCACCCCAGACACTCATGTGTGTGTATGTACACATATATAGGTTAATCATGAATGTAGTACTCCCTACCACCTTGTGCATGTGCATATATCATCTATCTATCTATCTATCTATCCGTCCGTCCATCCGTCCATCCATCCATCCATCCGTCCGTCTGTCCGTCATTTCTAATGTAAATTTAGGGATGACAACATTTCCAGTTGCAATAGGACAAACGTTGCACCAAACAACATGACAGATGACAGAACAGTCATTTGATTTCATTTCAAGTTTTATTTAAGAATACATGTTTTAGGTTGTTTTCGTTAGCAGTTTGGTTTGTGGCAATCGCTACTTTAAACACTAACTGATATAAAATAAGTTGTCCAAATCTTTAATTGTAAATAAAAAAAAATTAAAAAATAAACTCCTCTAGCCTTTAGGACATTTTGTTCAAATAAACATATGACTAAAAAGACGAACAAAAACCCTCTGGAAAAGGAAACCAAGAAACTGACAGCGTGAGAAGAACACGACAACGGAGATTAATTCATATAACGTGACTTTTCTTTTATCCGTCTCAGCCTTGTGTACACATTGTGTCACCGTGTAACCTTGTGCGTCCACTACACTGGACAACACATGGTTCTTTACTGACGTCAGCCGCCATCTTTGTTTTAAACAAATTTTCCCACGATTTTGAACATTGTTGCTGCTGTTTTATCGGCTGTGTAAAGGCTGAGTGTCCTACCCACCTCATCAGATGAGGGTATAAAACCCCTCGCACCTTCTTTAACCACATTGGTTTAATTTCAATCTTTTTGTAGCCCTTTATATTTCTCTGAATTGTTCTCCTTCTACTCCAACCTCTAAAAAAGTTGGGACGTTGTGTAAAATCTAAAAATTTAAAATTTAAAATAAACCAGAATGTGATTGCAAACCTCTGCCCATCTTTACTTCAAATAGATTCAGTCTTTTTAAAATATTCCACAGACCTGTTGCCAATTTACCTAATTTATTGTAAAATGCTCCTCCAGTTGTTGGTTATTTGGACATCTGTTTAGCTTTTTGTTGCCAAATCGCTTTTTTCTTTTTAGATGTGTTGATACCATAAAATTCAAAATTACATGTTTCCTAAAGATGCACACATTCTTAAACATTTGATTTGTTTACTATGTTACATTGTGAATAAAATGTGGATTTATGCATTCTGTTTTTAACAGAATGTTTGTTCACATTTACACAAAGTTCTAATTTTATTTTAGGATATGGGTTGGGGCAGACACTTCAGAGCACATTGCTCATTGAACGGAAAACAATGTAAACTAGAGAAAGTACATGTCCTGTGAAAATGCATTGTGAATGCTTATTGCAGAACTTGCTGAAAAACAGCTGAAATTAGCTAAAGAATGCTAAACAGTTAGCTGATAAGATAGAACAAGCTTAAATTAGCAGAAGAAAGAACACAAATGCCAAACTAGAGAGATTGCATTTCCAGCGAAAATGCAGTGCGAATGCTTCTTGCTGAGGAATTTGAAGAAAACAGCTGAAAAGTAGCTAAAGAAGAAGAACGAAGCTTAAATTAGCAGGAGGAAGCAGAAAAAGCACACATTTGCCCAATTAGGCTGAAAGAAGAGGAAATGAGCACCGAAAAGTGGAAGTTATCTGAACAATGCAGAAATAAGCAGAAAACAGCTGAAAAGTAGCTTAAATACAGAAAGAAGCTTAAACTATCAGAAGGACGCAGAAAGTTAATTGTGCCTAATTTAGCTCCCAGCTACTATTATACCAAATTTAAGCTGAATAGCTCTAAAAA
Source organism: Nematolebias whitei (assembly GCF_014905685.2). Taxonomy (NCBI): domain Eukaryota; kingdom Metazoa; phylum Chordata; class Actinopteri; order Cyprinodontiformes; family Rivulidae; genus Nematolebias; species Nematolebias whitei. The sequence goes on from NC_056502.1 coordinate 15,230,794, forward strand.
GGCCTGAGTTATCGTATTTTTCCTTTTTAGCTAATGTGGCCATCTTGGATTTTTATTTTAGAGGCAGTATATGATAGGGAACAATCTCATCTATAACCTCACCAGATTTCAGCTCTATATGTGTAAAAATGGCTGAGTTAAAGCCATTTAAAATTAACGTTGGTGGCCATCTTGGATTTTTGATTTTCATGAACGTTTGATGGAGAAAATTCTCAGCTATCATCACACCAACTTTCAGCTCAATATGACTAAAATTGGCTGATTTACAGTATTTTTCCTTTTTTGCTAACGTGGCCATCTTGGATTTTTGATTTTCAGTCAGAGGCTATTAGGGATCGTTGTAAGCTACCAATATACCAAATTTCAGCTGAATATCTCTAAAAAATGGCAGAGCTGTTTTATTTTTTTCTACTTTAGTGGTCATCTTGGATATTTTATTTGAGCAGCTAAATAGTAACTAAAAAGGTTGAAAGAAGCTTAAATTACCAGACACAAGTGGAGAGAGGACATTTATACTGAATTAGGCTGAAAAAGTTTAAATTAGAGCAAAAAAATTAGAATTAGCTGCAAAAAAACCTGAAATGAGCATAAAACAGCTAAATAGTAGCTGAAATAGCATAAATAGCTAAAAATTGCAGAAAAAAGCTGAAAGGTGCAGAACAAGCTGAAATTAGCAGAACTAAGTTAGAAGAAGCACAAAAATGTTGAAGTTAGCTGAATAAAGCTGAAAGGGGCACAAAACAGCTGAAAGTAGCTGAAACAAGTTTAAATTTGCACAAGGAAGCTGAAAGAAGCTGAACAAGAACAAAACGTGAAAGGAGCAGTAAAAGGTTGTGAAGGTTGTAAAATGAGCTCAATTCATTTTCAATGGGGAAGGAAGCTGCAGAAAAGGCAAGCTAAAGTTGCACCAATGCTAAAAGTTGTAGCACCTTTCTCCTTGAAGAGCTGAACGTTTTGATATATGATTTGTTGAAATAGTATTTAAATTGTGGAAGGAGTTAGATGCCGAAAAACGTACAGAAGAAAAATGGATCACAATGGTGCGAATCTTCATACAACTATTCCCTGCTTGGGTTTGACTGGGTTGAAATTCATAAAGTTTTAACAAGGTTCTGTGCACTTATGAATCTGAACCCTCTGACAGAACTTCAACAAGTCGATTTTAAAGTCAAGCAAACTTTGAAAATATAAACCTATCAAAAGTTTTCATTGGTAAAGAGTGCTTCGACAGCAAGAGCTGCGGATAAAAGCAGAGATTTAAGGGCACGGTGACATTGAGAGTTAATAAAAAAAGAATAATGGCACATTCCTGAATCTCACATGAGGCAGAGCTGCACTTTCTTAAATGTCGAAGTGTGTTTGTGTGAGTTGTTCGGCGGCAGAAAGCGTCTGTTTCTGTTTGTGAGCGTGGTAAATGAAAATGTGCATGTGTAGCGAGGCCTCACATTAATATAACTCTGTCCTGCAGCACAAGGTTAATGATAAAATCTGACCCGCTCACTGACTGATAGATCAGGAGCTTATAGCTCCCCCTTCTCCTACAGCACACACACACACACACCTCTGTTTCAAAAGCAACACACACATTCTAAAAGAGCGTGTCTCCATATGCATACACTAATTAACCGACACAACAACAACAATCCCAAGCCTCATCCGAACACTGCTCAAGCTGTCATGTTCTAATTAACACAAGTTGGAGCAACAACAACAACAAAAAATAGAGGGAGAAAAAAAATCTACATAAACTATAAAATATAAAAGTTTAAGTTAGACTTCATGTTAAATGATTCAAATCACATTTTTGGTTTTTGTTTGCAAGGATAAACTAAATGTGAGTTCCTGCCAGAGTAAACGAGGGAATAAAACCAGCAGCTGAAGATTCGTTCTTCCTATAAAGCTAAATTGTGTTTGCTTGCAGCAGGAACTGCTCAGACTTTTAGAGGAAGATGTTTCACCGCGTCGTGAGTCTTACCAGAAACTGATCCATGTTCAGAACTGTCTCGAAAGTGTTGATGCGCTCCCTCATCTTCTCCGCTGCTGCTTCTCCCGTGTGCTGCTGCTGCTCAACCTCCTGCTGGACTCCAACGTTCAATAAGTCTCTCTCTGAGTCTCCGTGTCCCTCATCTGTCCTTTCCTGTCTTTGACCATTTGGAGGACACAGACCATTTTCTGCCTCCTTACAGTATAGTCTAATGACTGACAGGTATGGTCACTCACTCACACACACACAGGGGAAAGCAGCAGAGGTTAATACAGGCGCTTGGCGGTTGACAATAAAGTGTCAGCAGCTCTTAATTCAGACGGGAAGTTTCTCGGTCAGGCAGCCAGACCTGCAAAGTCCTGCAGCGATATTATAAACGGTCCCATGCAAGCAGGACACGAGCTTCAGGTATGAGAATAATACCTGCTGACTGAGAGGGGACCGTAACCGTGTCCACCCTAGGGACTGCATGGATAGTACTGCACTGTATTTTAAGCACCTTGAACACTGATGACATGATTCACTAAAGCTTAACCGAGCACTGCTGTGATATAATTTGTTTCTATTGCTGACTGTGTTTGGTTTTGTTCGTTCTTTATTGAAATTTCCAGAATGTACAACACAGCAGTTCTTTGCAAACGTTCTAACTTTAACCTTTTTCCTGAGAGTTTGCTCCCAAGAACTCTGACTTCCATTTTTTAAATTGGTCTTGATCAAAAGTTATTCAGGCTTTCAAAACTTTTATTTTAAACTATGGTAGTTTAAACCCTCCTACTGCCTTTGGCTCAGGGCAGCCCAAACCTCCATGGGGCCCTAAGCGAAATTAGGTTTGGATCCCTCTATTTCTGATAATAATGTGGATTACTGCAATCAACAGTCAGATGGCCCTGTTTACACTATTCTATATGTATATACTAAGAGTAACAACAACAAAAAAAACACCAGTATGCAATGTATTTTACAGCAAAAGTGTCATCTGGCTTATTATCTTTATAAAAATAAATTAAACTGTGCAAAAACAGTCAAAATAAAACATCAAGGAAATCCTTAAATAATGCAAACAAGCAATTACTTGAAACCACATAAAATGGTTTACAAAAAAGACATTTAAAGTTGAGTAATTAGTTATTAAAACTATTTAAATGTATGCAATAATTTGCAAAAGTTGAACTTAAAATATTAAATAGAATCATATAGAAATCATTACTTAAAAAAAATCAATTCCACTTGGGGCCCCCTAGTGGCCCCGGGGCCCTAAGCTTAGTTTGCTCATGCCTTGGGCCGGCCCTGCTTTGGATCAAACTGACCTGCAGGGCTTAAAACTGAGGCCTAGTGGGTTATTTTGACCCAAGGGCAGCAGGAGGGTTTCCAAGACAGCCCGTCAGTGTGTGCTTCAAAAAAAAAACTGTAAAATGGACAAGTAGAAGGCACAAAAGTGTTAATCCTAAAAGAAACTGCAGATGATCAGAATCTGAAAGTTGTGTCCTTAATAAAAAGGTTTTAAAAATAACTAACCAAGACTTGACAAGAGCTTCAGTTGTTTAACTAGCTCTTTGAAAGTCACCTTGGTGCTAAAATTCAAGAGGCATTGTCGTTGAAACATGGCTGCTAGTAACAAAGTTCCTAGCTTGTAAGTTACTAGCCATGGAAATGCAAAGACGCCTCGTTGAGCGAGCTGGCCCGCTGCAGCGGTACGTCAGAGCGTCCGCCAAATTACATGTGGCAGGTCTGCCGGTCAACTTATTATGGACTGAGCTTCGTAAAGCACTGTTCTACAAAATGTTTTAAGTTAATCCCTGTCAGTCACACACACTAATATATTTGGGAAAACAAACACGTACCAAAGACAACATTTGTAACATTTAACGTGATTATTAAAAATGTTTACTCCTTAAATGTTTAGGTTAAAGGTAAGCACCAAACCATCCATCCATTATGTTTTACCCGCTTCTTTCTTTTATGTATTATTTTGAATGTTTACAACTTCTAACGTGTGTAACACTATTACTGTGATGATAAATATAGAACTGTTCACCTTTAACATTTAATCTGTGTCTATAATAACCACATCCTGAAATATACAGTAAATGTGACGTGTGGATTTTCTGAATAAAAAGCACTAAGGTTCACATTTAACAGATTTGGATTAATCGCATTGATGAACAACACACACATATATATATATACATATTCAACT
>NC_056502.1:15235374-15260325 GCF_014905685.2 Nematolebias whitei
TATATATATATATATATATATATATACATATATATACTGTGTATATATATATATATACATATATATGCAGTCTGTGTGTGTGTATGTGTAAGTTACAAAGTAGAAACCTTGGAAAAGAATAGTCTTTCCCAGCTTTTTCTGTGTTGCCACTCTAAATTAATGAGACATCTCCTATCGCTTCACTTTTGCCACATTCAATTTGGCAGCGATGTCGACGTATGATTCAGCACTCAATGAGGCATCTATTATGTATACTGTATAAGTCTATGGTTACTACCTAGGTACTGTAAGTAGTAGCTTGCCAATTAAGGAAGTAGCTAGGTAGCTACTAGTTTAGCTACATAGCTAGCAGTTTGAAGACAAATTATGTACAAACAGTTCAGTCAAAACAAGTATACGTTTTTCTTGCAGGACAGTTAGTTGTGTTTCAATGCAGCTTTAACAGTCTATGATTGGAACATTTAGCAACAGCATTTAGAATTGCGCCGCTCAAGGTGGCTGCATGTTGGAGCAGCTCTGTTACTTTCATTCTGAGATTTTGCTTTTGGAAACTTTAATTCCTCTTTTTCTGGATGTAAATCACATTTTTTGGATGATTGTTTCCTCTGGTATAGGATGCTGTGCAGCTGGAAGGATTTTTACTGAAACTTTTTTAGTTTTGGACATTTGTTATGATGCGTAACCATGGCAACAAAGCAGTTTTCTACAACCAACAGCAGCTGATTAACATCTCAAAAGCTCAAGTAATATCTCAACTACAGCCCTAAATTTCAAATGAGTTGAAAAGGATGTTCTGTGGACGCATTTTCATCTACCTGCCAGCTGTGCTCGAGGGCCTGACCACTGAGATCCTGGAACTAGCAGGAGACACGGCTCATGACAGTGGAAGGACAGGATCGTCCATCAGCACCTACAGTTGGCTGTCCGCAGCGATGAGGAGCTCAACAAGCTGCTGGGAGGAGTGGCCATCGCCCTGGGAGGAGTTCTGCCCAACATTCAGGTGATCCTGAAGCCCAGGAGGCCAACCAAGTGCAAGTAAACGGATCAACATCTGTGGCCAGTTTTTTCAGATCTGCTATAAGACGGACCATCACAAGAGATCCTTCCCGCCCACAACCATCAACATCTAGAACAACTCTTTTATGAAACAAGGACAATGAGCTACAACAACATTTAATTTCCCTCTGGGATTAATAAAGTATTTTTGAATTGAATTGAATTGAATTGAATTGAATTGAGCAGCATTTGTATTTTACTCTCACTTAGTTAAAATGAGAACTGGCATCTGAGCGACCTCTACAGTTTTACTGTTACCGTATTGCACCTGTTGTGTGTTGCACATTTGCACGAGTCCACTTTATGCAGTCTTGTGTGGTTAGTGTAGTGGTCTTGCATTGTTGCACGTGCTTGCGCGTGTGGACTTTACGTGAGGTGTGAAATTGATTGTTTTTCATGCAACACCTCGTGGAAGGTTGTTCTGTTTCACTGAACACTAGTTCAAATTAAATTTAACCCACTTAAACTTGAAAACCTGGGAAAACGTTGCACAAAATGTATTTTAAAGATCCTTAGAAGAAAGAAAAGCATTGCATGTGTTCATGACCGCCATACCTGCGTTTAGTCTAAATGGGATATAGAATGGGTTTAAAAGTCTTTTGGACACCAGAATGATGCTGATTTTTAGATCAACCTGGGTCTGGGTAGAAGCTAGAGCTCGACCGATATATCGGTACGGCTGATATTTTAGGCTGATATAGGCAATTGGGGACATATCGGTATCTGTGATAATTGGCCTATTATGCGCCGACATAAACAATTCTAATTGTCACTCTTAAAATGCTGGGAACGAGCTACGTCCTTACTTGCAAATGGTGTAATTATACAAGTATCCAGCAGAGGGCGCATGCAGCCTACTTTCTAGTCATGACCATGCCACTTGACTCACACACAGCTGAAGCAGGGAACAACTAAGTACTGAGTAGCGTATTTTGCTGAACAGAATGGTGAGTAACTGATCTGTAAAAAATAAAACAATTACAATAATAAATTCTCTTCGATCCTTCAATCTGCTTGTTATTAGCTACGTGCCTCTCAAATTAGCAAGCCAATGGTTAGATTGCCTTGTAAAACTTTATCCAGCACAATAAATCTAACGTAGAGTTAAATATGTCAGTGTTAGCAACATTATGTTTGTTGTCCTCAATGAAATGCATTGTTTGTCTGAAATCTTCTCTGCAAAAATAAAAATAAAAAATGCTGCTGCAGTCACTACTAATTAGTCCTTCACCATACGTGACTGTTTAAACAACGAACAGAGAAAAGCGTTTCAATGTTTAATTTATATTTTTGTAACACACCTGATAACTTTATGGTGAATAGTGGAGGAAAGCAAACGTGAACGCACGTTAGGAAAACTGTTTCAAGACTTCAAGTGTTAAAACAGGTTTAAAAGTAGCTGTTTATTTAGATTCTTGGGGGTGGACAAAGCTCAACAATTTTCAGCCAATTTATCGGTTATTGGCATTAGCCTCTCCCAGTATCAGTATCAACGACAGCCAAAATCTCCATATTGGTCTGGCTCTATAGAAACAAGAAGCTTCTTTGGGTTTGATGGATTTTCTGTCGTGAACTACTGCAAGGACTGAATTTTAAGGATTTCAGTACCAAGCTTGTTCTTGTAAAGTATATCACGAACAGGGTAAAAAAAAAAACTAAACAGAAAAATGCAACTTTTGGTTGTTTCTTGACAAATAATAAAATATTAATAATCAAGTGTACCTAGTGTTCTTGCGGATCTATTCATTTCCCCTTGGGCTACAACACACATTGATAGATCATTATTCAAAGAAAATATGTTCTTGTTAGTATTTTACCTTGTTTTATATGGCACCTTGATTTGACTGTTTATAACCTTTTATTTGATTTTAATTGCTTTTTGTTGAACTATTCTTGTCTGTACTTTATATGTTCTCTGTCTAAAACAGGTATCTCTTGAAAATGAGGCCTCATGACTCAATGAGCTGTTTAAATAAAGGTTAAATGAAATGAATGTACCTCAATTAAATCTAAAAAGAATTTTAAATCAACAAAAGTAAAATATATCTTGGAACAAACACATCTTCTTATAGCCTTACTGCAGAATACTTTACCACCTCTTGCCTTTCCTTGTTGCAAAATTATTTGCAGGATAAATTTCAATACTGATGTTCTTAATTTCATTTAAACTAGAACTGGAAATTATTGTACCTGCCCTTCATTTAAGTTCACTAACTTCTCTGAGTAGTTATTATTATAAAATCAAATAAACATTTGCAAAACAAAATTTAAAGAAATGTTAGCAATTTTTTTTAAATTTAAATGAAACCAAAGCATTTAATTGATTTATTTTTATTCAAAACTTTCAGTTTCCGTTGCTCCGTTTGGCCAGAAACTGATTTACATAAATTCCACGTTAGACATTCACCTCTCACAAAGTTGCAGTGATTTCTTGAAAACTGAGCCCCGTCCTTCAAAAGTAGCATAAATCAATGTCGGCCTCCGTCTGCAGGAGAAGTATTTCATGTTTTTCCACCCACACATTTCTATAAAGGTACAGTCCATCTGAAACCTGATGTTTCAAATGCCACACATACTTTCTTCTTCCTTCCTTCACCTACGTCTGAACTCTCCTGACACCCTTTCACCTTTCTTCCCCTGCTGTTCCCCCTTTAAACTTTCCCTCTCACCACCCTTGGTCCCCATCCATCCAACCCTCGCTCCCCCCCTCCTGTGCTGAAACCTTACTCGATGATAATTTTAGCAGGAGTGTGACCCAATGTTCACTGACACACTTCTGTTCTACGCTGTTTGTCTTCCCCCCCTCTCGTCGGCTTGCCTCTCCCGGGGGACGTTTTGTACAGATGGCACATTTAACCTTTGTGCAAAACAATGACAGGTTATTGACACTATTTCTTAATGTGGTGTTTTATACAGATACTGATGTGGAGAATCCAATCTAACATTACCCCCATGTCTGTAATTGAAAAGAACATTCAGTGACAGCAAAACCTCCTGAAATTTAATGGCTTCATCTTCTACGTCCCGGTCGTTCCAGCGTGCGAGACATTTGGCAGGTGAACCACGTCCCCTTTAGTAGCTTGTAACATCTGATACACGCGATCTGTCTCATACAACCTCCTTTTATTTAACATAAAGTGTACCCTACAAATCAGGCTCAAGCACACAGTCGGAGTGTGTTTAGAGAGTAAACACACAGGCAGTGCTTTGTTTTCACCACCCGCCTGGAGTGTGTCTGTCAGCGTCGCAAGCGTCCACAGAGGGAGCTTCCTTTTTGTTAAGGTCAAGGGTCAACGACAGCAGTGCCTCTTGAGACAACTGTACAAACGCTGCATGCATTATCGAAGGATTTTGGAGGTGAAATAATTTTAAATGTGAACTAAAACTGATTATTTATGTCTGGGGTTGTGGTTTGATCATCTGGGAACAGTCATAAATAATTCACTCGGTAAGATCTTGGGCTCAAACAAACTCCGACTCCGTAATTTATTTTTGCATTCTGACTACAGCAACTGTTTTGACTGCGGAAATGTTTAGATTTGTTTAATCATCAAGTCTACTAACAAATGACGCTTATAGAAGTTTTCATTTAGGAATGGATATGTATGTATTTATGCTTTTTATGTGTTTATTGTATTTTTAGTCATCTTATGTATGCTAGACCACAGAGAATTGTTCAATTTAAGCTAATTTAATGAAGAATATATATATATATATATATATATATATATGTTTATTTATTTTTATTAATTTTTTTCACTTATACACCTCTTTCTCACAAGTCGTCATGGTTTGGATATTTTTTGCTTTTATTTATCTTTAGGTTTATTTTGTTACTAGTTTGGCCTGTTCAGTAGATTTATGTCTAATTCTTCTGGCCATATAGTATATACATATACAGTGGGGAGAACAAGTATTTGATACACTGTTGATTTTTCAGGTTTTCCCACTTGCAAAGCTTGTAGATGACTGTAATTTTTATCATAGGTACTCTTCAACTGTGAGTGTTGGAATCTAAAACAAAAATCCAGAAAAATACAATGTATGATTTCTAAATAATTAATTTCCATTTTATTGTGTGAAATAAGTATTTGATACACCAGAAAAATTAAACTTAATATTTGGTACAGAAACCTTTGTTTGCAATTACAGAGATCAGACGTTTCCTGTAGTTCTTGACCAGGTTTGCACACACTGCAGCAGGGATTTTGGCCCACTCCTCCATACAGATCTCCTACAGAGCCTTCAGGTTTCGGGGCTGTCGCTGGGCCACACGGACTTTAAGCTCCCTCCAAAGATTTTCTATGGGATTCAGGTCTGGAGACTGGCTAGGCCACTCCAGGACCTTAAGATGTTTCCTACAGAGCCACTCTTTAGTTGCCCTGGCTGTGTGTTTTGGGTCGTTATCATGCTGGAAGACCCAGCCACGACCCATCTTCAGTGCTCTTACTGAGGGAAGGAGGTTGTTGGCCAAAATCTCACGATACATGGCCCCATCCATCCTTCCCACAATATGGTGCAGTCGTCCTGTCCCCTTTGCAGAAAAGCACCCCCAAAGAATGATGTTCCCACTGCCATGCTTCACGGTTGGGATGGTGTTCTTGGGGTTGTACTCATCATTCTTCTTCCTTCAAACATGACGAGTGGAGTTTAAACCAAAAAGTTCTATTTTTGTCTCATCAGACCACATGACCTTCTCCCATTCCTCCTCTGGATCATTCAGATGGACATTTGCAAACTTCAGACGGGCTTTGACATGCGTTGGCTTGAGGAAGGGCACCTTGCGTGCACTGCAGGATTTTAATCCTTGACGGCGTAGAGTGTTACTGATGGTTTTCTTTGAGACTGTGGTCCCAGCTCTATTCAGGTCATTGACCAGGTCCTGCCGTGTAGTTCTGGGCTCATTCCTCACCTTCCTCAAGATCAATGATGCTCCACGAGGTGAGATCTTGCATGGTGCCCCAGACTGAGGGAGATTTTCCGTTAATTTGCATTTCTTCCATTTTCTAATAATTGCACCAACTGTTGTTGTCTTCTCACCAAGCTGCTTGCCTATTGTCCTGTAGCCCATCCAAGCCATGTGCAGGTCTACAATTTTATCCCTGATGTCCTTACACAGCTCTCTGGTCTTGGGCATTGTGGAGATGCTGGAGTCTGATTGATTGAGTGTGTGGACAGGTGTCTTTTATACAGGTCACGAGTCCAAACAGGTGCAGTTAATACAGGTAATGGGTGGAGAACAGGAGGGCTTCTTAAAGAAGAACTAACATGTCTGTGAGAGCCAAAATTCTTACTGGTTGATAGATGATCAAATATTTATTTCACACAATAAAATGGAAATTAATTATTTAAAAGTCATACATTGTATTTTTCTGGATTTTTGTTTTAGATTCCATCACTCACAGTTGAAGAGTACCTATGATAAAAATTACAGTCATCTACAAGCTTTGCACGTGGGAAAACCTGAAAAAACAACAGTGTATCAAATACTTGTTCTCCCCACTGTATATATGTACATATAGATACCATATACTTTAACAGCTTATTTCAGGCCTCCTGCTTTTCATTAGTAATCAGCACACCTGTTGTCAGTCAGTAATCGCTCTTTCCAGTACATGTACTTCAAGGTTTTCATCAAAGTGTTAAAGCTTAAAACGTTCGTGGTTAAACGTTAAAATGTTTAAAGCTCGGACCTTTTGAAGCAGGATTCAGTAAATATCTGACTGTTGTGCTCCTCTTTGAACCACCTCAGTTTGGAGTTTAATTCTGATCGGCGCCATCGGTTAGACCAAGTGACCAAAACTAAAGCGGTAGAGATGGAAACTCCGGCTTTTTCTTCAAAGATTCGGATCTTTTCAGCTCATAAATGACTCTTCGTTTAAAATGACTTCAGGCTACCAAACAGATCTCAAAGCTGGAATTCCCGTCACTACAAAGTAGATCGCTGTGGTCTTAAAACATCTCCACGCTAAAAATTTCCATACACTGTTTATATGAATGAAAATTTACATTATGTTATTGATTTCAAAGGACATATTTGTGGGTCGTGATCCTTGCATCACATTATGACTGATTCAAAGGACGGTTTATATTTGTGAATCCAAAGATGCTGCAGGCTACTGTGTTTCATTTTGACTACTGAATCACTTCTGAGAGTTTTTCTTATGGCTTCTTTAGGGGCAGTTAAAGACACGTGTTCATGAATCCCATCTGGCTCTGGGGTTTGTGCATGCTCTGATCATGAGAGCTATCTGGAAGCTGATTGGTTCGTGAGTCTGAATCTGCATGAATAACAATTCATTTCAGTTCAGTTTATTTATACAGCGCCAGAAGTCATCTCCGAGCACTGAACAGAAACAGTCAATAAAAAGGAAGTTATAACATTATTTATTTGAGGAGCAGACCGTTTTGAGTCTAACTTCATCGTAGACTCTCATCTTGAGCGAGCATGAAGGCGACGGTGGAAAAGAAAAAACTCCCTCATGAGGAAGAAACCTTTAGCAGAACCAGGCTCAGGACAAGTGTCCATCTGCTTCGACCGGCTGGGTTTTAGAAGAACAGGAAAGAGGAACAGATACACAATGGCAGGTCGAGAACCACATGTTAAGATAGAAATAATTTCAAATGAAAACTATTCAATTTTAACAATTAATTTTAAGAAATGAGATCAATTTGTCCTCTACTGGCCAACCCTAACTATAGGATTTATCAAAAAGCCCAGTCTTAAAACTGGACAACGTGTCAGCCTCATGGACAGAAACTGGAAGTTGGTTCCACAAGAGAGGAGCCTGATAACTGAAAGATCTTCCTCCCATTCTGCTTTTGGAAACTCTAGGAACCACAAGTAAACCTGCAGTCTGAGACTGAATAAGTGCTCTGTTAGGAAAGTATGGAACAATAAGATCTGTAACATAAGATGGAGCTAGGTTGTTGAGGGTTTTGTAGGTTAGAAGTAAGATTTTGAATTCAGTTCTGGATTTGACAGGGAGCCAATGGAGAGAAGCTAAAACTGGAGTGATCAGATCTCTCCTACTAACTCCAGTCAAGACTCTGGCATAACGAGCCCCAAAAGACGTCAGCTTGTCAGTGGAGTCAGAAATTAACTTTTATTTCTCCAAATTGAGATTAAATCTTTGTACAACAATCTTTGTGTTTTGTGAGATTTTGAGTTGTAATTATTGTAATATTTGTGTACTGTAACGCTGGTGGGTGTGGACCCCAGGAAGAATAGTCTCTACTGCAGCGAAGACTAATCAGGATCCTTAAATAGAAACAAATACAAAACAAGTTAAAATATAAATCTTAACCTTTCCACAGAACTCCACTTCAAAACGATCTGAACTATCTAAACTATTTGCGTCTCGCTGTTTGCATCATTTTAAGAGCTATTCTGTCTCATTATTTACAGTTTGATAAAAAGAAAATTCTGCAAAAATTACACGTATAGAAAAAGTAATTTTTTCAAATAATGACATCATTATGTTTAATTCAATAAAGCAACACTTGATGACAAAGTGGTGCTCTCGTTTGTTGAGTAAATCAGAAACAGCTCATTTAAACGCCACTCCGAAAATTAAACACAGTAAGTACCAGGAGCAACTTTTACAACTTGGAACATTTAACACATAAAACTGAATGGATTTAAAACTTGACTTTAGTTTGAGCTTTTTGTTGAATTAAACTTACATGTAGTTAATGTTTTGTTTTTTCCAGGACACTGTCTAAAACAGTGAATTCAAACTCATTTCCATCAGTTTTCTTAGCATATTTTTAAAAATCATTTGTAAATTTGCAGCTTTGTTTTCTGCAGTGGCTCAACGCAAAGCGAATTAGAAATAAGTTTGATAAGTAAATTATATAACAAATATTAAATACACCAACGTGAGAGCTGTGTGATTTTTTTTATTTTAACAAATTTTCACTCTTTGACTGGGCTGTTTTTCTTTTTAAACTCCTCTCACAGCAATAAAAACAAATGTGCTTGCTAATGTGAGAGCCAAATCTAAAAACGACCCCCTTCCTGATCAATAAATGAATGATTTTAGCACAATCTATTAACAGCTCTGCACATAAACTCTTCAAATCCTCCGAGGCTCTTGTTTCCTCTCAGACGCCACCACAGCTTTCACACCTGACAGACGTGTGGCTTCATAGAGGCATTAAGCTTGTAAACAGTGTCATTAATTGAGATTTTGTATTTATATCGGACATGTGGGGCCTTCGAGGGGCTCGCGGAGGGTCGGGCATTACAGATTTGCTTTCCTTAACAGTTCAGGAAAACAAGAGGAGGAGAACGTATTGGCGTGTTGTCCTCACTTTGTCAGTTACGACTTCATAAATTCTCGGCACAGATGCTCCAGCCTCGATCGCTCGTTAACTCGCCCTAAAATTCACAACCAACCTCTGTAGAAAACAGCTGGAGGCTGAGAGTCGACTATCCCTGAAGCAGAAATGTGGCTAAAACGGTAAAAGTGGTGGTCTAAACGGTGACAGACATGTCAAGTTGCTCCAGGAAGAAGAACTCAGGATGAGCATTTAAACGTTTAATTTGTCTGGTCAGTTTTCCTGTATACAAGTATTTATACACACCTGAGCATTAGCGTGTGCAGCTTCAGTGGGCGTACAGGTGACACAAAGAAGAAATGTGTTTAAGAATACAATTTACACAAGGACAAGGAAAGAGACCAACTTGGTGTTTGAAACCCATCAATCCATCCATTATCTTTTTTAACTCGCTTCTTCCTTTTCAGGTTGCACTGGTGCCCATATCCAGCGGTCGCTGTGAGAGGCGGGGGACACCCTGGACAGGTCTCCAGTCCATCACAGGGACAAACGAGACAACCATTCACTCTCTCATTCACACCTTGGGATAATTTAGTTACCAATCAGCCTAACATGCATGTTTTTGGTCTGTGGAAGGAAACTGGAGTACCCGGAGAAAACCCACGCATGCACAGGGAGAACATGCAAACTCCACCCAGAAAGGCACCAGGCTGGGATTCGATCCGGCAACCTTCTCGCTCTGAGACAACAGCTCTACTAACTGCGCCACCGTGCCGCCCTGTTTAAAATCCAAACCAAGAAATTCTGGTTTGCTGCAGGAACTGCGTCCCATTTGTCACCTTTGCTCTTATCGGTGACGTAGGCCCCAAAACTGGGTCTGTCCATGTGTTTGAGGCCTGAACGCAACATTACGTCTCGTAAAGCTCGCTTGAAACAAAAAAGCAACGGAGGAGGAGCAGGAAAGAGAGTGGAGTATTGACTTGGACAGGAGGCCGTGAGAAGCAGCCGGTGTGATGTGACAGAGAAACATTTAATAAGTAGCAAATGATGGCTTAAAAGAACGAGAACAGCAGAAGAATGGATGAAGAATATGTGAGAAGTAAAAAGGAGAGAGAATAAACAACCAACCAGGCAGGTAAAAGAAAACTGGAAAACACCTACCAGGGTCTGCTGGTATCTCAGAGCCTTCCTTTGCGATGCATCTGCAGCCATTGACACGCTGTCACTAATCCAGAAATAACCTCCCTGGACACCCCAGCATTTCCAATGGCGTTGGCAACACCATACACTCTGTCCAATATATATTCACGCTTTAACACAGGTCAAATAAACAAGAAAGCATCTTGTTTCTCACTCTCCTGCAGTCTCAGTTTCAAACACTTCGGTTGGAAAAGAGCAGATTACTGAAGAGTAGACGAGATCCTTCCTGAGCAAATGATCCAGAGGCTGCGAGCGTCCCAGCTCCACTGCAGGACGGACAGAAACGAGACAGACAAAGCAGAGCAGAGCGATCTGATGAGGCAGAGGACACAGCTCGTTCCTTTATTAGAACTGCAGACACCTAATAACATGGACACACATAAACAGAACTTGTTGCTCTTGCAGCACCCTCCCTGCCAGCCAGCTATTAGAAGTGTGTGTGATTGGATGGCCTGTTCTGTTTGGACAGTGGTGGGAGCTGGAAGGGCACCCCTCACAGGGCTGCCCCTGCAACGTGAGCGGAAAGGTGCACACGACACCCCCCATGACAGCTCACACCTTATCAGCCAATGCAGCGAGGCATTCCCCCAGAACCCTCACATGCTGGGGCAGTGCTCTCATCCTTAAATGTACCCACTCCACAGAAAAACACACACCCCCAAAGCGCTTCGACAGGACAGTGAAGCCTCCAGCAGGTTCTGGTACCCGGAGGGTCTCGTGCAGGAGGGCAACCAAAGCACGAGGCGTACCGCAGCTCTGCACAACACATCCCTAAAAGAAGAGCTGATGTAAAGTGTTTCTACTTCGTCGGTGGGTTTCTGCGCTCTTCTCCGCCTTGTGAGACAGACAGCCATTATAATGACCACAAAGACACACAGATCCCCTAAACACCGCCCTGCTTTGTGGTCCACACGCTAGCACATAACATCTTAATCTCACCACTCCATCTGAGGCCAGCGGGAAATGTGTTGCTCTGACTGCCAATGTGTGTGTGTGTGTGTCATGGGAGAATGACTGTGGACAGCTGGCTGGGCCTCTATCTGATACACTAAGAACATTATCAGCGGGTGTCGGCAGGGCCGTGTGAGAGGTTCGTACAGCCCAGTTGCAGCACAGGGAGACCTGAGCGAAGCGAAAAAGTGGGGAGTCAGTTATACTATACCTGAGGAGGACGAGGACGGGCTGTACGCCGGCAACAACACACACAAACACAGCAACAAGGAGGATCAAGTGCAGCGAAAGCATGCGCAGGAGCAGAACCTTCGTCCAGAGGCGTTCAGAGCACAAACCAGATTAAAAAAAAATCAACTCGGAGGAAAAAACTGCAGAAACCACGCGTGCATTTTAAAGAAAAAACAACGCATCTTGTTTAAAAGTAAAGGATTATTTATTGTACAGAACGTTTGGCAGTCTCTGCAAGACTTCAGCAGAACTTACATTAAAACCTCTTCAAATCATGGAAGCTACCCTTTAGCTCACTTTATCTCTTTAAATGATCTCTGAATTATAAAAAGTGAATTAATAATAAGGTAAAAACGACCACCTTCCACCTCTTTAAAAACATACTTGTGTTCAGATGGTTAAACTCCAATACTGTTTCGTGCTTTACTTTCCTCAAATCAACACTGTTATAAATAATTGTCTGTTAAAGGCTTTTTCTGGGGACTATAGTGCTTACAAAACCTTCAATAATAGTTTTTATGTTTAGAGGGGAGCCAGAGCAATACAGGACACTGAACGCACCGCCACGGTCATAAGTTTATCTAACAGATCCGCCTCACTTGGCACACTGCTGTAAGAACCTGCATATTAGACCTGGAAGACACATTTTATCATTAATGGATCAGATACCGACACTAAATATGTGTCTCCCACGCACAGATAAAAGAAAAAAAGGTAAGAATTTATACTGAAGTTGAATCCAGCCCACCACCTGTAATGGACAGGACCAGTTTATAAGTGGGTTATAAATCTAACATTTAAAATGCTGCATTTTCCCAACTTAACATTCACACACATGAAAATAAAGGAGTAACTGGTTGAAAGACTTCAGTCTGAAGATGACCTGTACCTGTTTTTGTTTCTATCAAAAGTGAAAGCAATGAAAAAAAAAAACAGTTCTCTATAATTTGCTTCTTCTGCTATTATATTTACAACCTGTCTAACTAGATGTCTGCAGTCATAAAAACTATTAATTAATGAGGAATAGTGATGATCGAGATAATTAAATGCGTTCGTCTCTGTGGTGCTGCCCCCTGCCGGTCACTATTGTAACAAGCAATGTTGCAAACTTAACAAATAAAAAAAAAATTGAGCTTAAAAATTCCTATTAAAAAAATTCGTACAAAACAAAGTGACAAAAATAGATTTGTATACAAAATACAGTTCAAAACGAGACTTGAATGTGAAACCTCAGAGGTTTTGTGCAGTTTGAAAAGAACAGAAACCTTCTAGCTGACACCAGAGTTCATGTGGATGAACAAAAACCCGCTCGTTTTCCTTATAAGGATTTCAGAGTGTGTGTTCGTGTGTGTCTGGGGTTCGAATGAACAAACCTGCATGGATACTGAGTTTAGAACCAGGGGAATGTGGCAGTGTTTGTTGATGTGATGCCTTTCACTGAAAGGCTTCCCCATGTGGAATGATGTGTGTGTTTGTTTAAAGTGCGCTGTTGCACATCAGTACTGAGGCTGGTACTTGGGGAACAGGTAGAGGTCTTTGCAGAGGGAGCTGGTGAACTCCGACATCTCTTTGCAGCGATGGTGGGCCGTGCCCGGAGCGTAGCCCTCCCTCTCTTTGATACGTCTGTTGACCTGAAGGATTGTACAGTAATCTTTTAATAACCAAAATATTTAAAAAAATCACAACAAGCATGTAGGGTAGAAAAGTTAAAGCGTTACTGTTCACCTGCACCAGGATGTCTGCAAGGTGTGTGTCTCTGGCACGAAGGCGGAGTGCCGAGTTGAGTTCCTGGATGAACCAGGACCCTCTCTTGGTGTTTCGCATGGCTGCTGTGCCTTTAGGATGCAAAGATCAAACCATAGCTTGACACATCGACACAACATGCAGAGATAATATAATCTGGTAGAGATCAGACACATCAACTTAAATTAGCAGAAGCAATTTTTACATTTCCATTTTTCACACAGCTTTAACACTGGCCACAAATCTTTATACAAATAGACATTTTCTAACTGTTTTGCTCAATAAACAAGAAATTATGTCGTTGGAACTCAGTTTAACATATAATAGTAAACTCACTTTGAAAACCTCGATTTATTACACCAGTAATCAAACAAATGCACTAAAAGTTGACCATAAGGATAAAGAACCAGTAAGTGCTTAACTGGTTCATTGATTTGTTCTTAAAACAGTTGACCTGCTGAGTGTCCATAAAATTAAATTACTTGTTCACATTTACTTCAAGCAGATTTCTGCAAATTGCACTAAAGAGAAATGAGAGATTATTTTTATATTTGTTTAGGGGGAGTGGGGTATAAATTATTTGTCTTGTTTCAAATGCTGTGCAAAAAGCAAAAAACCATTTCAGATTTACTGATTCTCTGCTGATCTACTCATATTCCTTTAATTTACATTACGGTTGATTAATACAAATTCATATTTCATGAATAAAACCAACAGAGTAGGAAAAAAGCAAACTTACTGATTTTCTGACCTTTGAGAGACGCGAAGCCACAGATCATATCTGAGCGTTGAGGCAGTTTGATTCTAGGCCTCCTCTGGTCCCCTCTTTGCGTCGAGTCTGCATCCCCCTCTCCCTCCCTCCCAGCATCGCGCTGTTCACAGTTTGGTGAGAGAGTCCTCGCTGGCCCGTCTATCTGCTCCACTCCACAGTCCATCTCATCTGAAAAACCAAAAGTCCAGTTCAGCCCAACAGTCAGACGTTCTAATTAAAGATGTGGTGATTCAAAGTTGAAGCGCTCCGGGTTCTTCTTGATCACAGCTGACATCATTGTTCTGCTCTCAGACTTGTCCTGATCCGTCTGGTATGTTGACACAGACAGGATATCAGCTACATCTGCTGAACGGGTTCTGGTTAATTACAGCATGTTGGATATAAGCAGCACCGGGACACGATTTAACACAAAGTCACATTCAGCCTCTGTCCAGTTTGGTCAGCAGGTTTGTCTGGAATCACTACAGAGCTCTGGATGCAGAGTGAGTGCATTCTTCCAGTAAAGAAACTGCCACTTACAGACCTGCATTATCCACATTCAGGGGCTTTCTGGACTCTGATCCCTTCCCTCTGGAAAAAAAATGTCTGCTGACTTCAAAACAGGCTAAAACGCTGCTGTAAAACGTGCGCTCCTCCACCGGGAAGAAGGTTCAAGATTCAAAAAGGTCAAAACTGCCATTAGGAGGACTCTACCCCTGAAGGTCACAAAACCTAAGATCAGTTGGATCACAGACCAGGTGGCACCTGCATTAGGTCTACATGGAGCAGGAAGAAGGTCTGAGTTCAGCTCAGACTGCAGCTGACTAGTTTCAACATTTTCTCTGTGGTTTGTGTCCATTTCTACTGGTGGAATTATGTAATAAATTATATGTGCACTAACAGCCAATTTTTTTTTAAACAATCATATAAAATGACAAATAATACAGAATCCTATCAAAATGTCAACACTCTTGTTCAATATTATGATAGTAAATTATAAAGTTTAATATATTATCTGCTCACGAGCATCATGAGGTTTGCAGGATGTTGCAGGTTTGTGAAGTTACAGATTAATTTTGAAGTCGGAGCACATTTTGACCGAGCTTTGATGTAAAAATAACAGAACGTGTGACATTTTGACACAATCTACATCTGGAGCTGTGCAGCTGACGGATGGCCGCCCACTGTGATAATTACATCAGCCGGAAAAGTGACAGCAGACAACATCTGGGCTCCTGGAAGTAGAGGCTGGTGCTCTCGGCTCATTTCTTGGCATGAAATGTCGAGAAATCCAGAAGATTGAACTCTAATACAGATTTATTCGATCGGTTGTTTACGTACCTCCTCTGCAGGCCTGAACGAAAAACATCTTTGGTTTGTTTTGGAGCAGCGGACAGCGTGCGTTGTCAAAAGTCTGAAACACCCAGTCCAGCTGAAAATGATCAAATGTTACATGTTTACTCTTTAAATGTATTTTCATTTAAGCCCCCCTGTTGCCCTTGGGTCAAAAATTAGCCATGAAGCCTCAGTGTTGAAACTGAGGCCTTGTGGATCATTTTGACCCAAGGGCAGCAGGGGGGTTAAACGATAAAATATGCTAACAGCGTATCAGACGAGCTAACCTGAAGAAGTTGTCCGTCGGTGCCGTAAACCGCCCCATCCACTCCGTGGGACAGCAGACACACCACACAGCTGTCCATTGTCCGGTGTTCTGGTCGCCTGCAGAATGTCTCCAGGCATGTCCTCATGTCCTGCTCAAAGACAATAAGAGGTTCAGTTAAAAGACGAGAAAAGATCAAATCTTCTTTCATCTTCTCTGACTGAGTTAAAGTTGTGTTTGTTCTGTGATTGTTTCTCTCTTAAACCGGCAGCAGAGCAGGTGAACTAGACTAAACAAACAACCGTTGCACTAAAGGACATGTTCTGTGTCAGCTCACCAGCCTTGCTTAAACAAAGGTCTTTAACACAGTTAGACCTACTTAGGTTTACCATTAACTCACTTTTCTTACAACTTTTTAAAGTTTATCATCTAAAAAAATAAAGATTCATCAGAATTTGATTGTGACTCCGAGACTCACCTGAGCTGTGAGGTCTCTGTGGACGCTGACGAGGTAGTCCAGCTCAGTAAAAATCTTCCTGAGGACCTCGTCATCCACTTCACCTCCTTTCCTTGGGTCGAGGTCAGGAGCAGCGCCAGAGTCAAAGGTCACATTACTGATAACCAAGGCAAAGCCACGAGGGGTGGATTTCATCCTGTAAGACTGTAGGGAGGGAAGGATTTTAAAAATATATAAGCAATCCAACCTATATTATCCAGTTGTTTTTACAAACTGATAAAACTTTCACAAACAGGTTATGTTTCTCTTCACTTAACGAGCCCACAGATAAACCATTAAAGACCCAAATTCCTGCAGAACGGCTAACCTGACCAGTTAAACAGAGGTGTTGTACCTGCTGGCAGCGAGAGAGGTAAAAGTCAGGAGTGCATGGCAGGACAGGAGTGGTGATGGGACTGTCGGCATCGAGGCTAAACTCCATGGACTCTGCAGCAAACAGACGGGCGCACAATATAGCAGCAAACAAGTAACAATAATCTTTAGTCCACTTATTCAAAGCTGCATTTCAACTGTATTGAATTACACTGCTGAGAATGAGTCACTCCTAAAGGGTGAGGCATATATGTACACAAAGTAACTGCGCTTTAAAGCAACAAAACTCCTACAACTCTCTATGTAATGGAGATAAATAATGAAAAATGTGTACAAAATTAACAATTAGTTGTTGCTCTGAAAGACTAAAACCATGAACTGGCAACAAATTTTAACATTATAATAAATAACATTTCTTAAAACTAGACAGCACATTAATTCTTTTGTTCTGCCTGTTGTCTCCAGGGAAACAAACACTGATAACAACATTTAGCTCAGAGTGACACACCACTTCAACAACACTCACCGTGTGTCCGTGCTCTCTTTGCAGGGAATTCCTCCTGGGTTGGAAGTGGAAGAGGAGACCTTTTAACTCTCTAAAATGTAAAATAATGCAAAGTCTTTAAAAACAAAACAACAGCCTCTAAATTAGAGACATTTGAATATTTGCTGTAGTAGCAGTTAAGTGTATGTATATTTCTAACCAACTATTAAGACTCTCTCCTGTCAGCTGTTTGACTAACTCAGCAGGGCAGCCTGGATGGGTACTAGGAGCTGCAAGCTTTTGGTAATGGTCACATCTGTCTGTGTTTCACTTTCTCTTGCCTTTGTCCTTTGTCTCTCTTTGTTCCTGTCCTGATCCCTGATTGGGGTCAACTCTCTGGATGACGGCTCTGAATCTGTTTTGCTGCTATCTGAGGACTGGGCTGGGAATGACGAGGTGCTGCTCACCTCGCTCACTTCCTCTAAGGACGTCTGCAAAAAAATCCTGTTACTGAAGCTCATACTTTTATTAACATTTCCTATGAAGTGCATAGCTGGGCTGACAAATATGAAAGCACTGTAAAACACATTTAGAACCTCAAAGTTCTCTGGAAATCGGTGTTACGTCTTGCTCTGCTCACCTCTGTCTTGCTTTCTGCGTTTCTCTCTTGCTCTTTCTCAGCCTGAATACTCTGAGCAGAGTTTGGAAACTGCATCACGTCGTTACACAAATCAGCAGTAAAAACTGTAGCTCTGAGTTATGTGTATTAATGTATACTGACGCACATCAGTGCATGCACTCACGTCTACGTGCGTCTCCTTGTCTTCTTGCTCCAGTGACTGTGTGAGCAGGTCACACAGGTGCTGCTGCTCAGTCTCTCGGAGCGCTGAACAGAAACTGCTAAACGCTCTGGGTCCTCGCTTTGGCAGGAGAAGTAACAACTGCCAGCTGCGTTTCTGAGACGTCTGCTCAGCCTGAAGAAGCGAAGATCAGTTAAAAACACCACAAAACACAGAATAAGCATCAGCTGCACACTTGACTCTTATTTACCTCTTTAATTCATAACTCTTAGCAGGCTATCAAACTGCAAATGTCAACAAAATCGATCTACACAAGACAGGATCGCACAGAAAAAACAACTTTTAAGAAATCGGAGTAAATATCTAAGATTTTATTTTATGAAAACAAAAAATGTAAGTGGCTCATCAAGCACCTAGGAAATAAAATAATTGTGCGAACGATGTTAGAAACAATGTTACATCTGAAATCAATTTAGGGGTTTGACAAAAACAACAGTACGAGTGATGCGTTTCCTTCAGACAAACATTTTTCTCTGCTGTAAAAACTCTGAGATGCTGAGTAGAAAATGTGAACGAGTTCAGATGATTTCTAATTCTTGAGAAAAAAATAAAAGATGATAATTTTTCTTGTGCAGATAGGTAGGTAACGCATCTGTAATTAATGATCATTAGTCTGTGCCAATTATTGTACAAATAGTCTTAAACACCTGTTTACAAACAGCTGAATGAAACAGATCAAAATGTCACTTTGTTTTTTCACCAGTTAATGAAGATGAGACCGTTTTAAAAAAACAACTCTGTCTTCTGCTTGTTTAATACTATTTTATAGAAAGGTTATGGAATAGTTTTGAGGTTTAAATTAATATATTACTAAATAAAGACATAAAAAGATCAAGCATTAAAAATAATAATTTAAATTTTTGTGTGACAAGCATCTTAACAGTTTTTGTTTAAGTGTAGTTCTCAGATGAAGTAACAAGAACCAGCCATGGTTAAACAATACTTTTTCCTCAACAAGAAAATTTGAACAAAAATATCAAAAGTGAAACACGTTCAGTTACAGTCCAGAGTTTCTGTAGAACAATTTGGTCCTATTGCGATGACGACAAATGAGAGATTGTATTACATTTGTCAAACATTTCCTACTCATTTTGGTGCGATACTTGTGATGACGTTGCTTGACAATCTATTAAGAATAATGCCATAAAAGCTGTGAAAATACATTAATTCTTTGATTTAAAAAAACAACATTAAATATGCATTTTTTTATACTACCACAAGTCTACCGCATAAGTTGTAATAAATGAGTGAAATCAGCAGGATCAAAATTTTTTGTCAATAATTACAAGTTTGATTATCAAACATTGATTAGTACACTTTGGACAGTCTAGACAGATATTGTCAGTAAAATAATCCCAGGATGAAAACAGAATCAGAGTGAGAACAATAAAATCAGAAACGACAGGTCAAAAGCGAAAAGGTAAAATTCTTCTCTCTTCTTCTGAGAAGAAACTGCGACTAAAGCTGTAGAGTTCATTTGGTGGATGAAATCGAACAGAGGAGAACAGTAAAGCAAAAGTTGGGACGAGGGTCATATGCAAATGAGCTGCGCTGAGATATTCCAATTTCCAAACTAATGGGAGAATTGCCATAACTGATGATCACCGAGTATAGCGGTAAACAAGGACGAGGAATACTGTTATCTTATGCAATTCTAACAAAACACCCTGAAAAGTTTGAGTTACAATAAGTAACATTAATTTTATAATGTGAAACGAATGTGTTAGAATAAAATTTTAATTCAATTCAATTCAATTCAAAAATACTTTATTAATCCCAGAGGGAAATTATTTTGTTGTTGTAACTCATTATCCTCATTTCATTAAGAGATGTTATAGATACTGATGGCTGTAGGCAGGAAGGATCACTTGTAAAGGTCCATCTCACAGTGGATCCTAAGAAACTGGCTGCAGATGCCGTCCGACCCGTCCACCCAGACTCGGCTGGCCTCTTGGTTCCCCTGGACTGTAGGACCGCTTGAAAGCTGGGCAGAACTCCTCCCAAAGCGATGGCCACTCCTCCCAGAAGTCTGCCGAGCTCCTCATAGCTGCGGACAGCCAACTGTAGGTGCTGAGGGACGATCCTGTTCTTCCACTGTCACGAGCCATGTTTCCTGCTAGTTCCAGGATCTCAGTGGTCAGGCACTCGAGCACAGCTGGCAGGTAGATGAGAATGCGTCCATAGAACATCCTTTTCAACTCATTTGAGAGTTGGGGCCATAGTTGAGATATTATTTCAGCTTTTGAGATGTTATTCAGCTGCTGTTGTTGTAGAAAACTGCCTTGTTGCCATGGTTACGCATCATAACAAATGTCCAAAACTAAAAAAAGTTTCAGTAAAAATCCTTCCAGCTGCACAGCATTCGATACCAGAGGAAACAATCATCCAAAAAAATGTGATTTACATCCAGAAAAAGAGGAATTAAAGTTTCCAAAAGCAAAATCTCAGAATGAAAGTAACAGAGCTGCTCCAACATGCAGCCACCTTGAGCGGCGCAATTCTAGAATTCAAATCGAAACATTTAAAAAAAATCACAGCTAATATAACTTTGAGCATGTATCAGGATATAACTTTAAGTTGTTTTATTGAACTTATGTTTAAATAACAGCAAATTCACTTTCTACGAAAAGCAAACTGAACATTTATTATGTTGAAGAGATGTGTGTCAACCTAATAAAATAGTTTGAAGATTACAATAAACTCTGGACAAGAATTCCTTTGTACCTGAACCTTGTGTGAACGTACAGATGGCAAATAAAGACTGACTGACATATGGCATGTAACAGACCAAGAGACGAGCTTGACGTAACTTCATGTTGCTGGTACGCTTGCTGGTATTTTTGTCAAACATGTGATTATAGGCTGTTTATGAAAAAACGTGCTCCCATACCATGATGCTCTCTGCCATGCTCTCAGTCAGGATGTTGTCTGCCAGCAGTGACTGAATGAGCAGCTCATCCACCACCAGCTGTTTGCACAAAACAGCAGAGCGTCTGCGTAGAGACTGTTTGTCCCTCTCTAGCATGCCACACTCCAACATTGTCCTGCAACACACTGCAGACAGGACAGATAACAACATACATGAGGGTATACACACACAACGCGCCCCAACTGCTGATACGTGTGAACAAACTGCACAGTCAGTGTAGTTTGTCCTTTAGGATAAATAAAACAAATGTGATGCCTTCTAGTTTAATTCGTGTAACAATCTAGCACATAAATGAATAACGCTATTTGTATGTACACATTTCCAAAACATCTGGAAAAAAATACACATACATCGCTGAGTAAACAATACAAATGTAGGTTAAAGAAATCGATGATCAACAAATAAGTACTGAGAGAAACATATTAAATGTTTATAACTAATAATAACACGAGTTTCGTTTAAAAACAATTGACAGTTCACGCTAACGCTAAATGATGGCAGCTAGTTACCGATGCTAGCTAGCCTGCTAGCGAGCTAACTTCGACTTTTTCTGCATTTAAGTGACTTTAATACAATTCTATCTAAACTCATAACTCACCGTTTCTGCAACAGGAGACCTAAACGTCCAGGAGGAAAAAGTACTCCACAGTGTTTTGGCTTTTCGCACGATGTTATGCAAATTAAACACACATTTTAACATCCCCCTTTTTTTTCCTCCACTCCACAGATCAACTTCCGCGGGTTCGCGAGCTGCATTGAAGCGAGGAGGAGCTAAGTGCATTATTTTGGGATCTTAACCAATGAGCGCTCGGTACATTTTGATGGGCGTTTCCAGTAGCCAATAGGAAGATTTCTGGCGACCCTTTCTCTTACAGTAAACTGAGATAAGAATTTTAAATTTGAAATGTTGACAAACAACAAATGAGCGTAAGAGTTTGAAGAAATCCACATATTTCTGTTGGTTTAGTAGGAACATGTATTGCTAAAATAGCATTCAAGTATACAAAATAGTAGAAACTTCCATTGACGATTTAACTTATGATGATGATTTAACAGCAACTTTAATGCGTTCAACCGTTATTTATACAGGTTATCTCGAGCACTCATTTACAAGAGAGACCTGTTTTAAACAAAACACAGATCAGGTACAGACAACAAGAGGCAATTACAAAGAATATAAAAAGTATATAAAATGAAATGATTTACAAACTAAACAAAAAAACAGCTATAAAGTGGTGTAAAATGTTAAAAACAGGAACATGTCTGCATTGTTTTTTGACATGAACTTAACAGTTGTTTAAAATCCTTGAGAGGTCAAGGTCGACAGCTTGACCTCTAAGGGATTTTAAACAACTGCTAAGTTAATACAACAAAAGTTTTTTACTTTGAATGTCCACTTATGGCAGAGCTTACTAGATTTTTAACATTTTAAAAGATTAAAACAGCAACATTCTACTTTCACAAGGGTCTTCTTGAGATGTTTTTTCTACTTATAATGTACTTTTACTTTCACTTAGTTAATGTTTATGGGCAGCACGGTGGTGCAACTGGTAGAGCTGCTGCCTCTCAGCGAGCAGGTCCTTGGTTCAAACCCCGGTCCAGGGGCCTTTCTGGGTGGAGTTTGCATGTTCTCTCCGTGCACGCGTGGGTTTTCTCCGGGTGCTCCGGTTTCCTCCCACAGACCAAAAACATGCATGTTAGGCTGATTGGTAACTCTAAATTGTCCCTAGGTGTGAATGGTTGTTTGTCTCTATGTGTCCCTGTGATGGACTCGCGACCTGTCCAGGGTGTACCCCGCCCCTCGCACAGTGATTGCTGGACATGGGCACCAGCGACCCCCGTGACCCAAAATGGAATAAGCGGGTAAAGATAATGGATGGATGGATAGTTAATGTTTATACTGAGGCCTTTGTGTCACTGACACACATAATAAACATATATCTTAAATGAATAAAAAAAAAAAAACATAATTAAAACTAAATAAAATTAATTTTAATGTTTTCAATTGCAGGTGTTTGATTTTTTATTAGCAAATTTTAACAAGTTCCTCAAGTAACACCCAACATTATTTAATTTGCTTCAAAAAATATACATGCTAAATAGTTATTTTGCATCATGCAAGGCTATAAAAATGTGCACACACCACTTTTCTTTCCATGAATCTGCCCCCTTCTTACTTCCCTTTCTAACATTCTCCAGCTCTCTCTACTCCTCACCCTCCCCTGCTGTCTCCCTCCTCACCCTCACTGTGTGCGCTGTCAATAATTGATGATTATCACCAACTCAAAGGGTAACAGAGCCGGGGGAGAGGGAGGAAAAAAAGGAAGTTTCACCCGTTTCTTTATTTATTTACAGGTCTATCTTTAAACCAGTCATAACCACCACTACTAGAGTTTATGACGGCTCAATGACATGGAGCACAATGAGGCAGTCTGACTGTGTCAGTTTTTACAGCTCCAGCTGCACATGTGACCATGAGCAAGTTAATGCTGCATGTTTGACAACAGGACAGAGGGAGAAAAGGGAGGAAGCTTAAATGAGTGAGTGGTAGGGGGGCAAGAGAGGAGGAGGAAGGTGGAGGAGAGGAGGAGAGGCAGAATGATAGAGGGAATTAATTCAAGCTTAGCCAGCCCTGATTGACTCTGTAACTGGCATGTACGAGCATTCAGAGTGACACCAAAACCATGGAGAGGGACAAGAGGAATGACATGTCACTGTCTAAAAAGAGAAGTTTCACCTTTGGGGCATATGGCAGGTGAGTCACACTCTAATTTGAACATATTAGATGCTTTTAGTTAAAAAAAAAAGGGCAATTTCCAGGTAGAAACAACCCTTATTGTTGAAAATAGTTGTCCTCACTTCCTTGTTTACAGCGTGGACAGAATCACCTGTGGTGATGAGACAAGGTGAGGCTTTGTTTCCCCTTGCAGCTATTTTAAGCCTGTTTGAACTTCATTTGACTGCGAGAAGCAGCAGGAGGGGTGACAAATTGTGTCGTGTTGTTGATGTAAACCAACCTGTTGCTTCAGACCTGAATCTGTGGAGAACGACCTCCAGGACAGTCTGGACTCCCCGGCCAGTGACAGCAAGCCCTCACTTTCCTCCAGCAGCAACCAGAGGGTGCAAGAATGTCCTCGCTCACATTCTGTTTCAACACATTGAATAAATCCTCAGTCACTGCCACATTTTTGTTCAGTTGTTTATGATGTTCCTCTTCCTCCCCACGTTTCTCCTTCCCCTTTTTTTTTTTTTCCTTGAACCGCACGTCCATTTTCTGAGTCAGGAAACAGAACTGTTTGAAATCATTGCAAAGCTGCAGGTGAGTTTCAGTGGAATTGATCTTGTGTGTGCGAGCAGCAGATGTTTGTCACCGTTGATGCTCTTGTCCATCAGGGCAGCCGGATCGATGAGCAAAGATGTGAATTCCCACTACCTCTGAAGGTTCGTGTTCGACCTAAACTCACCATACGGACAAAGTATCAACGCTTGAAATGTTGTCACAATACAACCTCAGAACTTAAAGTATTTCACTGGGATTTTGTGCGATGGATCAACACAAAGTAACTGTGAAGCGATGGTTTTCCAAGTTCTTTACAAATAAAAATCTGATAAATGTTGTGTGCATTGTTCTGGACTTTGACTGGGACGTTCTAACACATGATTATGTTTTCATCGTAGCTCTGAATGTTTCAGGCCATTGTCCTGCTGGAAGGCGAACCTCCACCCCAGTCTCAAGTTTTCTGCAGCCTCTAACAAGTTCTCTCCCTTGATTGTCCTGCATTTTCCTCCATCCACCTGCCCATCAACTCTGACCAGTTTACACATCTGAAGAAAAGACGACATGATGCTGCCACCACCGTGTTTCTCAGCGGGGGTGATGTGTTCAGGTTGAAGTACAGGATTTGCTTTTTTGCCACACGTGACCTTTTAATTCATTTCAATTCAATACAAAAGTACTTTATTAATCCCAAACGGAAATTAAGTTTAGTCGTAGCTCATCATCCTGGTTTCATTCAAGAGTTGTTATAGATGCT
>NC_056502.1:15270325-15289480 GCF_014905685.2 Nematolebias whitei
TGTGTGTGTGTGTGTGTGTGTGTGTGTGTGTGTAAGTTAATACTATTTATCTGAGCATTCAGTTTTGTAGTTTATTGTGAAATGTAATATGGTTTTATAAGATCACTTTGTTTTGTAAATACATTCTGTTCTTTCTCCTGTTTTTTTAATGCCAGTCAATGACATGGCAATACTTTCCCCCAACAATAAATAATAAAATGTGGTTTGTGTACACTTTCATCCATAAGACGGCCGTTTAAAATTGAAGAGATCATTTAGATAATATAAGATATAAAGAAACATAAGAGGGTAGAAAAAAATACGTTTTAGTAAACATAACAAACAAACTGTTTTTTTATATTTGTCTTTAAGAATTGAAAATTAAGTTCAGTTACCTTCGATTCATCTGGCTCAAATGAAAGAACGGAGTTAAGCGTTGTCACAAAGTAACCAGCAGGTGGCGATGTCGTAAAACAACATGGTTAATCAACCAAAAATTAATACCCGAAGAAGAAGTAAACGGAAGTGCTCAATGTCTGTTTTTTTTTTTTTTTCATAAAGATTGTTGGCTATTTAAATTATTCTCTGCAGTCTTTCTGTTCGGCTAACCTACTGTTTATTTTAGGAAGTTGCAGCGTCTTTAGCTCGTTTACACAAATTTTATCGCGTTATTTTTTTTTCAATGTAACTGCAAACATCAAAGATTCTCCACCGCGTGAGGCGAGTTGAACTTTGACTCACTTGGCAATGCTTCGGGGCTCCTTGAATTAAAGGCAGACTGTTTTTGAGTGGCGCATTAACTGATTTAACGCAATTTAAGTGTAAATAAAATAAAGTCCAACGAAACTCAAGAGATCTCTTCACGATGAGCTCCAAGAAAGTGATCGAGCTGTTCTACGACGTGGTCTCACCGTACTCATGGCTCGGCTTTGAGGTTTGTCTGCTGACAGCTTAAACATATTTATTTTGCACTGTTTCCGGAGGTTTTACACTCAGTTGTGTTTCCAGATCATGTGTCGCTACAGAAATGTGTGGAACATCGACCTGAAGCTGCGTCCTGCGTTTCTGGGCGGCATCATGCAGGGGTCAGGTGAGTCAATGTTTCAGGTGTTTGCAGCTCCACGTTATTGTTCCTGTGGACCTTCTCCGTGGTTTAATGTGTTCATGACAGGCAACAAGCCTCCTGGTCTGGTTCCGAACAAATATCTGTACATGACCAAGGATCTGAGCCGCTTGGCGAAGTACTGTGATGTCCCTCTGCAGCCACCGTCAGATGCGTTTGAGGCCATGTTCCAGAAAGGTACAGCCACAGTAGTCCAAAAATCTTTATTTATTGTTTTAAACCACAGAGTTCAGCAAAGTGCTGTACAAAATCCTAAACTAAAACTAAATCAGTTTAAAAACAATGGATACGGAAAAAATATAAAACAAGTAAGAATAAAAAAGACAAAATGATTTGAGATGCCCAAATCAATGCTTAAGAATGACTGCTGAAATTTACTGAAAATGCAGAAGCTTGTTCAGAACAAAAAGAACACTAGCTAAAAGGTGCAGAACTAGCTAAAAGGAGGAAAACACTAGCTATAAGCTAAAAGTAGCACATCATTAACTAAGAGCTAAAAGTAGCTAAATACTGAATTCATTCAACCTTTATTTAGACAGAATGTTGCAAAAATGCTTACTAAAAGTGTGATCAAGCAAATGGCTAGCTAAAACTTTGTTACATGATAAGACAAAAATAGATCTATGTTTTTAATGGAATTGAAGAGATCTTAATGTGTTTCTGTAATGGAAATATTTGCAAATAAAGCAAAATATAACTTTTTTGCACCCATCTACTCAATAAGCTGAATGTTTGGATGTTTGTGTTCTTTCACTTTCATGTTTATGAGACTAGAAGTTGATAACATTTGTGTCCATAAGTATGAGTAGATAAAACTAAAATAAAACTTTTGTAGCTGTTGAATCGATGATCATTTTGTTTTTTTTTTAAACCAAATACTCCACTTTGCACATACATGAAACTAAAGTTAAAATTTATAAAAACCCAGTTTCCGTATTTCTCTGAAGATTCATCAAGTTTTATGTTGCACTTAATTTGTTCTTTTACTACTAAACACTACATTTCTAACTTTTAATCTGTTTATTACTAGTAAATATAGAAGCATTTTTATTACTTTCGTAGTTAGTCAGTAATCCATTTTTACAGAAGACAGCAGTCTTTCTGTTCACTTTTGCTATGGAATTATAATAAAACATAAAAAGTTGTGTTTTTTTTTTTTTCCAGGTTCTTTGTCTGCGATGCGGTTTGTGACAGCCGTGCAGCAGCAGCAGAAAGGTGGAGACAAGCAGGTGGAGCAGGTTTCCCGTGAGCTGTGGAGGCGGATCTGGTGCGAA
Source organism: Nematolebias whitei (assembly GCF_014905685.2). Classification (NCBI taxonomy): domain Eukaryota; kingdom Metazoa; phylum Chordata; class Actinopteri; order Cyprinodontiformes; family Rivulidae; genus Nematolebias; species Nematolebias whitei. The sequence continues at coordinate 15,272,702 of NC_056502.1, forward strand.
GACAAAGACATCACTGAACCTGCATCACTCTCTGAGGTAAAACCTTTTGTTTTTACACGCTGGATGATTTCAGTAGATTTACAGTTGAAATTAATTCTTGCTTCTTCGATCGCAGGCAGCGAAGAAAGCAGGACTGTCAGTCGATGAGATTCAGGAAGTGCTGAAATTGTCCACCTCACAGAAGATTAAAGACGAGCTGAAAAACACAACAGAAGATGCGCTAAAATATGGGGTTGGTCGTGCTTCAGCTCTGCTTGTCGAGCTCGATAAAAAAACATGAAAGTGAAATAACTAAAGAAAATCCTCCTTCAGGCGTTCGGCTTCCCTCTGCTGGTGTGTCACATCGACGGGGAGCCTCAGATGTTCTTTGGGTCTGACAGATTCGAGCTCATGGCCCACTGCATCGGTGAGGAGTAAAATCTGGACCTTTTCATCCGTAGAGTATTTCTCTTCTGCTGATGTCTTTTAATCCTGACTGGATCTGACTTTAAGCAGCTGAATGTACAGAACCTGAAGAAATGTTCAGTGATTTAAAAAAAAAAGAAGCTGAAACTGAGCTAAAGTTAAAATAGCAGAACATGAGCTGAAGGCTAAAAGAAGAAAAACACAACAAGAGATGAAAGTATCAAAATGCTAACTGAAAGTCGCAAAACAACCCAAAAGCTAAAGGTAGCTAAAGGCTAGGAAGAATTGGACAATGAAGAAGCTTAAAGTAGCAGAAGATAAGCTAAATATTTTTAGTTAAAAGTGGTAAATGCTTAGCAAAACATAAAAAAGCTGAAGCAGTAATAAGGTAACTAAAAGTAGCTAAATGTTAGCTAAAAACTAAAAGTAGCAAAATGCTAACTAATTGTATCAAAATGATATTTAAAAGCCAAAAGTATATATATATAAAAAAAAAAAGCTACCTTGAAGCTAAAGGAAGCAATAGCAAGCTAAAAGCTCAAATTAGCAAATTGCTAACATAACAGCAAAAGCTTAGCTTAAAGCAAAATGTTAGTCAAAAGTAGCTGAAGGCTACTTTAACGGTAAAGCGGTATTAAAGTGTCTAAAATTTCTAAAACACTGTCTAAATATCAAACAATTTTAGCTAAATGTAGAAAAGAGCTAAATGCATGAAAAGGTTAGATGTCATCTAAAAGCTAAAAATAGCAAAAGTTTAGGTAAAAATATCAATGGGTTCTCTGCAGGTCAAAAGTAGCAAAAGTGATTGCTAAAAGCTTAAAGCTAAAAATAACAAACTATAGTTAAAAACTAAAAAAGACCAAAACTGCCAGCACGCTGAAGCTGAAGAGATTTTGAAGGAGTTGAAAAGAGCTTAAAATATTTCTATGATGAAGAAAAGTAGAAAAGTTACAAAAGTCAGAAGAACTCCAGTCTCCTGAATGAGCTGAACGTTTTGACAAATGACTAAACATCACAAATTGTGCAGAAGTAGTTAGATAAACAAAAAAAAAGAACAATTAAGTCTGTGTGTGTGTGTGTGAGTTCAGTCTGACTCTTCTCTGTTTCAGGGGAGAGGTGGTTCGGACCTAAACCGGATCGTTCAGCTGCCAAGCTGTGAGACGACAGCTGTCCACACGTCCTGCTCTCACGCTGAAACGTTCCAACTAATTTTCTTTGAAACATTTTAGACTTCAGAAACTCTCAGCTGTGCCTTCTGGAATCAAGCAGTTCAAGTCCTGGTGGAGCGGTAGATGTAACTTCAGATTAATCCTGTGCTAAGATCATTCAGAGCACTTAATATTATCTTAAAAAATAAAAGTATAAAATATGAAGTTTGATGTCTGAAGCATGCACAGTTTCATATGGAGCTGTTTTGTGTTCCTGTTCAGGTAAATGTGAATCGAATCCAACTGTGTTTCAACTGTTTTTACAACTTTCACTAAATTTAAGATCATATCTGTAGCTTTGTTTTTAATGCATCTGTGAGTGTAGAAAGTAAATATTTATAAACCAGCAGAAGGAATCGTGACGGTTTTGAGTGGCAGCACAAAATCAGTATTTGTTTCTAATAAAATAATTAATTTATGACATATATTCAAGGTGCCCTTAATAATCTTTTTATGTCTGATTCAGTGTGACGCCTAAAATTTCTTAATCTTTCAGTATTTTCAGTTCTTCCTAAGAAAAAACCAAGATAAGAAATTTCCAACTAAAGAAATTAGAGGAGCACATTTTCTTTTGTTCAGGATGTAAAATTATCAGAATAAACACAAGTGGAAAAGTAAGTAACTCAGTACCTAAGATTAACAGTTTATTTTGAAATTAACTGCATATTTTTGCATTTTTAAAATCAGAGAAACAAGTATTTTTACTAAAACTTTATGCTTCAGAGTGCATCTTTTTTTATATAATTGCCATAGTGGAACAATGAATTCTGAGTAATAAAAATGCTTACTGCTACTAAATGAGTGTAAATGAGTACTACATTTGTCCAGAAACTTGAGAAAACAGTCACACATGTAGGATAAAGGCGACTTAATCAAGATGTCGAATGTGAAAAGAAATCTTTTACATTTAATCAAACAGTTTTTAGAATATTATGTTGATAAAGGAATGTGATTTGACACGCCTGGCCTTCACTGCTCTCAGTATTTTTATCTTCCCACACACGTCTGGCGTCAGGACGCAATGACTGCTTCGCTAAAGGTTTTTAATGATGATGTTGAAGCACTGGATGCCGAGGATTACTGTGCTGCACTTTACTTAGTCCTGTCCAAAACCTTTATTGTAGATCATGACATCTTATGTCATAAGCTCTCAGATATTGGTTTCTCAGATCACACTGTTAGCTGGTTTTCTAACCAGTATCTCTCAAATGGGAGGCAATGTGTTCAACACAATGGTACTTCATCCAGATAATTAACGGTCACAAACGGTGTGCCGCAAGGCTCAGTTTTAGGACCCACTCTACAATTTATATAAACAATGTAGATCAAAACATTCCTGACGCCTCCTTACATCTCTGCTGACGATACATATTGCTGAGCTAACAGTTGCCATGGTTTTCCAGCTTCTACAGTCTGCATGTGACATCATTCAGTCAGACTTCAAACTGGTGCTAAATGCTGATAAAACCAAAGGGATGTTTTCAAACAAAGTCAGTGCCAGCAGCTCTTCCTCCTATCTCATCCATGCATGGTGTTCTTGTTGAGTTTGTAGATTCTTACAAATACTTAGGAATTTTGGTTGATGCATATCTGTCTTTTAAGCCACGTTAATAAAGAAACTTGAAATTAAAACTGGGTTTCTTTTACAGAAATAGATGTAGCTTAACTCTGAATGCCAGGAAACAACTTGTAGCTGCAACTTTCCTACTGGCCATTGACTATCGTGACATTATTTACATGAATGCCCCTGCCAGCTCCTTGCAGGTAACTAGAGTTTGATGCGGTCTACCATGGCGGGCTAAAATTCATAACCATCGTACCCATCACTGCACCCAACATTGGTCATCATCGTGTTGTGTTTATTCGCACTCGTCTGCTCACACAGACTCATGTTCGTGCTGCTGTTCGGCGTATTGTTTCTATGCCTTTTAGTTAACGTTTTTCTTAGTTCATATCTTAGATCTTGTTACTGTTATTATTTTACATTCTAATACTTTGTTGGATGTAACGGGGATCCTGTGTACACAATTTCGTTCCACCACATGTACCACATGTGGTGCGAATGACAAATAAAGAATCTTGAATTATCGACATGTAGGATCTCACACTGGTTCATTTTCATCTATAAATCACTCCTTGGTCTGCTATCTCCTCCCACATGTCACGTCGTCAGTGCAGTTACAGCGTGCGCTCTCAGGCCATCATTACCTGCAGCGTCCCCTCAGTGCGGATTGAACTCAGCAAAAAGTCCTTTTCTTACTCAGCTCCTGTAACACCTTACAAAAAGACCTGAAGCGGTCCACTTTGATTTCTTTAAGATATTTTAAACACTTGGTAATGTCAATAGAAAAACCTAAGCAAATATGTTCTTGCTTAGTATTTTACTTTTATATGGCATCTTGATTCGACTTTTTATAACTACTTTTATTTGATTTTAATCGCTTTTTGTTAAATTATTGTCTGTACTTTATATGTCGTCTGTCTGAAAGTGTTTCTTGAAAATGAGTCCTTGTGACTCAGTGAGACTAACCTGTATAAATAAAGGTTGAATGGAAAAAAAAAAAAAAAAAAAAAAATATATATATATATATACACACACGCACACACCGTCAGTAAGCGCAGGCGTGAACTCATCATCAAGCTGATTTAGTCTCTTGTTGACACTGTGCAGATATGAGCTTTTATTTTTGTGGTCATTTAATATTTCTTTAAACAGTTTTCAGGATTTATCAGCTCAGTTGGGGAGTGAACGCTGCTCAGTGGTATAAACTTCATTCATCTGGAAAAACGACCTTTCATTTTCTCAGACTTCTGCCTCGAGTAAATAAATCAGTGGTGTATGTATTTCCTTCGTGTGTGTGTGTTTACAGTAACAGGATATGTGGGTGTGTTTTGCTTTAGCTTTAAATTGGGGTAAATCTTATTTGGTTTCTTCACAACAAGCTGTGTCACTAAAAGAGGTTTGCGTTGAAGATCCAGTTTGACAACATTTACCCATAATCCTTTTCAAGGTTCATTTCCAGCAGCGTCAGTTTGATTTATATACAACAGTTCAAACATCTGAAGTTGATCAGGGTGTGTCGGAGTCAAACCAGATAATAAAATAAAATATAAAGACTAGAAAAATTACATTATTTGTAAAAATGCTGAGTGCTGGATAACTTCTGAAATTTGCTTCATATGTTAAAGCTAAAAGCTAGCTGTAGTAGTAGGCTAACTAAAAGTGGAAAAAGGTAGCAAAAGACTAGCTGAAAGTAAAAAAAAAAAAAACGAGCTAAAAAAAACCGCTAGTTAAAACTAGCAGCTAAGTAGCTAAATGCTAGCTAACGGTTAAGTGTAGCAATAGGCTAGCCTAAAAAGCAGCAAAAGGTTTGTTGGAACATAAAAACTACAAATAGCATTTGCAAAGGCTTGCTAAAATCTAAAGTAGCAAAATGGTAGCTTAAAGCTAAATGTTGCCAAAAGCTGAACAAATGTATCAAAAGACTGACTAAAAGCTAAATGTAGCAGAATGGTAGCTATATGCTAAACATAGCAAAACATTATGTTTAAATTTAGAAAAAGATGAGTTGAAAGGTAAAAGTATCAAATAGTCGATAACAAAAAGTAGATGAATGGTGGCTAAATTTAAAAAAAGCTGCAAAAAACTAGCTGAGAGCTAAAAAGAGAAACTAAAAGTAGCAAAAGGCTAGCTAAACGTTAAAGCAGTAGGTGAGCTAAAAGTCTAAAGAAGCCCTTTAGGAGAGGTAAAATAGTTGTAAACAAGGTTTACGATTTTGAAAAGAAAAAAGTTACAAAAACAAAAAAGCTTAGCACCATTCTTCTACATGAGCCAAATATTTGTAGCTAAAATAGTACTAAGTGTACAAAAGTAATTAGATTGCAAATTTATACAGAAAAGTAAAAAAGGAAAACAATTCATTCTGTCTCATTCAGAGTTGGACATACTCCTGCTACCCATGGGTCAAAATACCTCATGGGCCATTTTTGACCCAAGGGCAGTGAAATAATTAAGAAGAAAATACAAAAATAATGGTCATGCATATATATATTTTAATCTAATTATTAAATGGAAACATATTACAGAATAAAAATATCTTGAGATTAAATTTGACTGAGGCCTCTGGTTATTTTGACCCAAGGGTAGCAGGAGGGATACAGTCGTCTCCTGCTGCTCTCCAGCTTGTTGTTATTTATAACCTGGGGAAGTGCACTTCTGCTGACTAAAAACCCCAGAGAATCCAGTCGTGCAAGTTCCGGGTTAAAAAAGACCAAACATGTTCGACAAAGAGCTGAAAACTGGACTGGGATGAGGAGCGGCCGGACCAGTTTCCAGAAACAGAGCAGAGAGGCAGGGCGTGTGTCACCGGAGAGACGTGATCTTTAACAGAGACAGAATGTGGTAGAGAAAAAAGAAGAAGAGAAGACACGTCTGATCGCACTGCGCAGCATCAGCAGCCAGAGGAAGGGAGGAGGAGGAGGGAGCAGGAGGTGCAGGTGAGGGTGGAGTTAGGAAACCACAGGAGGTGCAGGTGAGGGTAGACAAACACGGAGGAGCAAACTGATCCCTGGAGCCTGACGCATCAGCTGAAAGAAAACAACACGATGAGGAGCTGAAGCAGGACTTCTCAATCTGCTAACATCCGGTTGGGCCTGGCTGTGTGAAGGAGGGAACCATGAACCTGCAATAACTGGATTTAACTTCATTATCTTTGTTTAAAGTTCATAAAAACACACAAGGTGAGGCTTTTTAAGTATTTGTTCTTTATTTACACATGTCTATTTCAAAGAGATGAAGCTAAGGAGGAAGCCTGAGCCGATTTCTGCAGAATATTTTTTATTTCTTATTACGCCTATTTGCGCACTTTGTTTGGCCTTGTCACTGTTTTAAGTGCTCTATAAATAAAATGGTATGGTATTTATTTAATTTAAGGTCATTTTCAGTGCTCTATGTTCAAGCACTGGGTGTGTGGAGCAGCACAGGCACAAAATGAGTTAAAAAATGTGGATGAACTGGTTTAGGCTTTTTGGACGCAATGTAAAATGATGATATGGGTCAAGAGTTTCCTTGTGTGGCTCCAATGTCTTGTCTTTTGTCCTGTTTGGCATCTCTTTAGAAAAACATCAGTCAAATGGCATAAAGATTTAGTTACAGACGATTTCTGTGCTAGTGGTTGACATTCTACTAAAGATATGGCCTAAAGATTTGTCTTATGGGAATGATTTTGTCAATCGGTTTAAAAAATTAATGATTAAATAACAAGAGGGAAATGAAGCTTGAACGTGTTGGTAACACAACATGTGAAGGTGTCAGTTACACAATCTTTTCTCAGCAGTTACATGTCACGTTAACGAGCCTTTCAGGTAAACCCGCCTTTTTGTTGTCCATCAGTCTGTTCATCTGTGTTCACCCACAACAAAGGTTTTATTCTGCATTAAAAAAAAAACTTAAGTTTTCAGTAAAAACTAAAAATACTCTGATGTTTCTAAATGGGAGATTCACAGTTTTAACATCACAGGATTAATCAATGTTTTCTGAACTATTTGCTTTTTAAAATTTTGATCTGACAGAATGTCGTCAAACTCGAACTACCTCTGCAAACAGGGAGACACCGTCTGTGGTAAGTTTCATCACTGCACCCTTCTCCCTGCTGGCCTCCTTAGATAGAGAACTTTACTAATTGGTTTTCTTGGTATGTGAATGTTCCTGTAAGGTGCCCTGAGACAACTTTGTTGTGATTTGGCGCTATATAAATAAACTGAATTGAACTGAATTCTCCCCCATTTTGAGATTTTATTACTTTGAGAGTTTTACGAACACCTGTCAAGAGGTTCATGAGATATTTTGCTGACAGACAAACAGGGTTGTCTCCAAAAGTCGATAAAACAGATTTGAGCTAAGATCTTGCCCAATGAGTTTGGAGTTTGTGTTGTGAATGACTCAGCTACTACCACAGCAGATTTGGGCACAATATCTGTAAAATGACTGAATTACAACCACTTCTGGATTTTCTAATATCAGTTGTTTGTGGCACCAAACCAGCCACTAGGGAGCACAAGCCAGTTTATCTCTTGTGCTGGTCCCCAAGCCCAAGTAAATGGTGAGGGTTGTGTCAGGAAGGACATCTGACAGAAAACACTTTTGCCAAAACTATAATGCGAGTTCATCTAAGCGACACTATACTGAATCGGTCAAGGCCCGGGTTAACAACGACCGCCACCGGTGCTGTTGACAAACAGGTTGCCAGCAGAAATTATGCTATTGTTTTAGTTGAAGACCACAAGGACCGAAACATGTAAGGAGACAGAGGGAGAAGAGGAAAGTCAAGAATGTAGGACTGAGGGTCGCTACTCTAAATGTGGGGACAATGACAGACAGAGGTAGAGAGCTGGCTGACATGATGCAGAGAAGGAAGGTAGATGTTTTATGTGTCCAAGAGACCAAGTGGAAGGGCAGCAAGACTCACAGCATTGGAGCAGGTTTAAACTGTTTTACCATGGTGTGGATAGAAAGAGAAATGGAGTAGGGGTGGTCCTGAAGGATGAGTTGGCAAATAATGTAGTAGAGGTGAAAAGAGTGTCAGAGTGATGTGCCTGAAGGTAGAATTTGAAAGTCTGATGCTAAATGTTGTCAGTGGTTATGCTTCACAGGTTGGATGTGATGAGGCGTAGAAAGATAAAGGAAAGATTTGTATGAAGTGATAGAGAGTATTCTCAGGGAGGAGAGAGTGGTGATGAGAGCAGACCTGAATGGACATGTTGGTGAAGGAAACAGAGGGGATGAGGAAGTGATGGGCAGGTTTGGTGTCAAGGAAAGAAACCAGGAAGGACAGACGGTGGTGGATTTTGCCAAAAGAATGGAAATGGCTGTAGTCAGCACTTATTTCCAAAAGACAGAGGAACATAGAGAAAAGGAAACCGGGGGGACAGGGGACTGTAAAGCTGTGGCAGGGGAGAGTGTGGCCAGACCACATTGGATGGTTGTGTGTAGAATCAATGACTGTTGTCGTGAAGAAGAGAAAAAGAGTAAAATAAGAGAAGAAGACCAAATGGTGGAAGATGAAGAAAGAAGATTGTTGTGAGAAATTCAAAGAGGAGCTGTTAAAGGCTCTGGGTAAGAAAGAGCTTCCAAATGACTGAGCTACTACAGCAACAGTAATTATAGACACAGGTAAGAAGGTACTTGGTGTGTCATCTGGACAGAGAATGGATGATAAGGAAACCTGGTGGTGGAATAGTGAAGTGCAGGAAACTATTAAAAAAAGAGGTTAGCCAAAAAAACATGGCAATGAGAGGACTGAAGAGAGGAGACAGGAATATAAGGAGATGCAACGTAGAGCAAAGAGGGAGGTAGCTAAGGCAAAACAGAAGACATGATGAGCTGTATGTGGAACACGGTGGAACAGTGAGGCTACAAGGAGGAGAGGTCACAAAGGTGCAGGACTTCAAGTACTTGGAATCCACTGTCCAGGAAAATGGGGAGTGTGGTAAAGAGGTGAAGAAGAGAGTCCAGGCAGGATGGAGTGAATGGAGAAAAGTTTCAGGAGTGATTTTTGACAAAAGAGTGTCAGCAAAGGTCAAAGGAAAAAATTACAAGACAGTTGTGAGACCAGCTGTGTTGTATGGTCTGGAGACAGAGACATGGACAAAAAGACAGGAGACAGAACTGGAAGTGGCAAAAATGAAGATGTTGAGGTTCTCCTTGTGACAAGGATGGAGAAGATTAGGAATGAGATCATCAGAGGTACAGCACAGGTTGAACAACTGGGAGATAAAGTTAAAGAGACCAGACTGAGATGGTTTGGACATGTCCAGAGGAGGGACAGTGGGTATACTGGTAGAAGGATGTTAGAAATGCAGCTGTTAGGAAAAAGACAAAGAGGAGATATATGGAGGCAGTTAAGAGAGGACATGGAGGTAGATGGAGTGAGGACAGAGGATGCAGAGGACAGAGATGGAAGAGGATGACTCGCTGTGGAGACCCCTGAAGAGGGAAAAGCCAAAAGAAAGTGGTTCATGAGATATTTTGCTAAGACAACGTTGACTCCAAACAGTTATTGGGGGGGGGGAAAAAGCCAAAACTCTTACACAATCTGTTAGTGCTCAATATATTTTTTGGGAATTAGTCTCAGCTACTGCCACACAAAATTCTAGGTGAACGTGCGTAAAATCAACTGAATTATTTCTGTGTTTCTTAAGATCAGTTGTCTTTGTCAGCCATCTTGAATTAGGATGGCTTCAAAAGTTAAACAGTTGTAGACATCCAATGAGTATTTCCTGAGTTTCATTCAAATCTGTCCAGTGAGTCATGAGATATTTTGCTAACAGACACACTTTTTAGTCTGCCTTTGTCAAACTTGTTATTTCCAACTGTACCACCAACACGTCACTGCGTAATGTACCAGTACTTCCTGTGTGCAGAGATCCGTGTGTACGAGCGGGAGGTCATTGTGGTGCCCATGCTCCTGCTCACCAGCTTCGTTGTGTTGCTGGTCTTCATTTTGCTGCTACACTTCTGTCCCGAGAGGGTGGATCGACTCCGACCCCGTGCCCAGAAGTCCAACACCAGGAGGGTGCTGCACGGCATCGACGGTAGGTGTTCTTCTGGGCGCAACACAAAAATAAGCGCTGAAATGTGTTTTGTCAACAGCATGTCGCGTTGTTTTAAGAGGCATGACGTTTAAAGTGTTATCCTGATTTTGGGGTTTATTCTATTTGTAGTCAACAAGAACAATAAAGTTTCCACCTGTCCTTTTTAAAGTTGCTGCTGTGGGTTGTCCTACCCCTCTCCTTTTCCTTCTGTACTCATGTGTCCTTCAGAAATGTTAAGGTTCAAACAATCTTATGTTGAAAAATAAGATTTTTAACTTGTGAGCATCAATTTGGACAAAAAACAAAAGTTAACAATAGAGAGCACAATATACTCTGCTTTAAACTGCTTCATGTGTCCTAAAATACAAAGAAACAGCGGATCGTCTACTTTAAATAAATGCTTCAAAAAATAAGTTCAAAATGTAAAGACTTAAAAAGCTTTAAAACCTAGATTTATTTTTAAATAAACTTGTTATAAAACATATATATGACCTCTCAGTCATCTCAGCTGTTTTAAAAGGTTTCCCTCCCCCAGTTTAAATTCTTATTTTAATTTAAATGGTTTTATCGATGATCCGGACTGAGCTCAGCCGTGAGCCAGATGTGGTCCCCGGGCCACCAGTTGAATCCATAGTTTTCACCTGACGTCAGAGCTTTAAACTGTAGGAACGTTTACCTGACGTTGGACAAATGTTCAGCCAACTATGATGAAATGACTTTAAAGAATATTACTGAACACCAAATCGACGAAACGTAAGATTTACATGTAGTTTTGTTCAGGCTAACTATGTGGTTATATTACCTTTAACAATGAACATTTCCTTGTTCCTCGTCTCCCACACAACACATCATTTACCCCCCCAGACTGAAAACACCTGTAACTGTCCTCACTTTTAAAACCGCTCACCCTGGCAGTGTTTTGCTGCTTAAACCTGGCCTGGGTCAGCCCAGCCTGGGTTCTAGCCCAGAGTCTGCATTGGGAGGTCCGGCTGGTCAATTAACGGAACCCAGAGACCCAGCGTAGCAAGCGGGTCACGAGACTGAAAATTAGCTCTGTGCTACACTGAAACACAACCAGTGCAGATGTTTGATTAAATTCAACAACATTAAAACATTAACAAGCATGTTGATAATAGATAATTGATCTATTTTTGTTGAATGTTTATAAATCTAATGTAGCAATACTCAATACCACCTGGTACGTATTCCGTTTGTGAGTACCAAGTATGTATCCAGTACAAACCTGATGGTGTTTACTGTACTGTGTTATTTACTGCTACTAAAATGAAGGTATCTTATGTTAATGAAAAAAGGCTATTTTTAATCCATTTATGAGGATTGACCGGTATGTTGGCTCTTAATCGGAGGTTGGGTTGATAAGATTTTTTAGTACTGACTTCATTTTAGACTAAATCCACCCTGTTCCCAGAGCAGAAACAGCCTCATGGTTTCTCTGAAACTTCTCCCGGGGTTCAGGAGGATCCTTTAGTCTCTGATGTAAATTCTTGTCTCTGTCTGCAGCCCCGCAGGATTTCAATATACTCGAGCACGAAAGCATCGCCTTGGACATGCCCAACTCATACGCCACCTTCCAGGCTGCCAACCCTTACATCACCAAAACCCTCTCCAAGAAACCCAGCACGTCGCCCCCTGCGTCCAACCCCCCACAGCCCATCAAGTCTGGCTTCACCCCTGTGGCCCAGCCCAGAGAGCTGCCCCGCCAGAGGCTGCCTGAGTCCTTCAACCTGGTGGCCCCTCTGCCCAGCACCTTCTCCCTGCGCTCCGACTCCTCCGTGTCCCTGTACAGGGCGCGCATGGAGAACAGGAATGTGGTCCTGCGGGTCCTGAATGGTACAAACAGCTCTGATTCACCTTCGTCTTAGATTTTAAGGTCAGAGGTCAAGCATCTCCATCTTCACCTTCTGCAGATTCGGCCGATGCCGCTGAGAGACACAGCTTCCTGGGCTTCGCATCGTTCCTGTCCCAGCTGGGACCCCATCCGTTCCTGCCAGAACTGCTCGGTGTGGTCTCCCTCCGAGCTCCTCTGGTCACGGTGGTGGAGGAGCTGGAAAACAGGGACCTGCTCAGCTACTTGTGGAGGTGCAGACAGGTAAAGAGCTCTGCAGAGGACTTCAAGCTTTAGGAAGAAAAGCTGCTTCTGTTCCAACGTGGATCTGTTCTGCGTATTGTTTTTATGCTATTAGTGCTTAGTGTATTTTTAGCTGATGTTTTTCTTAGTTCATATCTTATTACGGTTTTTCTTTTACATTTTATTGTGGGATGTAACTGGGACTCTGAGTACACAATCTCGTTCCACCACAAGTACCACATGTGGTTAAAGAAACTCTGATCTTTAAGAGGACCTCTGTTTGTTTTCCCAGAGCAATGTGGATCCTCCCTGCGAGATGACTGAGAGAAGAATCTTCACCATGGCCAGTCAGGTGGCCTCGGCACTGGTCTGTACATTTCTTAAACTCTTAAATGCATTATCATGTGAATAATGATTCAGCATCAAAGCACTTGTTTTCCTGGTTCCTTAATGACGGATGCCTGCAAACCTTACCAAAATGTGCAGCTCAGTCAGGAGATAGCTGCTACGATGTCTGGTTTCTGTAATGTTTACATTTTTCAAGAGATTGTATTTTATTTGCATATATTTTTCCCATAGACATACAATGAAGTCATTTCAATTCCCTCCAAAACAATGCGAACTTGCTCTTTTGTTTTTCTTTGCTACCTTTAGCTAGTTTTATTCCTTTGCTACCTTTAGCTAGTCTTTTTCCTATGCTACCGTTAGCTAGTCTTTTTCCTATGCTACCGTTAGCTAGTCTTTTGATATTTTTGACTTATAGCTACTGTTTTGCTGCTTTTAGCTAATTATTTTGCTGCTTTTAACTTTTGGCTACCGTTTTACTACTTGTGCCTTTCAAATAAACTTTTTCTACTTTTAGCTATTTTTTTCCCCCTTTAAATCAATTGCACTACTAATAGCTTTCAATTACCTTTTGCTATTGTTAGCAACAGTTTTGCTGCTTTTAACTAAACTTGTGCTACTTTTAGTTATCATTTTGGTATCGTTAACTCCTAGCTATCATTTTACTACCTACTGGCTAGCCCTTTGCTTCATTTAGCTTTTTGCAATCCTTTTGCCATTTTTAACTACATTTTTGCTGCTTTTAGCTAGCATTTTGGTACTTTTAACTTCAAGCTACCGTTTTACTACTTATTGCCATTAGCTAGCCATTCACTACATTTGGCTTTTAGAGATGAATTCACTTGTTTTAGCTTCAACAACTTAGTTGTGGCTTCATAAACAAAGTTCTCCAGCACTCGATATTCACGCTGCACTTTTTTTTTTACACTTCAGGTAAACCACATCTGACTGTAAAAAACATTTACTAATAAAAGCAGCAAAATACACACATTTAAAACACTTCTTTTTGTCTTCTCCATGTGTCCCTATCATTCTTTCTGCCACTTTCCAAGTCTTTCACATCCCCAAATCTACATGCTCGCCTGTCTAATCCTGAAATCCTCATTTCTTGCTGAATCCTCAGGAGTTCCTTCACAGCAAAGACCTCCTGCATGGAAACATCCGGGCCCGCAGCGTTCTGGTCAGCAGGCAGCTGACAGCGAAGCTCTGGGGTCTGCATGGAGTCTACACGAGGACGGACCAGAAGGCCACTCAGAAGGAAGACCCCAGCATGAAGAAGTGGCAGGCTCCAGAAGTGCTCGTCAAGAAATCTGCCTCTCAGAGCAGCGACATGTGAGTGGCTTTATTGTTCATTCATATGGCACCTTTGTCACAAATATTTTATAAAATGTAGAGCCTCTTATAAATGTTGCCTCAGTTTCAAATCAGTAGTAATATTTAGGGACATAATTTTCAATGATTATACTTTTGTCTGTGTCCCTCCAGCTGGTCGTTTGGCGTTTTACTGTATGAAATGGCCACTTTGGGTAAGACCAACTGTTATTTTTGAGGATATAAATTCTTAAAAATGTATTTGTTTGCAAACCTTTAATCAGGGAGCTTGAAAATGAGCAAAAATTAATTTTGGGGGAATCAAAAGGAGCTCCAAATGGCTTTTCTCCTTTGTTGTGCCTTAAATTAGTTAGTCCAAAACAGGCCCATCTGTTAAGCTTTTAATCTTTTTTCAAAATTAAAAACAGACTTCGTTCTGACTCATCCAATTCTACAAATTATTGTAATTTATTTATTTGAGGGGAAAAAAGGAAACAATTGTTTAATTTTAGACTGAAAACCATTTAAGCCCTTAATTTTCCAAGTACCGCTTTGAATTATGACTTTTTTTTTTTGAGCTCTCAAAAAGAAGTTTACCAATATAAGATCACTTCTTGATTTTATTCTCTTGCAACCAAATATTTATTTTGTGTAGCATTACTGTATTAAACACTAAATGGTACACTTATTATTAAACATAGACTTAGAGGAAAAAAACTACATAAAACTCTTAATTGCCATTTTTCCTTCGATGTTTCCATTGGATTAATTGAATTTACATTAAATGGAATTATATGTATTTTGTTTTTATGACCTGCTTCTCTCCACATGGTAGTTTATATTAATTGTTCCCCTCTAGGTGAAGCACCGTTTGCAGAAATATCAATTAACGAGCTCCTGCAGTTTCATCAGCGAGGGAAAAGTCTGAAAAAGCCCTCCAACTGCTCCAACGCTCTGTGAGTGTCTGCTGCATGTTCCAGATAATGAAGTGCAAAAGCCATCACAGACTTTCCACAGTTTTACTAAAAACCTTATTTCTTCCAGATACGCACTCATTAAAGGCTGCTGTCAGTGGAAGGAGCAAGACCGTCCCCTTCTGGCCGAACTGAGCCGAAAACTCGTTTCAGGAGAAAAAAGTGCCTCTGATAAAGTCCTGAAAGCGCCTGGGTCAGTTAACATCGAGCAGTACCTGCAGGAGGCGGGATACGGAGAAACAAACGGCTACACCGTTTTCTGATCAGACTGCCAGAACAGAAGAAATATTTGCACTATAGTCTGAAAACACGAGGAGGAACTTCTATATGATGCAATAAAAAAAGTGTTCCTAAATTATTTTTGAGTAACTTTAAGTTATTCTTTAGACTCTCACAACTAAGTTGTGTAAAATCTTGTGATAAATGGCCTGGGTGTCCATGTATATTGTTAAGAACACTATGATTTTTAGGGATTGTTTGGGAATTTGAAACATGTCATCGTGTTGGAATGGCTCGAGACCTTGTAAACCTGACCTGTGAACAGCTTTCACTTCACCAACCCAAGGTTTAAATCCTCCACGTATGATGGTTTGCAGACCTTGTACCAAAAAAGCCAAAGTAAATCAGATAAAGATATGTATATATGAAATATTCCAAAGATGTTTGTATTAAAATAAAGGAGCTATCGTCGCAATTAAAGTTTGTTTACTCAAAAAGATCAGCTCTGAGAAGAACCTAAGCGCGAGAAAATAGCTCAAAATGTTTACAAAAAAAATTTATGTGAATAAAAACATGGAACTGCCACAAGCCTGAACTGGACCGTTTTTATTTTCAAGCTGTTTTTCAGGCGGCACAGTGGTTAGAGCTGTCGCCTCATAACAGGAAGCTCGCACGTTCACCTTACGGCCCGAGTCTTTTCTGGGTGGAGTTGTGTGGGTTTTCTCCGGGTACTCCGGTTTCCTTCCACAAACCAAAAACATGCACGTTAGGCTAAATGATAAATAAACTGTCCCTAGGTGTGAGTGAGAGAGTGAATGGTTGTTTTGTCTCTGTGTCCCTGTGAAGGACTAGAGACCTGTCCAGGGTGTCCCCCGCCTCTAACACAGTGAGCTGGAAAGAAGTGGGTAAATAAAATGAAATGGATGGATGGATAAATGAATGGATGGACGTATGGATGAATGGATGGATGGACAAAAGGATAGATAAATGGATGGGTGGATAAATGGATGGATGGATAAAAAAATAAATGGATGGATGGATAAATGGATGATAAGTGGATGGATGGATGAATAAATGGATGTATGGATGGATGTATAAATGGGTAGCAGCACGGTGGCGCAACTGGTAGAGCTGCTGCCTCTCAGCGAGCAGGTCCTTGGTTCAAATCCCGGTCCAGGGGCCTTTCTGGGTGGAGTTTGCATGTTCTCTCCGTGCATGCGTGGGTTTCTTCCAGGTGCTCCGGTTTCCTCCCACAGACCAAAAACATGCATGTTAGACTGATTGGTAACTCTAATTGTCTCTAGGTGAGAGTGAGAGAGTGAATGGTTGTTTGTCTCGTTTGTCTCTATGTGTCCCTGTGATGGACTGGAGACTCGTCCAGGGTGTACCCCGCCCCTCGCACAATGATTGCTGGACATGGGCACCGGCGACCCCTGTGACCCAAAATGGAAGAAGTGGGTAAAAGATAATGGATGGATGGATAAATGGATAGATGCATGGATGGATAAATGGATGATAAATGATGGATGGATGGATGATAAATGATAGATGGATAAATGGATGGATGGACAGATGGATAAATGAATGAGTAAATGGATGATAAATGATGGATGGATGGATGATAAATGGTGGATGG
>NC_056502.1:15289490-15300127 GCF_014905685.2 Nematolebias whitei
TAAATGGATGATAAATGATGGATGGATGGATGATAAATGGTGGATGGATGGATAAATGGATGGATAGATGGATGGATAAATGGATGATAAATGATGGATTGATGGTTAAAAAGACACATGTGCAGTTTTAGTAACCTGTAATGTTTATTGATAGTTCTGTGTGTACAGAGGGGACCAACATCAGCCCTTGCGAGTAAACCATGAGAAATACCTGTTCTCAGGTGGACACGCCCATTAAAGCTACTAAAACTACTGTTTTCATGAAAAAAATATTCTGATACTATAAAAATGAAAAAATGTAAAAAACTAAACATTCAGTGACTGCTTATGAGAACTAGAAAATACACCAGGCTTTCTGAGTGTCGTTCTGGATGTGATTGGAGCCTGGGTTGAACATCTTTGACCAAAACAAAAGACTAACCATATAAATGTAACCAATACCACTTCAGACCATAAGACTAAAGTTAAAGCACCGTGTGAAGGCAGTGTTTCTCTTTTTGCACCCAACAGGTGAACAGCTGTAGCCAGAACACAGGTCTACATTCACAGTGACAGAAAAATAAGACACTAAAGACAACTAACAAAAAAACAGGATGCAAAAGTTGCACATTCAGTGTCCAACAGCAAGTGTCAAAATGACTAACAGGGCACCTTTATTTGGATTTAAACAAACGCATCCCTACCGTCTTCAAGAATTTCAGTTTTAGGAGTCCAAGTGTTGATTTCAACGAGACGTCAGAAAGAAAAGACAGCCCTTACTCGCGCAGACTGTTGATTGAGGCACAGATCTTGAGAGCCGGACCCAGTTTAATATTCATGGTGGAAATGAGATGTTCCTCTCGCAGAAGAAGCAGAGCCTGCCCGTCTATTTCCTGCGACAGAAACTGGGCAGCCAGCTCCTCGCAACCTGAACACACCAGAAAAGACGAGACGACACAATCAGCCGGGAGAAGAAGAGGCGCTAAAATAATCAGGAACGGAGTCTGATGTGACCGCCGACCTTGAAGCGAGGAGACAAACTTGCAGACTTCCTCCACGCTCCACTGAGCCGGCGTCGCAGACAGGAAGTTGGCTCCGTCTAGCGGAGCCGAGCTGTCGGACTGAGGGGCGCTGTGCTCGGCTCTGGAGCAGGAGCGCGAGGAGGAAGACGGGGACAGAGAAGGAGAGTCCTCTTCCTCCCCATCGCTGGACATGTCTTCTGAGCGGCTGGACTCAGAGTTGCACTACGTGGAGAAAGCACAACGTTAAATAAAACACAATGTGAAATATTTAACAACTTTGCTTGTGTGTGAACGTAGAAGATCTGGTTGACAAATTTCTTAAAGCCACCGAGGTCTGTTTGAGTTGAGCAGCCGGATTATTGTCGGTTTCACAAGAAAACCCTTCTTGTTCTGTTGAAAACAATCTGTTTATAAAATAAATAAAATCCTCAAATAAACCAGCACCCAGCTCCGACAGCTACAGGTTTGTCTCCGCTTTATTTATCCGACTGGCCGAAGTTCTGCACAATTAGCAGAGAAGTATTTGCCAGACTGTTACAAATCACATGCAGCCTCAAGTTAGGAAACTAGCTCATCATTGATATTTAGAGCAAGTTACCATAAATCCACACGTTTACACATCGCAAACTAAAAAAAAAAATACCTTGAAAAAAGTTATTCTGAACTTTAATGGTGCAGTTTGAAAGGGTTTCCTCAAGTATTTTTCCAGATATAATATGAAATGTGGGTATGCACTTAATATAAACAAAGCACTCTGCTGAATCCGTCAAAAACCACGTGAGGGCTTGAGTCATGGACCTACATCAGGAAGATCTGAGCAGGTAAACAAATATGGCGGAATCGGACAGGTGTAGAACTTTGAAGACGATTAGGTGGAAATTTAAGCGTTAACTTGCTGCTAAACGCAAAAAAAGAGAGAAAGAATAAGAGCTGAAGTGAACACATACTGGGGACTAAGCAGAGTTTATAACTTGAAACTTCATCTCATGCACATAACATGCCTACACGACTGGAATGGACCAGACGAGGGCCAGTTCAGGACTAGAATCTTAACATATGTTGTCTTTTGTGTACACACTTCCGAACAGACACATATTTTACTCATTTATTTCTGAGTGTAATCAATACGTCAGAAAATGTCGGACTTCTCATTCCCAAACGACTCTTTCATCTTGACCTATTTTCAGTCCCTTCAGCTGTTTCTGCAGGTAAACACACACTAGAAGTTTACATTCGATGACATGTTGGGTTTTTGTTTCTGGTCTTCCCGATGATGCAATGAGTACCTTTAAGAAACGTGTCTGATCAGCATAAACTGCTTGTACACAAAAAAGACGAAGCATCCTGTGAACAGCTCTCACCTTGACAGAAAGACGCTTGTTTGATATTTTATTGTGGGCGGTGTTAGAACTGCTCTTGCCAGAAGAACCCTTGGGTCGTGCAGAGCTCACTGCGGCCGCTGGACGTGGCGGCAGCCCCCCACCACTTCGCCCTCTGCTGGTCTTGTAGTGTTGGCTGCAGCTCACGTTATACCTGCAAATTGAAAAAACAATCTGAGGGGGCTTCTTACAAAAAAACAAACAAAAAAAAAAAACTGTCTTGAATTTCTCAATAACTAAAACATGTTTGATAAATTTTATTTTAATCCCAATTCATGCTTCTACATTTGGGACAAAAACATCTGAGGAAACAAAAATAACAAAACAATTGTGCCTCAAATTAAAATGACAGTTTTCTTGCTTTGAGTCTGGCAGGTTTCTAATCAAAGCAAACTCTTTAAGAGGTAGACAACACTGTTCACATAAAACTGAACTGGAAGGGTTTATTGTACAGAGATCTGTACCTTTTAGCACAAGTATTGGAACAGAACCTCTTGGATCCCCTGAACTGGCTGGCTGGAGCGAGGCATCCACAGTACTCACATTTCAACACTGAACGAGATTTAAAAAAAAACACTCAGAGTGCTGACTCAAAAACATTTGCTGTTTTGGAGTTATCACACTTGATAAATGAGCCAATAAAACTCAACTTACATGGGGGTCCGTTCTCGGTGCGTCCAACCAGGGCAAAATCTCTGTCTTTGAGGAACCCGGCGACCTGAAGCATCAAACACAACGTCAAAGCTAAGACGCCGTCATCCAGTTTGACTTCTAGCTGCTGTGTAACAATGGAAGGATGAACTCACAGGGAAGGGTTCAGCTCCTTCTTGAATCACAAATCCCTCAATGAGGTGAGTGAGAACCTGAGGCTTGACCACTGCTTGGGGCACAGGCAGTCTGTCTTTGTCCCCGTGTCCAACTCTGGACAATGGCGGAGGCAAAGAGAGAGTCGGAGGAGACGAGAATATAGATTCCACTGAAGGAGCTGTAAAAAAAACAAGACAATTTTAATCGTCAAATCCACATAAAGTTTATGTTTTCTTGATTTGAAGGCGACAAAAAGGACTTACTCGAGTCCTTTGTTGGAGCTGGAGATAAAGGAGGAGCACAGTCTTTCATGGGTGCAGAATCTGCTTCTGCCATGTCGTTTGCTGCGTCACATTCAGATTTTCTCTTCAAAGAGCCAACGACTGGTTTTGTCTAACGATGTGTGGGAAGAAGTACAGACGTTACAAATCTTTGCAGAGCATCACCGGGACGTTAACCTGAGCTCTGCGCCTCATCTTACCACAGCTGTGTTGTTGGAGACTGACGTAACGGTCCCACCTGATGGACTGTCCTGGGCTGTGCTGCTTCGGGTCTGGGTCAGAGCCACAGCTTGTGCGTTTCCTGCCACGCCTTGCCTGGCTCCCACCAGCTGCACAGGGATGTGGGGAGGGTTGTGGCCCCCTGCGGTGACCTGACTGTTGCTTGGTGGAGCTGGGAGAATGGGAGGCAAGTTTCGGGGAGACAGATGGAGCGGTAAGCGGTGTCCCTGGGCAGTTTTGGGTTGGATTGGAACAGGACCTTTGTCCATTGTAGTGCTGGCCTGTTGTACGGGGTGCACCACCAGAGTCTGAGTGTTAATGTTGGTCTTTGGGGCCACTGAGCCAATTGGATAGCACTGGGTGGAGGTGGTTACATTGGACGAAGGCACCAAGATGACCGGAGCAGCAGAGGAGCTCAGGAGCAGCTGAGACAGAGGAAGTGCAGGAGATGATGAAGAGGGCGACGGAGCGACGGAGGCAGCAGGAGTGACCGTTATGGAAGATTGGTTTCCAGTCTTCACAGCCATAGAATTAGAGACAGACTGTTGGTTAAAGCTGGTTTTTGCCATCTGCTGTTGTTGGGGTTGCACTTGCTGCTGCTGAGCCGTTTGGGGGAAACTCTGTTGCTGCGGAGAGAGTGGGAAACTAGCAGCATCTTTCCAATCTGAAATTTCTGATTTCACAGCAGCTGCTTTGGGGTTGGAAGCACAGTGTAGAGCCAGATTCTGCACCTGGGAAAGAAAAATAACATTTGCAAAAAGGGGAAACACATTTCCGATTAAATGTAGTAAAAGCGTCTTCTCCAAGCATCGATGCCTCAGACTGTAGAACAGAGGTGAAATAGTTGTAATCAAACCTGATCACAGTCAGACTGGACAGTTGCGGTGGTGGCAGCAGATTCGTGCTGCTGCTGCTGTGGTTGTGTCTGAGCAACAGCCGCCACCGTAGCTGTTGTCCCACCAGGCATGAAAATGAGCTGAGAGGCAAGTGGAGCTCTAAGAGAACGGTTGACCTAAGC
Source organism: Nematolebias whitei (assembly GCF_014905685.2). Lineage (NCBI taxonomy): Eukaryota > Metazoa > Chordata > Actinopteri > Cyprinodontiformes > Rivulidae > Nematolebias > Nematolebias whitei. The sequence goes on from NC_056502.1 coordinate 15,294,196, forward strand.
AAAGAGAGCCACAGTTAAACTTAGAGTGAACAGAACAACTTAAAGCTGCTGATATTTTGAAGAAAATAGCTCAGAGTTGTTCCTCATCACTGTGGTTTTCACTCTAACTCTTTAGTCCTACGTTAACAACAGAACGGTTCCATAGAAAATCATTCTACGTGCACTCATGACTCCAAAAACACGAGAACTCCACCCCGATATTTCAATGTGTTCAACGACAGCTTTACAGACGGAAGCATGGTTGTGCCATGGGATCGCCGGTGTCACCGACTGTGGTCAATCTCTACATGGAGGAAATGGAACGGAGCCCTGGACTCCTTCAAGAGAACAGCACCGAGCCACTGGTTCAGATACGTGGACGACACTTGGGTCAAAAGAAGCGTTCAGCAGACACATCAACTCTGTGGACAACATCAGGCTCTGTTCATCTGTTTGGTGAACATGGAAAGAGATGGAAGCCTCAACAATGAAGTTTACAGGAAACCTTCTGTTCGACTCTCACAACCCACTGGAACACAAACTTTCTGTCGTTACCTTACTCCACCTGGCCAAACATGTACCCACAAAAACAGAAGGAAAGGAAAAGGAACAGAAACGCATCAAAGTTCTCCAAACCTGAGGATATCCTAACTGGGAGTTTGTCAAATCAGCAAACAAATCCAAAAAACATGCAGCAGAACAGAAGAGAGAAGAGCAAACACAAATATGTTGTCATCCCAATATGTTGCAGGAGTATCTGCAAAACTCAGAAGGGTTTTCTTCAAACACAACAGGACCCTCAGACAGAGGCTGGTCCATCCCAAGGACAGAACCTCCAAACCCAAGCTGAGCGGTGTGGTGTCAGTGCAGTGAGGAATGTTCAGAGCTCTATACTGGAGAAACCAAACGACCTCACAGACACGTATGGCTCAACACCGGAGAGCAGTTCTTCAGGACAAGACTCAACGGTCCAGCTACACCTCAAGGATAAGGGACGCTCGTTTGAGGACAAATGTTCACATTTTAGACAGAGAAGACAGATGGTTTGAAATAAGAGTGAAGGAGGCCATTCACATCAAACGAGAAAAAAACAACTTTGGTGGTCTCCGATTTCAACTTTCAAAAATCTACACTGTAGCTTTAGGCCTGATTCCAGGTCAGCTCCAGTCCGATTCACACCTTCATGATGGTGATCAAAACATCTCTCTGAGAGCCAGGAAGATAAAGAGCCCAACGAGCCTCCACTGTGAGGGGCCAGTAGTTCCAGTCTAATCAGCATGTGAAGCTGCAGGTTCAGTAGAGAGGGCGGGGCGCCCTGCTTGTATAAAGTATAAAGTAAAGTTGTGTGTGTGGGGGGGGGGGGGGGGGGGGCTGATATTAACTCTATCAACATCAAGGGTACTAAGGTGGACACTGTGGACAATAAACTGGACTGGACAGCTAACACCAATGCCCTCTACAAGAAAGGACAGAGTCACCTTTTTCTTCTGAGGAGACTCAGGTCCTTTAACATCTGCAGGAAAATGCTGCAGATGTTTTACCACTCTGTGGTCTCCAGCATCGTCTTCTACACTGTGGTGTGCTGGGACAGCAGGGTGAAGGAAGCTGATGCTAACAGACTTGATAAGCTCATCCAGAGAGCTGGCTCAGTTCTGGGAGTGGACCTGCAGTCTCTGACAGACGTGTCTGAGCAGAGGATGCTGAGGAAACTGCTCCAGATCCTGAACAACACGTCACACCCCCTGCATGGCACCCTGGACTCTTACTGCAGCACCTTCAGTCGTAGACTGAGACCACCGAGGTGCTCCACAGAACAACACAGGAAGTCCTTCCTCCCTGTGGCTATCAAACTTTTCAATTCCTCCCCCTTTCTACACATAGGACAATAAAATTAATCCTGCACCACAATAAACACTTTAATGTTTCTGTCTGCACCTGTTTTAGAACTTAATTGTAGGTATTTTATATTCTGTTATTTTTATATCTTGTGTGATTTCTTGTGTATGTTCCTTTGTATTGAAAGTCTGGCACAACAATTTCATGCAGCTTCAGTAAAGTTCTATCTTATCTTAACTACAAAAGTAGGGGAAACACTTTAAGGGACAGCTCAGGAAACCCAAGCCGACCCGAACTATAGGATTTATCAGGAAGGAAAGTCTTAAAACTGGACAATGTGTCAGCCTCACGGACAGAAACTGGAAGTTGGTTCCACAAAAGAGGAGCCTGATAACTGAAAGATCTTCCTCCCATTCTGCTTTTGGAAACTCTAGGAACCACAAGTAAACCTGCAGTCTGAGAGTGAAGTGCTCCACTGGGAAAATACGGAACAATAAGAACTGTAATATAAGATGGAGCTAGGTTGTTGAGAGCTTTGTAGGTTAGAAGTAAGATTTTGAATGAAATTCTGGATTTGACAGGGAGCCAATGGAGAGAAACTAAAACTGGAGAGAGATATGATCTCTCCCACTAACCCCAGTTAAAACTCTGGCAAGGATCAACTGAAGACTTTTTAAAGAAGTATTTGTACACCCAGATAAACCATTGCCACAGTCCAGTCTAGATGTGACAAATACATGAACCAGTTTTTCTGCATCATTTTTATTTAAGATGTTTCTAATTTTAGTGATATTACGCAGGTGGAAGAAGGCGGTTCTAGTAACGTTTTTAATGTGGGGGATAAAAGACATGTCCTGATCAAAAATAACACCAAGATTTTTAACATTAAAACTGGAGGCCAGATTAATGCTGATTGGATTATTCAGGTCATCGAGCATACACCCAAATATTTATTTTGAACTCACTCTAAGGTACATCTGCCCCTGGCCTGTTGAGTTTCCACCCAGCAGCACCGACTGGTTTAGGGCTGTGGTTGCTGCAGAGGTGACTGGACCGTGTGGACGAGGACTGCTCATCGTCCCACCTGTAGATGTAGTGCTTAGGTTGACCTGCAGAATTAAACCAAAAATAAATCATAGCTAATAAAATCTTTCACCTGCTTTAAAAAACTGTTTGTTGCATCATTTAACAACAATTAAACTTACAGTGGTGGGAGCTTGGGACATGCTATGACTTGATGTATTGGACTGGCGACTAGCTGCAAGCGTGGCCTGGTTTAAAGGGTGAAATGAAACATTAGAGACTTCACAGTTTGTGTTTAAGTTACTGCTGCGGGTAGAAGTTTGTGTCATAGCTTTGTTTACCTGTTGCACAGCAGCCAAGGTGTTGAGCTGCACATTGTTGATCTGCTGTTGCAACATGAGCTGCTGGAAGTACTGCGCTGCATTAGGCTGTCTTTGCAGTGCCTGGAGAGCCTGCACAGCTTGTCTTTCACATAAAGACATGTGGGCTATCTGGGGGGCTCGAGAGTTCCCACTCGTCTGAGGATTTCCATTGGTGCCGCTTGCATTTTGGTCTTCGCTTGTATCCATGGTTGTTGTTTCTAATACAATTAGAAAAAAACGGGAAAACCCCAATCAAAGGTTGTCAGAAAGCATTTGCGGTTTCTCCAGACAAAAACTCCCGATTTACAACTTTATTTAAGTGTAATACAACCCTTATTCTAAAAAAATAAAAAAACAAGATGTTGAGTAAAATGGAAATAAAAAAATAGTTTTGCAATCTTATAAACCCATATTTTATTCACAATGGAGGACAGTAATCATATCAAATGATGAAATTAAGAAAGTCTACCTTTTTGTTTGGAAAAGAATAAAGTACTTTTGAATTTTATGGCAGCAACATATATCAAAAAAGTTGAGAGGATCTTAACACTGTGAACACTTCTTCTTTTAACAATAACTTGTAATTGTCCAGGAACTGAGACGACCAACGGCTGGAGTTTTTGAAGGAAAAGATTGTCCCACTGTTGTCTGACGTAGTCCTGGCGGGTCTTCTTTAATCTGCATTTATCTGCGTTTACAGACAAGAATGTGTGGAAGTGTTTCTGATCCTGATGCACTGATATACAAGACAGCGTCAGACCTGTTTTTAATGCAGTGGCCCCTGAGGGCCCAACGATCAGAGGCATCTTGACTTTCAAACTTATTTTTGAGCTCAGAAATTGTCACTTTTTTTTAAAAGTCTTTTGATGAGACTGCTGCCGAGATAGTCGAAGTATTCCAATAAGAATGTTATTTTGAAATTGTTTAACTACTTTTAGACAGCCAAACCTCCGTCCATCTTTACTTCAGAGATTCAGCCTCTTTAAAATGCTCTTTTTACATCCGGTCCTCTTAATGGTCTGCTGCCAATTAAACAAATTCAAAATGCTCCCATCTTTTTTATCATGTTTGACAGTATTTTGTTGTCACAGATTTTTTTTTTTTTATATGTGTTGTCGCCACAAAATTAAATTTCTTTTTCCCCAGTTACATTTTTTAAAAAAAACATTTGCTATGTTTACTCTGTACCTGTGTGAATAAAATGCAGTTTGTGAGATTTGCAAACTTATGCACTCTATTTTATTTACATTTAACACTGTCCCAGTTTTTCCCCCTCAAAACATGTATTTTCATAGTTGTATTAGTGATGCCAGAAAAAAAAACTAAAATTAATTAAACTAGTTTTTCTTTACTACAACTGTTTAATTATTTTAATTACAGTAGAGGAAAAACTGGTGTCAAACTTGGAGGGTCTACATAAATCAGAGCAGAGCTTCAACAAAGATCATTCTTCGTGGCTCTAGTGAACAAAGGTATCTGCCAGGCTTTTACACCGTCGCAACAAATATCAAGGGTCAAAAAATAAAAGTAAAATACAGGAGCAATCAGGTATCCTCATCAGTGAAGCTGCTGCCAACGTGACAAGTTGATTTTTCGGAAAAGAACATGAAGGAAAAAGTTTAAAACATGAAAGAGATGAGCTTGGTGGCTAACCGTGCTGCTACCCAACTGCTCATTAACATACACTGTACCTAAAATCTGGTACGACTGTAGTTGGCGCAAACAATTCGGGACTTGCAATTTTATTTTTGGTGCAAGCATTAAAAAGTAGTACAAGTTAAGAAACTGTATAACTAAGTTTAACAGCAAGCTAAGTACTTAGCAACATTAGCTGCTTTCTACAGACAGAAAACTAACAGACATGACTCTTGTAACACGCCAGTAAGTTTTGCTGGAGTTACGTGCTTACCGCTTTGTGGGTTTGCCTGTCCTTTTTAAAGATTAAATACATTAATTGACTCCGATATATATTTTTTTTCCTAGCAACAACTACACTTTGAAGATTTTCGCCTGCAGTGAAACCCCGCCCCTCTCAAGTTTTTGTAATATGCGCTTGTTCACCGGTGGGCGCTAGAGGGCGCTGTGACGCAACTCAGCTGCGACGGGACAAAAGATGGGAAAAGAAACGGTGTTGTTTCGAAGTTTACCCGAAATCATTTTTTTATCCCCTGCGGATTTACACGTTTCCCTCATCGACTTCTACCACATAAATCTAAAAAGATTTACAGGTTTTAACGTACTGTGTGTTGTTGAATTGTTGAGCTTGTCGGTCCCACTTTTCCTGCTTTGTACACGCTCCCGAGGTAGGGGACTTGTTTTTTTTGGGGATACCTACCTTGGCGCAACACCGGAAGTCTTGAACTGCGGTTTTAAAAAGTTGTTTCAAAACAAAGTTTAATGTTGCACAAGTGCTTTTCTGGGCACGTAAATCCACTCAGAAATAGGTCAAAACTTGCATGTTGAGCCATTTTTTGTTTTGAATTTAGAACGTCCTTATCAAGAAATTATTTTTTGATAAACTCATATTTTAATATTTGCATTGCAAAGTTTCATTATTATTAATTTTAATCATCGTATGTTATGTATGCCAGACCACTGCAATAAATCCACTCCAGCCCAATCCAAATATAAAAATTCAAAATTTAGCAATACTATTCACACCTATAAATTTTACTAAAAGGGGTTAAAAGTATTTATGTGGCTATTTATACAGCAGCTTTTTTTTTGGGGGG